>NC_137888.1:76352309-76748194 GCF_963455335.1 Martes martes
TGGAGGAAGGAAACAACTGACTTAGGGAGTTGTACCTGCCTGCATAAAACCATCAGGGAGCCAGGAGCACTGGCGGTCAGTGCAGCCAGAAGAGAGGGAAGAATGCCAGCCAACAGCAGAGCCAGTCAGGCACAGTAGCTGAGTGTGTTTTACTCAAGACCTCTGTTTTAACAAGTCAGTTTGGCATTTCCTAGGCAGCTCTGTCTTGGGTATTGTCTTTCCTGTTAAAGGAGCTCTGTCTGAAAAACCAAGAAACCAAGCAGGAGGTTGGGTGTTAATTTTTAAAGTTCTGACTCATTTTAAAAAGTCAGGTAACTGTTATGAAAGTAAAAATATTCAAACCAGACACAATGACCAGTTAATCTTCCTCCCACCCTTTCTTTGTAGCCACTCAATCCTCTTCTAGAAAGAAAATCATGAATACTGGTTTTGTGTATATTTTAGAGGAGAGATTCCATTTCACAAATAAGTAAGTATGTATGTCATATGAAAATACTTTAGCAGAAAAAACACAATGCTTTGCATCTTGATTTTTCATTATAATGGTGCATATACACACATGTTATTCTTTTAAACTGGCCGACTAATCCATTGTATAGATGTTTACTTACAATTTATTTAGTTAGACCCTTAGTGATAAACAAATAAGTTGTTTTCAACCTTTTGATCTTATAAACAATGAAAAATAACTTTTGCATATATCAGTTCTCAAAGTAAATCAGGTTATATTTATAGAAGTGGCTTTTTCATCAAAGTGTACACATATTTATAATTTGAATTGCTATTGCTAAATCCCCCTCCTCAGAGGTTGTTTCAATTTATACTGCCAAGGGTAATGTATAAAAATGCTCGTTTGGGGGTACCTGAGTAGTGTAGTCAGTTAAGCATTGGACTCTTGGTGTCAGGTCAGGTCATGATCTCAGAGCTCCATGCTTGGCATGGATTCTGCTTGAGATTCTCTCCCTCTCCCTCAACCCTCCTGTTCATGCTCTCTGTCTCTTAATAAAACATGATCTTTACCAAACTGACAAGAAAATATCTCTAGCTGTATGTGGTTAGGAGCCATTTGAGATTTTACTTTATTTAAGTTTACTTTTTCTTTTAGTACATGTTGTTTATAGCCCTTGCTGAAATTTCCGTTATGTTGTTGATTCTTTCTTATGAATTATAGCAGTTTATTACCTGTTAATAAAGTTAGTACATTGTCTGTGATTTGACTTGTAGATATTTTTCCCAATTTTGCCTTTTCTAGACTTTTTTATTGGCCTCAACAATTTTTTTTGTAGTTAAATTTATCAGTCTTTTATTTGGCTTTTGGATCTTGTGTCACACTTAAAGAATTTCTAAGTTTTTAAAGTGTTCCTTCCATATTTTCATCTAGTAAGTTTAAGTGTGTGTTACTCTTAATGATATATATTGAACAAATCATATTTTCTTCATTCATTTGAAATGCCACTTGTGTTATATACTAAATCCCTTTGTGTGCTCCATTCTTTACTGAATTTCTTTTTCCCACCTTTTTTCATTATCATAGCTAATTATATGTTTTTAATTGTAGCTTTATAACATTCATGTACTGGCTTAATTATTATTCTGTGATATGCTTTGACGTCTAAAAAACTGATGATCTCTCATTATTCTTCCTGTCCAGAATTTTCCTAGTGATTTTTCTTTGTTAGTTTTTTTTTTTTTTAAGAATTTATTTATCCATTTGACAGAGAGAGACACAAAGAGAAAGGGAACACAAGCAGTGGGAGTGGGAGAGGGAGAAGCAGGCTTCCTGCCAAGCAGGGAGCCTGATGCAGGGCTCAATCCCAGGACCCTGGGATCATGACCAGAACCTAAAGCAGATGCTTAACCACTGAGCCACCCAGGTGCCCCTCTTTGTTAGTTTTCTATGTGAACTTGAGAATCAACATGTTTATTATTTTTTGTTTTATTTTTTTAAACAGCAGATTTTTTTTTCTGTAACAAATAGTTTTAATGTCAGTGGTTAAGTTTATACTATTATAAATTTAAGCAAAATTAAATTGAGCCATGGAACTTAATAATACCTTTTAAATGTCCTGCTAGATGTTTATTATGGTGTTAAATCTGTTTTCCCTAGGACATAAACTTTCCACTTGTTTCCATCTTCCCTTGTGCCCGTCAGGAACATGTTAAAGTTTCTTCCAGCGAGATCATGTAGGCTTCTATTTAATTTTATTCTTAGATGTTTTTATATTTTGCTGAAGTTTGGGGCTGATTTCTAACATTATATCTTTTTTTAAATTTTATTTTTAGGGATTTTATTTATTTGAGAGAATCAGAGAGAGAGAGTGTGTGTGTGAAAGAGCACTATTGAAACCAGTGGTAGAGACAGACAAGAGGGTGAAGCAGGCTCCCTGCTGATTAGGGAGCCCAACTAGGGGCTTGATCCCAGGACTCTGGGATCGTGAACTGAGCCAAAGGCAGATGCTTAACTGACTGAGCCACCCAGGCACCCCAAGAACCATTATTTTAAATTGAGGAAAGATGAGCTATACATGCTCGGACCTGGCTGGTTGATATTGGACATAACTGCAAAACAGGCAATCCATGGTTTTCTGAACATTAAATGTATCCATAAAGTTCTGGATTACAAACATAATAGCACCCTTTCCTTCCTTCTTTCCTTCCTTCCTTTCTTCCCTTTCGTTAAAGGGTCACACTAATAATGCAACCTCAAGGTAGGTCATGTGTTCTGTTACTTTTCCTCAGAGTTTGTTATTCATTAATGTATTGGCTTTTCTGTTCTGATAATTTGGTTGAACTTCTTTTAATAATGATCGTGATATGGTTTTTAAATTGACAAGCAGATTTTATGTGAAAAGAAGGAAAACCAGGTTATCCAGCTGCTCCCTTTGGATACAGTTTCCCCTATATTAAAACAGCATCTTTTTAAGTTTCTCTTATAGACTGTACTTTGATCCACTGCACAGGTGTCTTATGCAGCAATAAGTGCTCTCATATCTGCACCTATTTCCCCTATTCTAAAGCCTTTAAATGTTATTATTCTTGCTTTAAAGAGGACAGACTGACCAACACACATTTGCAATGCTGCACATAGAAAGCACATAGAATGCTGCACATAGAAATCCCAAATGGCTACAGGGCATTTGGGATTTGAAACTCAGACCATGAGGGAAGTCAGGAATATACTCTTGACCCCCGAGATGTATTTCTCAAAGAACAAACTATTGAAAACAACATGAAAAAACTGAGAAGCCCACAGAAAATAAATGTCAATGTATTTTGCATTCCTGGGACTCTCCCATTGTATTATCTCTAAATGTTAATTAAAATTTTTTGTCTTACATGACTTCTATTATCCTTTCACAGTGATGTTTTGAAAATATTATATAATATATGTAATATTATATAATATATAATACATATTGGAGATAAGCACTCTGTCAACATCAGGTAGGTCTTTTTGTTGTAGGGGTTAACACTTCTTGGCTGTAGAAGGGGAGATTGAGAAGTGGTTGTGATGAGGGAACAGAAGGCAAGCTGAGGACAAGCAGAAGCTGACACCCCAACCCTCCCAAACCCCCATGGATGTATGTGACATTCCTCTGGCACTCCCGGATGAAGGAAAAAAACAGTTAACTTACCGAGATCTCATTCCTGCAGGACAGGAGTCTCCCTCAGTTTTACAAATGTCTTAACAACTTATAAGAACAAAACATTTCTATGAATAGCCTAGATGCCAGAAAGAAATATAGATACAATTCAATGTCTTTATAATCTGTAGCCCATTGACAGATACTTGAAGTGGGCAGAGTGTAATGTTCCTCTGAGAAGTTCCTAACTACCTAAATGTTAATGTCTTACTAGAGGGGTAAACAACCTTAACTTGACAATGGCTAGGCCTCTGGTGTCCTATAAATCTTCTTGAACATATGAAAATCCTTTTTAATCCTCCTTTTTTCTTTTTTTTTTTTTTTTAAGATTTTATTTATTTATTTGACAGAGATCACAAGTAGGCAGAGAGGCAGGCGGGGGAGGGGGGGGCAGGGAGGCAGGCTCCCTGCTGAGCAGAGAGCCTGATGTGGGTCTTGATCCCAGGACCTTGGGATCATGACCTGAGCCAAAGGTAAAGGCTTCAACCCACTGAGCCACCCAGGCACCCCTTGAATCCTCCTTTTTTCTTACCTCCCCCAATCCCAGAGTATATAATCAGACACCCCTCACAACTGCAGTGCAGCTCTTTCTGACCATGGGTCCTGTCCCTGTGCTTTAATAAACTATTTGCACCAAAGACATCTCAAGTATTCCTTCTTGGTGGTTGGCTCTGGACCTCACCTCACTGATATCCCAAAAACCACATCAGTTGTACCAGATGGAGTTGCAATTAATCTGGGTTTTTTAAGGTGTGCCTTTTTTTTTTTTTTACAAAGGTACAAGAAAACCAACTGTTTCCAGATTTTCCTGAATGTATTTTTTATATTTATTTTTAAAATTTTCAGTCTCAAGGGTTTCTTTTTCAGTCTTCTATGTGATGATTGAGATTGGTGCACATAGCTCTGGTACTTTAGGTTCTTAAAGCACTTTAACATCATTTTTGAAGTTCTAGAGAGCTTATATGACAGGCCCTACTAAATTTATTGATATAATCTTGGTTTGCTTTGCTAAATAACTGAACATTCATGGAATCTTTCTTTAAAACCATCCAGTCTTTGGTGGCTTTGTCATTATCTCCAAAGCATTTCGGAGTCAACTCTTTTTCTGGTTGTTAAGAGATTAGAGTCAAAAGCCACTAGAAGAATGAAAACAGAAGAGAGAAAAGGAAGCTCAGTAGGAGGCAGATTACTTGAGCTTGAAATTTCTAACTAGAGCCAAACTAAATCCGCTTGGATTTAGTGTACTGGAACCCCGAATATGTTAAAAAAATAGGATCAAATACTAAAAATTACATGGGGGAAAGGGATAAGTAGGAACCTCATTTCATAAAATAGCCCTGAGAAAAGCCATTTTTAAGTGAATGTTGAAGAATTAAATTGACTTCTTATAAATGTGCTTTTTCTATTGAGTTTTCTTTAACTTTTTCCATTATAGACTATATTTGTCCCATAAAACTATAATCTTCCAGTGGAAAAACATTTGACCCCTAGCTTTATTGAGATAGAATTGACCTATAACATTGTGTTAAGTTTAAGGTGTACAATGTGATAGTTTGATACATTACATATTTTGAAATGATTACCACAATAATGTTAGTTAACACATATTTACATTTTGTGTGTGTGTGTGTTTGTGTATGTGTGTGTGTGTTGAAAATATATAATGTCTACTCTCTCAGCAACTTTCAAGAATATAATACAGTGTTACTAATTTGAGTCACCACTAATTAGATCCCCAGAATTTACTCACCTTGTAACTGGAAATCTGTATCCTTTGACCAACATCTTACCACTTATCCCTACCTCCCAGGCCCTGAAAACTACCATTCCACTCTCTCTATAAGTTTATCTTTTTTAGATTCCACATACAAATGGTATCATACAGTATTTTTTTCTTTTTTTAAGATGTTTTATTTATTTATTTTGACAGAGAGACGCACAGCAAGAGAGGGAACACAGGCAGGGGCAGAGGGAGAGGGAGAAGCAGGCTTTCTGCTGAGCAGGGAGCCCAATGCGGGGCTCCATCCAGGACCCTGGGAGCATGACCTGAGCCCAAGGCAGATGCTTAATGGCTGAGCCACCCCAGTGCCCCTATCATACAGTATTTGCCTTTCTCTGACTTATTTCACTTAGCATTATGCTATCAAGGTACATCCATGTTATCAACAATGGCAATATTTCCTTCTTTTTCGCTTATCTAAAATCTCGCATTTTCTTTCTCTTACAATACTTATCTGTTGATGGAAACTTAAGTTGTTTCCATGCCTTAGCTATTGTGAATAATGCTACAATGAACACTGAGGTGCAGATAGCTCTTTGAGGTAGTGTTTTCATTGCATTTGGATATATTTTCAGAAGTGGGACTGCTGGATCATAGGGTAGTTATATATTTTTTTTATTTTTTGAGGAACCTCCATACTTTTCCATAGTGGTTGTACCAGTTTGCATTGTCACTAATAGTGCACAAGGATTCACATTTCTTTATATCCTTGCTAAGGCATGTTATCACTTGTCTTTTTTATAGTAGTGATTCTAACAGGTGTAAGAGGACATCTCATTATGATTTTGTACCTGTGGTGTGATGTATGTACCTGTTGGCCATTTCTATGGTTTCTCTGGAAAAAAAATCTATTTAGTTCTTCTGCCCACTTTTTAATCAGATTTTTTTTTCCTATTAGGTTGCATGAATTCCTTGTATGTTTTGGATATTAACCCCTTATTGGATATGTGATTTGCAAATATTTTCACCCAATCCATATATTGCCTTTTTATGGTTCTTTGCTATGCACAAGCTTTTCAGTTTGATGCAGTTCCACTTGTTGATTTTTTGCCTTTGTTTGTGATTTGATGTCATATTCAAAAAGTTATTGCCAAGACTAATGTCAAGGCACTTTTCCCCTAAGTTTTCTTCTAGGATTTTTACAGTTTTAGGTCTTACATTTCAATCTTTAAATCATTTGAAGTTAATTTTTGTGATGCATTAAGATACGGACCCAATCTAATTCTTTTCCTTTAAGTATCCAGTTTCCCAGCACCTTTTATTGAAGAGACTATCCTTTCACAATTGGGTATTCTTGATTCCCTTATCAAGTATTAGTTGACCATAAATGCATAGTTTTGTTTTGTGACCTCAGTTCTATTTATCAATGTGTCTAGTTTCATAATAGTACCATAGAGTTTTGATTACTGTAATATAATTTGAAAAGTTTGTAATGTAGTTTGAAGTCAGGAATGTCTGATGACACTACCTTTGTTTTTCTTTCTCAGAACTTCTTTGGGGATTTGGGGTCTTTTTGGTTTCACATGAATTTTAGGATTGCTTGCTTTATTTCTGTGAAAAATGCCAATGGACTTTTAATAGGAATTGCATTGAATATATAGATAGCTTTGGCGAGTATAAGCACTTGAACAATATTAATTGGTTTGATTTATAAACATAGAATATCTTCTCATTTGTTTCAATAAATATCTTCAATTTCTTTTATCCATGTCTTTATGTTTCTGTATACAGATCTTTTACACCCTTGATTAAATTTATCCCAAAGTTTTTCTTATTGTATTTAATGTTATTATAAATGGGATTTTCTTTTTCAGAAAGTTTTTGTTAGTGTATAGAAATACAGTTGATTTTTGTATGTTGATTCTATATCCTGAGCCTTTACTGAATTTGTTAGTTATACCAGTTTTTTTTTTTTTAATGGAGTTTTTAGGGTTTTCTAAATCTAATATCATGTAATCTGCACACAGGTACACTTTTTTTTTTCTTTTTGGTTTGGATGAATTTTATTTCTTTTTCTTGCCTAATTGCTCTGGCTGGGACTTCTAATGCTATGTAGAATAAAAGTGGCAGCAGTGGAGATCCTTGTCTTGTTCCTGATTTTAGAGGAAAAGCTTTCTTCTCTCTTTTACCTTAGTCTAACTAAATGTTTACCAATTTATCTTTTCATAAAACCAACTCTTAGTTTTTGCTGAATTTTTTCCTGTTATTTTTCTGGTCTGTATTTCATTCATTTCTGCTCTGATCTTTGTTATTTCCTTCCTTCTCTTAACTTTGGACATGGTATAATCTTTCTCTAATTCCTTGAGGTATAAAGTTAAGCTGTTTAAGAAATTTTTTTTCTTAATGTACATACTTATTGGTGTAAACTTCCCTCTTAGCACTGCTTTTATTGTATTCCTTAAGGTTTGGAATGTATGTTTCCATTTTTATTTGTTTCAAGAGCTTTCATTTTCCTTTTGCCTTCTTCTTTGATCCATTGGTTGTTCAATACCATGTTGTTTAACCTCCATATATTTGAGAATTATCTAGTTTTCTTTCTGTTACTGGTTTTTAGTCTCATATCATCATGTCAGAAAAAGTACTTGATATAATTTCAGTCTTCTTATATACACTAAGCCTTGTTTTGTGACTTAATATACCACTTATCCTGGAGAATGGTTTTCATGTGCTTGAGAAGAATGTGTATTCTGCTTCTGTTGAATGAAATATTCTATATGTATCTGTTAGGTCCATTTGTTGTAAAGTATAGTTCAAATCCAATATTTCCTTATTGATATGCTATTTGAATAATCTATCCATTTTGGAAATGGGGTATTAAAGCTGCCTATTCTTAGGTTGTTGTCTATTTCTCTATTCAAATCTATTAGTATTTGCTAAATATATTTAAGTGTTCTAATGGGTACATATATATTTAGAATTGGTTTGTTCTCTTGATCAATTGACCCCTTTATCATTAAATAATGACCTGTTTTTGGTCCCTTGTTGTAGTTTTTGACATGAATTCTACTGTGTCTGGTATTAGCTTAGCTATCCCTGCTCTCTTTTGTGTTCCACTTGCATGAAATATAATTTTGTATTCTCTCATTTTGAGCCTTTATGCGTCCTTAAAGCTGAAATGAATCTGCCTTTTTAAAAAAAGATTTTATTTATTTATTTGAAAGAGAGAGAGAGAGAGTGAGAGAGAGATCAAGCATGAGTACAAGTTGGGAGAGGCAGAGGAAGAAGCAGACTCTTCACTGAGCAAGAAGCCCAATGCAGGGCTTGATCCTAGGACCCTGAGATCATGACCTGAGCTGAAGGCAGATGCTTAACTGACTGAAGCACCCAAGTACCCCTGAAATGAACTGCTTTAAGAAGAATATAGTTGTCTTTGTTGTTGTTGTTGTTGTTGTTATTTATTTGGCCACTCTACACCCTTCGATTGGACAATTTAATCCATTTATATTTCAAGTAATTCTTGAGAGTTAAGGATTTACTAATGAGTGCCATTTTGTTGGGATGTTTTGTAGTTCCCTTGTTTCTTATTTTACCTTTTTTTGAACTAATTTTCTGTAGTGGTATGTTTTGATTCTCTTCTCTTTATATTTTTGTATCTACTGTAGGTTTCAGTTTTGTGGTTACCATGAAGCTTACACAAAATGTAGATAAAACAGTCTATTTTAGGTTGATAACAACTGAAACTTCATACAAAAATTCTGCTTTTGTACTTCCCTATTAAGACTTCTGAGACTTGGGGTGCCTGGGTGGTGCAGTTAGTTAAGTGTCTGACTCTTAGTTTCAGCTCAAGTAATGATCTCAGAGTCCTGGGATCGAGCCCCACATTGGGCTCCACACTCAGTCAGAGTCTGTTAGAGATTCTCTCTCCCTCTTCCTCTGCCCCTCCCACTCATGCTCTCTCTCTCTCTCTCAAATAAATAAATCTTTTAAAAAATTCTGAGGCTTTCTCAGAACTTTTATATGAATATACCTGTTCCACATTTCTTGTTCTTTTTTGAAGAGGAGTTCTCAAGATTGTATGCCTTCTCTGGATCCTGCAAAGCTGGGGAAGGTACTGACAGCCTCTAATTTACTTTCTAGGGCAGTGCTGAATGCTCAGGTTTGTGTGCTTTCTCCTAACCCTGAAGATAGCACACACTCACTAGCTATCTACAAAGGCACACTCATTGCTGTTGGGAGCACACATAGGGAGCTGGCCATGGGGTGTGTGTATGTAGGGTGAGACATGTGTGAAGCATTGGGAAAGCCCATGGGCCAGTTGTGGGGATCTGCAGGAGAGGCAACCGCAGAGTCTTGATGGGTGGGCTTCTTGATGGAGTCTGCAAAGCAGTTAGCAGTATCTGCATGTTTTTGCTATATTTCATTCTAAGTTCTGGTTGCTGTTCTTCCAGATGCTCATTGCCCCCTGGCAATGTAGTTTATGACTTAGTATTCTTGGGAGGGTGAGAAAGAGATGGGCCTGCTTTACAGTGTCCTACACAGCTGGAGAAATTAGGTGCTTTCCCATGTGGGAGAAATGTTCTCACTTTCCCCTGTGGGAGAAATCATGGGCTGAGAAGTTCATTCTTGGCAATGAGTTGTGTCACCCTGGGAGAAGGGAAAAGCCATTCTAGACTCTTTTTGGAACTTGGCTCTTAAGCTCTGGAAAAGTGTAAGCAGGTTTTCTGATTTGAATGTCAAAAGCCTATTAAAATTTCCTTAGATTTTCTTCCTGGCAGTTCTTTTTGTTCCAAGGCCATTTACAGACAAACCAAAAGTTACAGCAGGGGCTCTAAATGGTGTTTTGATTCCTCATTTTCCCTGTGATGGAAATAAAGAAGACAGAAGGCAGCCAAGTGGGGAGGATGAATTAATTACCTGTCTTGGCTTTGGACTCATAGAAAACTAATTAAGAAATGAATGCCCTAGTGTGACAAGATCAGTCTGAGGAGCCTCCTAGAGCTTTGTAGGGAGTGCTCTTTAGAGAATTCTGGAATGGAAGGGGTCCATATAAAGCTGCTTCATCTTAAAGAAGGCATGTTTGAAAGTTTGGGGATGGTGATCAAGATCTTGTCTCCTCAACTGGGCAAAATCATGAGATGTAGTAAAAGTTAGCTCAGATATTTGTATCAGTTATAGGCGTCTTCTTAAGGAAGATGTCCTCTCTTCCTTATTTTTCTGTAGCCTCACCAAAATAGATTCTTTCCTTAAATCTGGATCTACATTTTTTTTTCTTAATCTCCTTGTGGGCACTATCTCAACTCTCATTTCCTCCTTGACATTTGAAGGGTGAACTTATGAGATATATATATGTAATGCATAAGGATGTGTATATATTACATGTATATTATATATGTAATATATATATAAAATATATCCAAGTAACACTTTCCTGTATAGCTTCCATATGAAATGATTTATTCTCATAAAGAATAATTTCATAATATTCATCCATAAGAGAAGGAGTTAATACAGTCATTCCATTAAAAAAAAAAGGTCACTCTGGTGAGTAATGGTTTCTTCTCAAATCCTCTCTGTTATCTAAGGCATATTAAATAGGAAATAACATAGATTTATTCTATTTTAGTCAATCACAAATAATCAACAGATCTACTTAACAAAATTTTTTCTACCATCTACAATGTGCCAGACATTATGTCCTTTCGCTCTAATACCCCCTAATACCCCTCTCTCCTTTGTTGTAAAAACATTTTGACTTACCATTGAAGAAATGTGTCCTGTTTAAAATCAAATCTTGGACTACTCAAAGCAAAGCTTATGCATGCCCAGATCCCAAATACTTATTATCCACTGATTTGTTATAAGTTGGCAGTTGGAGTTACTTTTGGGTAAGTTTTTACATCCTGATCTAAAGCATAGCTCAATGTGTTTGGTTTAGCTAATTAAGTGTTTAGACTATGAAATTGTACATTGAGACTTCTATTTCTGTTCCAAGATGAGAAGCATAGAAATTTAGAAAAATAATAGAACTCATAAACAAGATTTTTGAATTTGAAAAATGTATGTTTTAATCTTATGTTTGGATAAAATTGGAGTGTTTCTTTTTATCCCCCCAGAGAAATACTTTTTTTTTTTTAAGATTTTATTTATTTATTTGACAGACAGAGATCACAGGTAGGCAGAGAGGCAAGCAGAGAGAGAGGAAGAAGCAGGCTCTCTGCTGAGCAGAGAGCCCGATGTGGGGCTCGATCCCAGGACCCCGGGATCATGACCTGAGCTGAAGGCAGAGGCTTTAACCCACTGAGCCACCCAGGGGCCCCGAGAAATACTTTTTTTTTTCTTTTTGTTTTAATTCCTTACTGTAGCTTACTCTCCTTGTTGTGATTAGTTCTAGGTTTTCGGAATATTTTCAACAGGTTTTCAATATTTCCTAGGCTTGGGAATTTATTGATCATGGAATTATTCTTCATTTTCTGAAAGTATAGCAAGCCAAGTAAAAAAATTTACCTATGTTAATAGTTAGAATATTTGAAAGTATTTATTATAATATACACTACCTATACTAGTGGCATATGTTGTGAAACTTCATTCTGAATTTCTTGTATTTCAATTTATCAATTTATTTCTTTTTTTTTTTTTAAGATTTTATTTATTTATTTGTCAGAGAGAGAGAGTACACACAAGTAGGCAGAGAGGCAGGCAGAGGCAGCAAGAGAAGCAGGCTCCCTGCCGAGCAAGGAGCCCAATGCGGGACTCCATCCCAGGACCCCGGGATCATGACCCGAGCCGAAGGCAGCGGCTCAACCAACTGAGCCACCCAGGCGTCCCAATCAATTTATTTCTTTATTCATTGAAAAATCAATTGCTGGGGTGCCTGGTTGGCTCAGTTGGTTAAGCATCTGCCTTCAGCTCAGATCATGATCCCAGGGTCCTGAGATCAAGCTCCACATGAGGTTCCTTGGTCAGCAGGGAGCCCGTTTCTCCCTCTCCCTCTGCCTGCCACTCTGCCTGCTTGTACTCTCTCTGCCAAATAAATTTTTAAAAATCTTCAAAAAAATCAATTGTTGCACCCCTTCTTTGTTACTACATGCTAATTTCTAGGTCAGGCTTTGGGAATATATGAGTTGAATGAAATATAGTCTCTCTCCTCAAGCCCACTAAGAAAGAATATATGTAAACAAATCAATTATAGTTGCTTGTTGCTGAGTGAAATAACATCACCATGATAAAGTATATTAGAACCAGAGAGTGGGAAAATATTTACTCTATTTGAAAGGGAGAAAGTAAAGGTAGATTGTAGGAAATCACACTTGAGCTGGGTATGGAAAAGCAAATAGGTAAATGTTAGGTCCAGATAGTGGAGAGCAGCAGTGTGGTGTAGGGTGTGAAGGTTTTCTAAACTTGTGCAAAAGATTAAGCACAAAATAATATTTATTTTTTACTAGAGAAAGTATTTGTTCTTTTATTCCTTCTCTTGAAATACATTTTTAAGAGACTTCTTTACCAAAAGTTATATTAAGAAAAACAAAGATAATTAAAAGGCCCCTGTCCTTGGAGAGAAAGATAGCAAGAGTAAGCAGGATCATGCTAAGAAATAGAGATTTTTATCCTGATGTTGATGAAGAGTCACTGATGACACCAACTAGGTAAGAAATAAGAACAGAATAATGAAAAAAAGTTAACATTGGGAGCAGTTTGGAGGCAAGGTTATGGGGATGGAGGAGAAATGAAAAACATGAAGTTCCCTGAGGAAGCATTTCAGGGACCCAGTGAGACAATTAGGGATGAGTAACAGTTGGAATGGAGAAAAGTTATTGACATTTAATTAGATGTAGAATCAAAAGGACTTGGATAAGAAAGGCTTTGGGAACTTGGAAAATGCAATGGATGAGATACTAAAAATCAAGATATAAAATAGGTGTAAGAGTAAATAGAGGGGTAAATTACTTATTTGGAGACCTGCTGAGTTTAAAGTTTATTTAAAGTTTACTTTTAGCCCAGTCCACTCCTCTGACCACCTGACATCTAACTACGTACAGTATATCCCACAGATATTTTAACTTTCTGTTTCTATGATTTTGAGTACTCTGTAACTCATATAAGTGAAATCATGCAGTATTTTTCTCTTTGTGTCTGTCTTATTTCACTTAGCATAATATCCTTTAGGTTCATCCATGCTGCAACATGTGTCAGAATTTTCTTCCTTTTTAAGACTGTATAATATTCCATTATATGTATGGACATACATTTTTTGCTTATCCAGTCATCCATCTATGAACTGTTAGGTTGCGTCCATGTTTTAGGTATCATGAATAGTGCTGTATGAATGTGGATATGCAAACAAATATATCTGTGAGATCTTAATTTCAATTCTTTTTAGTATATATTCAGAGGTACAATTGCTGGATCAGATAATAACTCAGATCTTTTGAGGAACTGCTATACTGTTTTTTCATAACAGCTGGACCGTTTTACAGCTATTTTACATTCCCAGCATCTGTGTACTGGGTTCTAATTTCTCTGCCTCCTTGTTATGTTCTGTTGGTTTTCTTTTTTTAATTTTAATTTTAATCTTTTTAAGGAGTCATCTTAATGGAATCTCATCATAGTTTTGATTTGCATTTTATTTGCATTTCCTTAATGATTAATTATCCTTTCATGTGCTTATTGCCCATTTGTTTATCTTCTTTGGAAAATGTCTATTGAAGTCCTTTGCTCATTTTTGAATTAGGTTTTTCTTTGTATATGTGTATATATTTGCAAATATTTTCTTGCACTCTGCGGTTGCCTTTTTACTCCACTGATATTGCCTTTTCTTTCTTCCTTTTTTTTTTTTTTTTTTTTTTTTGAGAGAGAGAGAGTGTATATCAGCAGGGGGAGGGAGGAGGAACAGAGGGAAAGGTGAGAGAATCTTTTTTTTTAAGATTTTATTTATTTACTTACTTGAGAGAGAGACACACACAAAGAGAGAATAAGCAGGAGGAGGGTCAGAGGAAGAGGGAGAGAATGTCAAGTAGACTCTTTGGTGAGCATGGAGCTGATGCGGGGCTTGATCTCATGACCCTGAGATCATGACCTGTGCCAAAATAAAGAGTTAGACATTTAACGGACTGAGCCACACAGGTGCCCAGGCACCCTGATATTGCCTTTTGATCCACAAAATTTTTAAATTTTCATGAAGTCCAATTTGTCTATTTTTTGCAAGAAACCATAAAGCAATTATTCTTTTTCTATGAAGATATTATCCCAAAGTCATCTCATAGTTAAGCAGATGATACAAATATAGCACTGTTTTTCAAATTCAAAATACTTTATCAGATATAAAATATGACGTTAATTTGTTTTGAGAACTTTAAACATACCTTTTAATACAATATTTCCTGAAGAGACATTACACTATGTCTGGATCTCTTTGAGAAATCTCTCATGATCAGAGCATAAGCATTCTACTCTAATTCCCAATTTTTGGTAATGTTATGTAATATTATTTGAAAGTCATTTTGCAGTAGCTTCAGTGAAGTTTCCCTTATGCAAGCAAATAACTCTCAAATATTTAGTGGTAGTGGTTTTCAGCCTGTGTTGAGTATTAGCTCCATTTCTTTTCCACATTTTCCCCTCTCCTTTCAACAAGTAGTCTAGTAAAATTGGTATTGTCTCAGCAACTTTAAAAACAAATGGGAAATAAAAAGTTAAAGCCCATTTAGAGATTTCATGTAATTTTGGGTATAATTTTGGAATGTGGAAGGCATCAAGGTGGGTCTGGAGAGCAAGGTTTATAACAAGCTATCCCCTATATGAGAGAGATTTGTCGCATCTCACAGATTTGGTGCAAAGGCCAACTTCATTGAGGTGAGTAGAGGTACACGTAGGCAAGAGGTCCAGAATTTGGGGGCCTGACAGCAAACAGTATGAGTGAATTCTATTATAGATGGCAAGTTAATTACTCTTGACTTCTTTTATAGTCTTTGGTATGTGTGGGAAACACATGAAGGTGCAAGTCTAGGCTCCCCAGTTGGCCTTTTCTGGCATGGGTGAGGGTGAGCTGCAGTTCTTTTCTGTGTTGTTTGACAAGAATAGAGTGGTTATTGTCTATACATTTCTGCCTTGCTATGCTGCCCCTTTCCTGGTCCTTTTGCTAGAGAAAGCAGGGTTTTTGTTTGTGTGTTTATTTGTTTTGGTGTTTGTTTTATCTGTGCCTTTTGGTTTTTCTAGGTTTCTGGGGTTTTTTTGTTTTGTTTTGTTTTGTTTTGTTTTTTTTCAGTGCCAAGTCTGGGATATATGAGCCAAAAAGAAAACCCGAGGAACACACCACCGTTTGTTTCTTAGGTCTGGAGATCCCTAGCCAGTCTGCCTCCCTATTTACACCTTTCAGAGACTTCTTATAGTTCTTTTCTATGTAATGCACCAGAATTTTAGTTGTACTTAGTGGAAGAAATAGGGGAATAGATATCTATTCCATCTTCCTGGAAGCAGAAATTCATTTCTATATTTTTTAGCCTCTCTGAATCGTTTTGATTTAGGGCTGTCTCTTGTATATAGCATATATTTGGGTATTGTTTTGTGAGCAAAACTGAAAATTGGTTTCTAATCTGTTGATTAGCAGAGTCTGGGAAACATTTTCAATGTTATTGTTGGTCAGGAGGTTTTATTCCCTAAAAGTCTTCTCTACCATGGGTAAGAAGTGCAGTTGCCTTGGGGCCAGTTATCCTGGGCTAAAACCTGGTGCTGTATCTGTAAGTTTTACACACAAAATTAAGTTTACATGTACTTAAGTTTTATATGCAAATCAGAGATACTCCGACTGTAAATGAAAATGACCTTTATCATGTTTGTGTCCATATGGGCCATATTACCCTTCTCATGTGTTCAAATGATATTTTATAAATCTCCTAAATATCTTCAGAATAGCACAATTTTTGTGTCATATGTAAATAATTCAATATCCAGTTTTTATAGAGTTATTTAGGCATTTCTTGACTTATCAAAGTACTGGTAGCCTCAACAAAAAGGAAAAAGGTGTTCCTCTCTCAAGCTCTGAGAGACAGTTCAAAATGCAGTTGCTGTGTATTTATTTTTTATAATATTATTCAACCAATATGACAAGCATTTTGACTCATTCTGCACTTTTAACCTTGGCTTTCTCTTTTTCATTGAAATAAATTAAGATTGAATAATGAAAATTATGTTTTAAGAGGGAATTTCTCAGCTATAAATCAAATTCTTTATAACTGTGAGATAGCAATTAGAGTATTGGAGATAATATAGTAAGACAAGAGGAAGATATAAGCTCATGAAAGGTACTTACAAGTTTCTAAATTACCAAATCTCTCTTAAAAGTGGATTCAGTAAATCAATGATGTAAGTATAAATGAATCACTAACATTTGGTTTTGATTTTTCTTACACTTCATGTGATTGCTGAAAAATGGAATTCTGCCTAATATAATAACTTTAGAATTTTAGCAATGATTTGTGGAGTTATGCATCAGATTTATGCACATTCCTTTAATAATCACATCTGGAAAGGAAAGCTTATTTTCTTGATGTTCTCAAAATTATAAACTAAAATTCATTTTAAGCATAAAGTTGGAGAGATTAACTTGAAAAAAATTGCTGGGGTGCCTGGGTGGCTCATTTGGTTAAGCATCTTCCTTTAGCTCAGGTCATGATCCCAGGGTCCTAGGATCAAGCCCCGCATTGGACTCTCTTCTCAGCTGGGAGTCTGCATCTCTCTTTCCCCCACCCCCTGCTTGTAAGCTCTCTCTCTCCCACCCTCTCTCTCTCTGTGTCAAATAAATAAATAAAATCTTTAAAAAAAAAGAAAAAAAATACTTATACATTTACTCAAGCAACAGGTTAGATAACAGTCAAGCAAATTTTATTTGCATATAATACCCAGTGCTCATTACATCAAGTGCCCTCCTTTATGCCCATCACCCATTTACTCCAGCCCCCCACTCCCCTCCCCTGCAGCAACCCTTAGTTTGTTTCCTATAGTTTAGAGTTTCTTATAGTTTGTATCCCTTGGTTTTCATCTTATTTTATTTTTCCTTCTCTTCCACTATGTTTATCTGTTTTGTTTCTTAAAATTCATATATGAGTGATATCATATAATATTTGTCTTTCTCTGACTGACTTATTTCACTTAGCATAATATCCTCTAGTTCCATCAGCATCTTTGCAAGTGGTAAGATTTCATTCTTTTTGATGGCTTGAGTAATATTCCATTGTGTGTGTGTGTGTGTGTGTGTAAACATATACATATATGTGTATATATGTATATACATATACATATATATACATATATTCTTTATCCATTCATCTATTGATGGACATCTGGGCTCTTTACATATTTTGTCTATTATGGGCATTAGCAGGTTATTTTTCTTGTTTTCTTTTTTGTTTAAGCAGGTTATTTTTCATGTCATTTTTTAAAACTCCGTTTTTTTGTTTCTTTTTCTTTTTGTACTTTATAATTGGTATGTAGTCATTATATAGAAGTATTTATGTTTAAAAAAAAACAAAATATGATCACCTGGATTTCCTCTAGTCATTACAATGTAACCATTATTAGTACTTTGATTAACATTTTCCTGTGTTTATCCTGCATAATATTTATTTATTTATTTACTTATTTATTTATAAAAAGATTATACTTATTTACTTGAGAGAGAGAGTGAGAAAGTGAGAGAGAGAGAAAGCACCAGCCAGATGAGGGCAGAGAAGCAGACTCCCTGCTGAGCAGGGAGCTCCAAGTGGGACTCTATTCCAGGATCCTGGGTTCATGACCCAAGCTGAAGGCAGACACCCAAGTTACTGAGCTTCCCAGGTACCCTTCCATGCATATTTATATCATTGGCATTCTGTACAGATATTTTTATTCTGATTATTTTTACTTAATATTTTAACCTAAATATTTTTCCATGTTACTAAATATTCTTTGAAGATGGTTGTTTTTGTTTTGTTTTGTTTTTTTCTTTTAGATGCTGTATAATATATCCCAGAGCTACACTATATTTTGCTTTTGTATTCCCCTATTGAATTGTTTCTAATTCTCTTATAAATACAGCTATGATGAATATTGTACACAGTAATTTTCTTTGTATATAAAAACCTTCTCTGTGTTTAGAAGACTCAGAAAACCATGCAAATTACTGGATTAGAGAATAAAAATATTTGTCAATCTCTTAATGCAATCATTTTTCTCCAAAAGATTGCACTAGTTTGTATTCATTTTAGTAGTAGGAATTCTAAACAAATTAAGACTTCCTCAATAAAAGGCAAAATGTTTGATCACATTTTAATTTTTTTCTATTTGTTTATAAATCTACCAAGATCTTAGAGCTTTCACTTTTATTTCTAGGAGCTGTTATAAGGAATTAATCCTTTGTTTTCTTTCTATTTATTCTCTTATGTTAAAAGCAGTTTTGGGGGCCTCTGGATGACTTAGTTGGTTAAGTGGCAGACTCTTGATTTTGACTCAGGACATTATCTCAGGGTCCTGGAATCAAGCTCTGTGTGGGGCTCTACAATCAATGGGGAGTCTGCTTAAGGACTCTCTTCCTCTCTGTCTTTCTTACACCCTCTCCCTACTCATAAAGTATCTCTTTCTCTTTCAAATAAATAATTTTTTTTTAGCAGCATGGAAATGTTTATTATATAATATTGCATAAGAAAAAAAGCATTCAAAAGTGTATCTGTATCATGAAATCAACTATTCAAATATATACAGTAAATGGAGGACTGTTTTTATTTTTTAAATTAAATTAAATTTAATTTAATAATTTAATTTTTTGGTGTGTGATCCAAAATTCATTGCTTATGCATCACAGCCAGTGCTCCATACAAACGTGCCCTCCTTAATAGCCACTACCAGGCTCACCCAACCTCCTACCCCCTCCCCTCCAAACCCTTCAGTTTGTTTCCTGGAGTCCACAGTCTCTCATGGTTTGTCTCCC
Source organism: Martes martes (assembly GCF_963455335.1). Taxonomy (NCBI): domain Eukaryota; kingdom Metazoa; phylum Chordata; class Mammalia; order Carnivora; family Mustelidae; genus Martes; species Martes martes. The sequence goes on from NC_137888.1 coordinate 76,371,628, forward strand.
CCTGATTTCTGCCAACTCACTTCTCCTCTCCATCTCCTAATGTTATTCCTTATGCTCCCCAAATGAGTGAAATCATATGATAATTGACTTGCTCTGCTTGATTTATTTCACTCAGCATAATCTCCTCTAGTTCTGTCCATGTTGATACAAAAGTTGGGGATTCATCCTTTCTGATGGAGGCATAATACTCCATAGTGTATATGGACCACATCTTCTATATACATTCGTCTGTTGAAGGGCATCTTGACTCTTTCCATAGTTTGGCGATGGTGGCCATTGCTGCTATGAACATTGGGATACATATGGCCCTTCTTTTCACTACATTTGTACCTTTGGGGTAAATACTCAGTAGTGGAATCACAGGGTCATAGAGTAGCTCTATTTTTGATTTCTTAAGGAATCTCCACACTGTTTTCCAAAGTGGCTACACCAACTTGCATTCCAACCAACAGTGTAAGAGGGTTCCCCTTCCTCCACATTCTCTCCAACACTTGCTGTTTACTGTCTTATTAATTTTGACCATTCTAACTGGTGTAAGGTGGTATCTCAGTGTGATTTTGATTTGAATCTCCCTGATGGCTAATGATGATGAACATTTTTTTAATGTGTCTGTGAGCGATATGTATGTCTTCTTTCTTCTTTTGTATGTCTGTTCATGTCTTCTGCCCATTTTTTGATGTGATTACCTGTTTTGTGTGTGTTGAGTTTGAAGAGTGCTTTATAGATCTTGGATATCAGCCCTTTGTCTGTAGTATCCTTTTGTGAATATCTTCTCCAATTCTGTGGGTTGCCTCTTTGTTTTGTTGACTGTTTCCTTTACTGTGAAGAAGCTTTTGATCTTGATGAAGTCCCAAAAGTTCATTTTCACTTTTGTTTCCTTTGCCTTTGGGGACATGTCTTGAAAGAAGTTTCTGTGGCCGATGTCAAAGAGGTTATTGCCTATGTTCTTGTCTATGATTTTGATAGATTCCTGCCTCACGTTGAGTTCTTTTATCCATTTCGTGTTTATCTTTGTGTGTGGTGTAAGAGAATGGTCGAGTTTCATCCTTCTATACATAGCTGTCCAATTTTCCCAGCACCATTTATTGAAGAGATTGTCTTTTTTCCACTGGATATTTTTTCCTGCTTTGTCGCAGATTATTTGAGCATAGCGTTGAGGGTCCATATCTGGGCTTTCTACTCGGTTCCACTGGTTTTTGTGTCTGTTTTTGTACCAGTACCATGCTGTCTTGGTGATCACAGCTTTGTAGTAAAGTATGTGGTCTATTCTGGAGAAAGTTCTATGTACACTCGAGAAGAATAAGTATTCTGTTGTTTTAGGGTGGAATGTTCTGTATATACCTATGAGGTCCATCTGGTCCAATGTGTCATTCAATGCTCTTGTTTCTTTATTGATTTTCTGCTTGGATGATTTGTCTATTACTGAGAGTGGCATGTTAAGATCCTCTACTATTAATGTATTCATATTAATATGACTCTTTATCTTGATTAACAGTTGTCTTATATAGTTGGCTGCTCCTGTATTGGGGGGCATAATATTTACAATTGTTAGAACTTCTCGGTGAATAGACCCTTTAAGAATGATATAGTGTCCTTCTTTATCTCTGACTATAATCTTTAGTTTAAAATCTAATTTCTCTGATATGAGAATCACTACTCCAGCTTTCTTTTGAGGCCCATTGGCATGAAAGATGCTTCTCCATCCCTTCACTTTCAGTCTGGACTATCTTAGGTTCCATATGGGTCTCTTGTAGACAGTATATGGTACAGGTCCTGTCGTTTTATCCACTCTGCAACCTTGTGTTGTTTTATGGGAGCATTTAGGCCATTCACATTGAGAGTAATTTTTGAAAGATACATTTTTATTGACATCATGTTGCCTGTGAAGTCCTTGTTTCTATAGATTGTCTCTGTAAATTTCTGTTCTACATCACTCTTGGGTTCTTTCTTTTTTATAGAACCCCCCTTAATATTTCTTGTAGTGCCGGCTTGGTGGTCACATACTCTATTAAACCTTGCCAGTCTCAGAAGCTCTTTATCTCATCACCCATTTTGAATGACAACCTTTATGTTCTTCTCATTTAGTGCCCTGAATATGTCTTGTCAGCCGTTTCTGGCTTGCCAGGTTTCTGTGGACAGAGTTGATGTTATTCTGATGGACCGTCCTCAGTACGTAAGGAATCTCTTTCTCCTAGCTGCCCTCAGGAGCGCTTGTCTAAAATTATGATTCATCAGTCTCACAATCAAGTGTCTCAAGGTCTTTCTAGATTTGTTGATCTTGGAAGGTGATCTTTCTGCCTCTAGGACCCGAACACTGGTTCCATTCCCTAGACTGGAAAGTTTTTCATCAAGAATTTGTTCAACTATATCTTCTAGTCTTCTTTCTTTCTCCTCCCCCTCACAGATCCCAATAATTATGACATTGCAATGTTTCATGGTGTCATTTATTTCCCTAATCCTGTTTTCATGGTTTCTAAGCTGTTTCTTCCAGGCCTCCTCCTGATCCTTTTTCTCTATCACTTTGTCCTCTAGATCACTAATTCTATCTTCTGCCTTGGTTCCCTAACAGTTAGAGTATTTAGATTAGACTGGATGTCATTGATAGCATTTTTAACTTCTTCCCAGATGGCTTTCACTTCTGCCCTTAGAGATTCCATGTTGTCACTAATGATTTTCTCCAACCTAGCCATTGCCTGGATAATTGTTGCCCTGAATTCCCTTTCCAACATACTGTTTATGTCCACATCCAATAATTCTGATGGAGAGGGCACAGACTCTGAATTTTTCCTCTGTTGGGTGTTCCTCCTCCTAGTCATTTTGGTGAGAGGTGGTTGAGGGGATGTGTAGCTGAATAGATCAGCCACAATCCAGGCAAGTGCACCCTGGAAGGCTTCTGAGCAATTGAAAGTCACCACAAAAAAGAAAGAAAGAGAGAAAGAAAAGAGAAGAGCAAGTCAGAATGGGCCCCAAAGGTAAGATTTATAAGGTATACAAACAAAAATGGACCAACAAAAGGACCGACAAAAGTAAAGAACAAGAAAAAAAAAAAAGAAAAGAAACCAGCCAAAATGAACCCCAAGGATAAGATTTATATACTACTGAACAAAAACAAATACACAGAAACACTAACAGAAGAAAAAGATGGGAGGGTGGTTATAACTCCTCAGTGTGGGTGAGGAAGGTTATTTTGATTCTTCCTGGGTGTATCTTGATATCTTTGCTAAAGGACTCAACTTTCCAGAGATAAAGGGAGATTAAAACTGGTTTGTATATAGGGGTAATATGGATTAGGGAAAGAGGATTACCTTGAAGCTTATATCTATATGTATATTAAAAAAAATAGAAAAGCAAAAGAAAGACACAGGTATATGTATGAAAGAAGTTCAAGTTAAAAGTTTATTATGGAATATGTTGTATTAAACCTCTCATAATGTAAGTCGGTTAAAAATTAAAAAGAACAGGAATAGTGAGAATGAATTAAAAACAAAAGTTCTATCTATGAAATATACAGGTTTTAGGGTAATACTGGGAGCTTAATATCTTGTTTTCCCCTGATATTGGGGTTTTACAGTTTTATGGAGACCCTGTGGGGTTGTTCTCTTGCTCTTTTGGCTAGATTTCTGGAGGAACGGGCCTGCCGCATTGTTTTTCAGTCAGTCCTGCTTGGGTTGAGTCCTCCTGCTCCATATCAAGGGGCTGGGCTCTGTGGAAACTGGTTTCTCAGGCTTTCGTTCTCTGGGGGCTTTATGCAGCTTTTTGGAGGTTTAAAGGAAAGCAAACTGCACCCAGACCTCTGCCTCAGAGAGAAGCCTCAGTCTGCTCCCCTCCGGGTGGTCCAGAACACGCAGACTCCCCCTCTGCAAACTCCGCGCTGAGCCATGCAAACTCCCACAGGCAGTGCACATCCCAGCCACTGTTTCAGGGATTACCCAAAGTGCCTGCTTATCTCTGCGTCCCCATGCCACTAAAACTGCAAGCAATATTGGTCCAGGGAGCCCACTTCCAGTGGCTGCCTTTGCCAGCACTGCTATCTGGGGTACAGACCTCAGGGTTGCACAGGTCTGCAGAGAGATTCCAACCAGAGATAGAGTGCTGAGTTTTTCAAGCCCCGGCTGGGAGTGTCCAGACCACTAGCTACCACCCACACAGAGCTTTCTCAGGTGCGGATGGGGAGCGCGGTTCAGACTCCGTTCACACAGTGCATGCAGAATGCAAAAGGCTGTGGTTCTAGAGAGCATGGTCTGGTGCACACATCAGACTCCCTCACATGCAAGGGCAGGAGTGGGCCTAGCCCAGCACTGGTGCAAGCAGCAGAAAGACCGGGAGCTCAGGGACCAGGGCCTGGAGGCTTCACTGCACTCTTTCTGGTACGGGTGGTCACCGTTGGTGGCTGCCCTTTGTTTGTGGGCTTAGGCCCACGCCCATGACCACCTGATTCCATGAGTTGCCCTTAAGATCTTTTGCTCTTTTTGAGTGCTTTTAACCAGACTCCAAATTAATGTTGGTCTCCAATCAAAGGGCACTCTCATATTGGGGTATTACTTTACAATGGGTCCGTTCTGCTGCTCCCTCCCCCTTCTGTTTATCCTCCAATATCAATCTGATCATTCCCACTCCACTTTACCTCTCCACTGGTGTCTTCTGCCCCCATAGAGATCCAGAAATGTATAATCTTACATCTCAGGCTGATTTCATGGGTGTTCAGAGTGTTCTGGTAGATAATTAGCTCACTATAGGGAGCTGGTTGAAACAGAGTCTCCTATTTCTCCACCATCTTGCCCCGCCTCCTCAAATAAATAAATCTTAAAAAAAAATTTTCAGAGATAAAGAATGGGAATTTGCACTTCTTTGACTCTGAAGGAGAAAAGATCTGTGAGCAGAGGATGTCTTTTTATTATTGGGGTTTTTAAAGTTTTTTTAAATAATGTTTTGAAGTTTTCAGAGACTAAGTTTTGTACCTCTATTGGTAAATTTATTTTTAAGTATTTTATTGTATTTTTATGCTATTGTCCATGGAACTGCTTTCTTAATTTTATTTTCAAATTGTTCATTGCTAGTGTACAGGAATACAATTGATTTTTATATGTTCATCTTGCATACTCACAGTGTAGTTCAACATGTTCCTCTATCTTCTGCAATTGTTACAAACTGGCAGCTGGATTAAAAGTCTTTTTTTTATTTGATTAAAAGTCTTTTTTTTTTTTTTAAAGATTTTATTTATTTATTTGACAGAGAGAGAGATCACAAGTAGGCAGAGAGGCAGGCAGAGAGAGAAACAGGCAGAGAGAGAGAAACAGGTTCCCCGCTCAGCAGAGAGCCGATGCAGGGCTTGATCCCAGGACCCTGAGACCATGTCCTGAGCTGAAGGCAGAGGCTTAACCCACTGAGCCACCCAGGTGCCCCATTTGATTGAAAGTCTTAATCAGACTTGTGTTCCATATCTTTGGACACACATTGTTTGGTTTTTGCTCTCTGTTTCTGCTCTCTGTTGGTTTTGTTCTCAGTGGCTAACAACCATTGATGCGTAGTGCCTAGATCTGTTAACCTCAGTTGGGCTTAAAATAAATGTGATATTCTAATTATATCATTTCATTTTAGTTTGTTAGCTGTATGATTTGTCAGCTGTATGTATGATTTTATAAAGAATAACTTCTCAATTTTTTCCCTTTATGTAAGTTTTTAAGATGATGAATTCCTTCACTGTCATTCTCAGGTGCCTAGTTGGTTTACATTTATTTATGTATTTATTTATTTATTTGTTTATTTTAATTTTATTTTTTTAGTGTTCCAAGATTCATTGTCCATGCACCACACCCAGTGCTCCATGTAATACGTGTCCTCCTTAATACCCACCACCAGGCTCACCCATCTCCTCATGCCCCTCCCTTCCCAAACCCTCAGTTTGCTTCTCAGAGTCCACAGTCTCTCATGATTTGTCTCCCCCTCCAGTTTCCCCCAATTCACCTTTCCCTTCCTTCTCCTAATGTCCTCCATGTTATTCCTTAAGTTCCACTGGAAAGTGAAACCATATAATAATTGACTTTCTCTGCTCGACTTATTTCACTCAGCATAATCTCCTCCAGTCCCATCCATGTTGATACAAAAGTTGGGTATTCATCCTTTCTGATGGAGGCATAATACTCCATTGTACATATGAACCATATTTTTATTTTTAAAATACTTTTATAAACCATGATTTTAAATGTTATTTATATTCTTCAATGCATTACGTTTCTCTATACTAAAGCTTTAACTGTTCCATATTTGGTCAGTGGGACCCTCTTCAAACTGGCTCTTGTGTACTTTTGACATGACCCTTGCATTTGATAGCTTCCTTATTATCCAGTAAGACAGGTACTCTTGGCTCAACTAGTACATTTCTTTCACTGAAATCAGTCATTTTCTAAGAAGTTCTGGTTTCTTTCACTTGGAAATGTTATTTCAAGATCACAGTCTGGATATTCAGGTGCTTATTACTCATGGGTTGATTATTACAGATAATTTCTAGACTTTTTTAGTAGATAAAAATATAAAATGTTACATGTGTACATGCACACTGAATTATTTACATTTAAAGATTAAATATGTTGTGGTTTTACAATGGCATTTCCTCTTAGTGTGATTTTGTAAGTGCTTCCCCCTTACACATACCCTCATCCCAGCCCTACCAAGAGTAGGACAGTTAAACACATTTTATCTCCCATGGTAATCTCTGCTCTGATCATCTGAGTCTCCTCCGGTTTACTGCTTTTATTTATGCCCCTTAAGTTCTCATATTGTTTTTCTCAAACTCCAACTGGATTAGACTGAAAGAATGAAAACATGAGGAGAGATTTTTTAGGAAGTTCTGATTTGTACAACAGAAAAACTGTTTTTAAATTAGAATTTAAAACACTGAGAATTAATACTGTAATTGCTTAGAATCTAGATACTTTGAAATAAGCTTATTTTACTATTGAACATTTGTTTTATTCAAAGAATTCTAAATTTGTTTCTATTCCATATAGTACTCTGATTTAGGAGTGTCTCAAAAATAGTTACATAGTCTTTGAAAACACAACTTTAAAATGTACAATAATGTAATATATAAAGAAATAAGACAATTTTTTGAGCAGCATAGATGATTTCTATCTACCTGGCACATGATTTTTTGCTTTTTTTTGGTAAAGTTTTTTGGTGTACCATTTTGCTGACTTCATTTTGTTGTCTATGTTCTATTTTAGCTCACTGAACTTTCTTTAGGGCAGTTATATTGAATTCTTTGTCAGGTAGTAAGATCTCCGTTTCTTTAGGGCCAGTAACTGGGGCTTTATTTCGTTCCTTTGGTGGTATCATGTTTCCCTGATTCTTTGCGATCTTTTTGAGGCCTTGTGTTGCTGTCTGCCCATTTGAAAAAGAAACCCTTTGGGACGCCTGGGTGGATCAGTGGGTTAAAGCCTCTGCTTTCAGCTCAGGTCATGATCCCAGGGTCCTGGGTCATGATCCCAGGGTCCTGGGATTGAGCCCCACATCTGGCTCTCTGCTCAGCAGGGAGCCTGCTTCCCTCTTTCTCCGCCTACTTGTGATCTCCCTCTCTGCGCTTGCTTGTGATCTCTGTCTGCCAAATAAATAAAATCTTTAAAAAAAGAAAGAAAGAAAAAGAAACCCTTCTTCTAGCCTTTGCAGACTGGCTTTGGCAGGGAAAACCCTTCACCAGTCAGCTCAGCCAGAGATTCTGAGTAGGCTGGCTTATGGGGTCCCCCAGCGGGCAGGCCAGGTGCCAGGGACTATAGTAAATTCTGCTGTTCACTTTGCTCTCCCTTCCCTCCTTTGGGAGAGCTTCTGGGCCAACAGGATCCCTCTTGATACCGCATTTTGAGAGGTAATGCAGGTACAGGGAATCTGTTCTCCTTACCATTTCCAGTGCATCTTTCTTCCCTGTGTCTGAAGTGAGAAGAAAAATTGACTTCTTGTTCTTAGCTCTTTTGAGCAAATCTATTTCTTGTCACAGAGAGGGGCAAAAACAATTTGTATCCTAAGGTAATCTAAAAAATATAGTCCTTGACTGTATATGCATTGCTGTATGTCTAAATATGAAGATATTAAAATTGGTAAAGGAAGCTTACAGATAATAAAGAGGGACAACATCATTCAAAGGAAAATTGATCTTTGAATCTGTGGGCAGATCTTGACAAGAGCACTACATTTTCTTTTTCCTTGGATAGCAAACGTTTCTTATAATCATCAAAATAATCTCACTCAAGAGCCTACTCATCTTTTTACATGCTATTTTATGTTTGTGAATAAATTTTTAACAAGATTTCACTAATGAAAAGACTAGACTTTCTAATATTTCTTGCTACTTCCTGTCATGTTTATTTTCAGACTAAATCAAGATTATGACTGTTTCCTATAACCATTAATATCTTTAAAATTTCATAACACATATTACTTCCTTTTAAGAGTGACAAATTTAGCCATCAAAACCAGAATAATAGAACTATCAATAGTCTTTTAGACCCACAATACTACTAGACATCATCAATAATTTCCTTTTTACTTTATAAAAGGCAAAATACTAGAAATAATTGTTTCTATATATTAGGTTCATGCCATAATTTTAATTAGCTCAGCACTACTGTCAAAACTGTTCTGCTTGCCAAGCCCAAGGTACAAGAACAACTGACAAATCAAAAAGAGAACCTCATTTTCTCTATAATTTTATGCAAAATGTTTTAGTACATTTGTACTTTTTAGGAAGAATGGAAACAGTTAAGCTTATGTGCAAAGACTGTCACAGTAACTATCAATAAGTTGATTATCAAGAGAGTTAGTTTCTAGGTTTAAAATAGTTTGCTAATTGGTGACTGTCATGGCACGCATCTTATAGGATAAATTAAAAGACCCCACAGTCAGTGACTTCGCTGTCCATAATAGTTCTTATTCTCAGAGTAATCATTTACTAAATTGTTAAAAAATTAATTTGTATGAAACTTCAGTAGGGGACTTTACTCTTCTCCATTCTTATTTTGTTCATTATTATGATAAAATAACCAGAGTCTTTTACTCCTATAATCTGAAAGTGCTCTCTGCTTCTTCCTTCCACTTGCCTCAAGTGCCCCACCACAAGGCTCGACATATACTGGAAGAAACATCAGAAGAATGATGACTATAGTAAAGGACGTTACCACACCCTCTTAACCATTGATTCTATAGGGCATAGCCTTCAGGATGTGGATGTTGTCATCTGGGGAGCAAAATGACTGTCAAATAAGATTTCTAACACTCCTAGTTTAGATGCAGAGGACTTTGTGACAGTATAGTAGAAAATAACTCAGGATCAAATGAATAAGAATTAATTACCTCAGACTGAAGGAGAGAGTAATTTAATTGTGTTTAATGTTTTATTTTTTAAATAAAAATATGAGAACATTTACCTTTCTTTGTGATCTATCAATTTTAATAGGTTATCCTATTACAACCTAGAATAAATTGATTCCTTAGAATTCAGTAAAAGTCCTAAAGAATAAAAACTTAATGTACAAAATAACACATAATTGGAAAAACTTAAGAAAGAAGATTTTGTAAAAATCAACACAATATTGGCTCTACTGACAGAACAGCTCAGAACGATGGTTAAATATTAGGCAAAATGCCTTTAACATGTTCCATTTCTCTTTATTACATTGTAGTTATTTGCATAGTTTCAATAAAAATCTTCCTTAGTGAGGCATGATAAATCCACTGTGAAGAATAAACCATATTTTTATCATATAGAAATGATGCCAAAATGTGGTTTTTGGTTACTGCTTTATCGTTGATGGATTCCCAGACTTACGGGTAGGAAAAAAAGTCATTTTCTGGAAGGACAGAAATCTTGGAGATCTTAGAGAAACAGCAATAATTCTACATTTGTAACTACTACAGGCAAAATTTACTAGGGGTGCACTGCATTGGGTTTTTCTGAACCCTAGCCTTGAAATACATTGTTACAAAAGCAGTAAAAGTACTTCTGGCAATTAGTGATTACTATGGACTTCAGAGCTTTACAAAATCTCCAGAGAGAAATCAAGTATGAAGCCCTAACTTCATATGGCTCTAGTTATGTTAACCATATTAATAAGGATATTTTAAAGGATATTATTATTAATTACAATAAAAATCCAAACAAACAAAACATCAAATTATTGATACTGAATTAGAAAATAACTAAACAAATGTATGTGACCAAAACTTTACTTATGTGGGAGTGAAATTTGACCAGAAGCAGGAACTGAGAGGTAAAATGGACACCTTACCCTGCTGGCATTTTCACTCAGCACCTCACATAACAGAAAAAAAGCAATTCGTATCCTTAGATGAACTTTAAAAAACAAAAACATGGTAAACCTGGGTGGTTCAGTTGGTTCTGAACATCTGAACATCTGGTGAGCTCAGCTCAGGTCATGATCTCAAGGTTATCAGATCGAGCCCCATGATGGGCTCTGTGCCGGATATAGAACCTGCTTAAGATCCTCTCTCTCCAAATCTTCTGTAGAGCACTAGTTTCTAAAGAAGTGAAGCCTTGAATCATTTCTGTAAGTGGTAACTCCTTGACTTTTGAAATCCTGATGACTATAAACATGTGATCGTTGACGCTTGCAAGTATGAAAATCAAGTGAGCAAACTGATATTTTCCCAACTTGAAAAGACAATAACTTAGGTCATTTGTTTTTTTGGTTTTTAAGTACCTTCTATGTTTGTTTTTCTGGTTGAGTTATTCTGAAGTCATTTTTGCAATACATTGCAAGAGAGAAAAGTTGTTATTTTTGTTAATGCCTATGCCCCTCTGAGTTTTCTTTTCACAGAGGCCATGTGGCGAGTGGCACAGTATCACCTGCAGATGCAGCAGGAACTAAACAAGTTATCTACTAAAACTAAAATGTTTTATTGTGACTCCATTTGTTTAGTTTTACAAATCTCCTATTTATCTTTGAGTGGATCGTTCACTCATTTCCAGGTTTTTTACTTGCTAAAAATAGGCACTTAGCTCAAATAAATTCCTTAACAAATGTTAGATCCCTCCCTTTTCTGTCCTCAGTGGTAATGAATATTCACTCTGTGATCTTGCTGTGAAACCATTTTTCCTAAAGGCATAGTTTTCAATTTTCCAAGATATGTTTCCAAAATAGCTTGTTTTTGGTTGTACAGAAAGAGAGCCAGGAGGAAGAGTGAGATAGCCAGATGATTTTCTCATCCTTTATAAGCCCTAAAATCTTTGAGAGTAATATTAGTATACTCTGGATTCAAAAGTAAAATTCAAACCTATCTTTTCCTGAGAAGGAAGGATAAGTTTTGGTACTACACTGCCTCTCAGTGGTTCATTTAATAATTAATTCAATTACAAAATGTTTCATAAAATAAGAATAAAATCTGGGAACAGATTTTTCAATACCTTGAATTCATTGAGCTCCTTAAGTAACAATAATGTAAATTATCTTGTATTATGTGTGTATATTTTCACTGATTGAACACCCAGAAGCCATGATGTGTTATAAAGAGAATTTCATGGTCTTCTTTCCCTGAAATAGGAATGAATGAGTCTATATGCAAAAAAGGGATTGACCTAATATGAAAGAGAGAGTCAACCTAGGCTGAGTACAAGGGCATGATTAGATTGGAATATCTCACCTTTGAGCATTCATTGTTCTGTGTCCAGGCTTATTAAATTTTGTTTGTTTTTAATCTATATTTTGGTGCCATCACAGGAAATCCTAAAAATCAGAGAACTAAAAGTTTATTTTGAGGCCTCTCTCTGTTAAGTTAGCTGAATTCAAATTTGATTGAAAATGTTTGTGTATGTCTATGAACAGGGGACTATGCCTAGAAATTCTAGAAATACAGAGGCAAACAGGTTGGTTTCCGTTATCAAGGAATTCATCATTTATTATAAAAAATGGAATACTTCACATTTTTCCTTTTGAACATTATCTAACATTTGTTGATTGAATAATCAAATCTGTCAATGATTCTCCTTTTCATAGTGTAATTCATAATTCTCTGAAAGATGTTCTGCTAAAAATAGTGATAAAAATGTGGAAAAACAGGTTTCAATATTCTATGGGTTGCTCTCTATTGGGTAAGGACCAAATATAGTACCTGACTGAAGTTTTTAAGAAATGCCTCTGGTTTAAATTGATTTATGATCATAGAGACATAACCAATTTATGAACTTGAAGGCATAATTTACTAAAGATTGCCAATGGTTAGGAGCTTAAGTGAACTGAATGCTTGCAATATTGTTGAAAGTGTCTTATTTGTTTTTTTTTTTTTTTTTTTTTTTTTTTTTTTTTTGAAAGTGTCTTATTTGAACTTTTACAATTTAACTTTCATAAAAGTACTAGAAAAATAAGAAGTTAGCCAGAATACCTCCTTTTAGTTGAGTTCAGCATCAATAACAGTTTAAAAATCTTAAGTTTCAAGTCCTTTGTGGGAAGTGTAATCCAGTCCTCCTAAGGATCCTATTCCCATGTGAAGCACCAACTAGCTTTTTCTTTTACTTTGATAGTTGTCAATGATGAGAAGGCCTCGAATGGGTCCTTGTCAGGGCAGTGACAACCCATATTTTCTCTAGAACATCTTCATGTAGATGAAATATTTTGGTCAGTAGGAGCAGCAAACATCTTCTAATGGGTCATTCCAGGTGTTTATGACTTTGTTTCAGGCTTTCTAGAAAAGAGAGATGTCTTTTTAAGTATTGGAATGATTTTTAAGAGGATTAAGTTAAATTATGCACAGGACATGGTCTCAGACCGAATCCATAGTCTTGCCAAATATGAGTTCATTGGGAGAGAATCTGTGCTTGCTTGTAGATATGGGTCGCTCTGATTTTTAATAAGGCTGATTGATGGTAGTGTTCTATGTTCTCCTATCATAGGAAGTTGCAGACTCTTTGCCAATTATTTGTTTTAGGGTTTGATTTATTCACTCTATTTGTCCAGAGGACTGAGATTTATAGGAATCTGCAAACATACGTATAATTCCTGGACAAGAATAGAAATAAATGACTTCCTAGATCTGATATCCTCTGGTGTGCCCAAAGTGGGAATGATGTATATTAAGAGGTTTACCACTGTATCTGTATATATTAAGGTTTTATCACTGCCTGAGGTATTCTGACATCATACACGCTGTAACTAGATAAATCTATTACTTTTTTAATGAGCCTTAATTCTATAAAATCCAACTGGTTCCTGGAAAGCTGGTTTAGGGAAAACTTCCTGTGTTTACTTTAGAAGTGTCCTGTAAAGTATTCTGCTGATAAATTGCACATTTCTTTAATATTTTAAGAAATTCATCTGTTAATGAAGCTTAGTAAAAGTCTGGTGTCTTTAAAGTCTCTCTTTAATTTAAATGATTTTATTGATGATACAATACTAACCAAACAAATAGGGACTTTGGCATGGGAATTATTTTGTTATGGAATTCCCATAATCCAGTCAAATTTATTTTGGCCCTTTTTATAGCCTATTTGTCCATTTTCTTTTGTGAAATGAAAGAAAATGAAGAAAAATGAAGAAAATGAAGAAAAATTTTTTACAGTATCAAAAATGGGGCTTCTAAGTTTGGAGTCTGCTATGGGTTAAATAGCAGTTTTTGAAACTCTGTCAGTGCAACTATTGCCTTTAGAAATTTTGTCCTTCTGTCCTGTGTGAGTGCCCCAATAAATCACTGATAATTTGTGTAGGCAGTTGTAAAGCCTTTGAGAAAGCAATATCAAAATTTTCTATGAGGTATTTACATTCCCAACAAAATAAAAAAAAATCCTCCATTTAAAAGAATTTATCCTGTTGCATGACAGATACCAAACTTATATACTGCAAACTTTTGACACACAGTGAAAAGAGGTCTTTAAAATGAGTGATATCAGCTGGTGAAAAAGTCATGTGAGTAACTCTGGAGTCCTAGGTAGCTTCTTAATGACATCAGCTTTGCTGGCACTCCAAATAGGAAGGCAAAATCTATATTATACAGCACTTTCATTTCCTTCCTGTGCTGACATTCATTGGCTTACTACCTTGTTCTCTTCTCTGTTTCCCCAGTGCTGGTCCCTTTGGCCTGCTTCTAGAATTCCCTCATGACCACCCCCCTTTTTAAAAAAAAATTTTTAATAATTAAAAAAATTTTTTTTATAAACATATAATGTATTTTTAGTCCCAGGGGTACAGGTCTGTGAGTCGCCGGGTTTACACACTTCACAGCACTCACCACAGCACACTGCCCTCCCAGCAATGTCCATAACCCCACCACCCTCTCCCGAAACCCCTCCCCCCAGCAACCCTCAGTTTGTTCTGTGAGATTAAGAGTCTCTTATGGTTTGTCTCCCTCCCAATCCCATCTTGTTTCATTTATTCTTTTCCTACCCCCCAAACCCCCCACATTGCATCTCCACTTCCTCATATCAGGGAGATCATATGATAGTTGTCTTTCTCCGATTGACTTATTTCGCTAAGCATAATACCCTCTAGTTCTATCCATGTCGTCTCAAATGGCAGGATTTCATTTCTTTTGATGGCTGCATAGTATTCCATTGTATTTTTATACCACATCTTCTTTATCCATTCATCTGTTGATGGACATCTAGGTTCTTTCCATAGTTTGGCTATTGAGGACATTGTTGCTATAAACATTTGGGTGCACATGCCCCTTTGGATCACTACATTTGTATATTTAGGGTAAATACCCAGTAGTGCAGTTGCTGGGTCATAGGGTAGCTCTATTTTCAACTTTTTGAGGAACCTCCATGCTGTTTTCCAGAGTGGTTGCACCAGCTTGCATTCCCACCAACAGTGTAGCAGGGTTCCCCTTTCTCCGCATCCTTGCCTTCATCTGTCATTTCCTGACTTGTTAATTTTAGCCATTCTGACTGGTGTGAGGTGGTATCTCATTGTGGTTTTGATTTGTTTTTTCCTGATGCCAAGTGATGTGGAACATTTTTTCATGTGTCTGTTGGCCATCTGGAAGTCTTCTTTGCAGAAATGTCTGTTCATGTCCTCTGCCCATTTCTTGATTGCATTATTTGTTCTTTGGGTGTTGAGTTTGCTAGGCTCTTTATAGATTTTGGATACTAGCCATTTATCTGATATGTCGTTTGCAAATATCTTCTCCTGTTCTGTCAGCAGTCTTTTGGTTTTGTTAACTGTTTCCTTTGCTGGGCAAATCTTTTGATCTTGATGAAATCCCAATAGTTCATCTTTGCCCTTGCTTCCCTTGCCTTTGGCGATGTTCCTCAGAAGAAGTTGCTGTGGCTGAGGTCGAAGAGGTTGCTGCTTGTGTTCTACTCAAGGATTTTGATGGATTCCTTTCTCACACTGAGGTCCTTCATCCATTTTGAGGCTATTTTCTTGTGTGGTGTAAGGAAATGGTCCAATTTCATTTTTCTGCATGTGGCTGTCCAATTTTCCCAGCACCATTTGTTGAAGAGGCTGTCTTTTTTCCATTGGATATTCTTTCCTGCTTTGTCAAAGATTAGTTGACCTTAGAGTTGAGGGTCTATTTCTGGACTCTCTATTCTGTTCCATTGATCTATGTGTCTATTTTTGTGCCAGTACCATACCGTCTTGATGATGACAGCTTTGTAATAGAGCTTGAAGTCTGGAATTGTAATGCCACCGACTTTGGCTTTCTTTTTCAATATTCCTTTGGCTATTCAAGGTCTTTTCTGGTTCCATATAAATTTTAGGATTATTTGTTCCATTTCTTTGAAAAAAATGGATGGGATTTTGATAGGGATTGCATTAAATGTGTAGATTGCTTTAGGTAGGATAGACATTTTCACAATATTTGTGCTTCCAATCCAGGAGCATGGAACATTTTTCCATTTCTTTGTATCTTCCTCAATTTCTTTCATGAGTACTTTATAGTTTTCTGAGTATAGATTCTTTGCCTCTTTGGTTAGGTTTATTCCTAGGTATCTTATGGTTTTGGGTGCAATTGTAAATGGGATGGACTCCTTAATTTCTCTTTCTTTTGTCTTGTTGTTGGTGTAAAGAAATGCAACTGATTTCTGTGCATTGATTTTATATCCTGACACTTTACTGAATTCCTGTACAAGTTCTAGCAGTTTTGGAGTGGAGCCTTTTGGGTTTTCCATATATAGTATCATATCATCTGCAAAGAGTGATAGTTTGACTTCTTCTTTGCTGATTTGGATACCTTTAATTTCTTTTTGTTGTCTGATTGCTGAGGCTAGGACTTCTAGTACTATGTTGAATAGCAGTGGTGATAATGGACATCCCTGCTGTGTTCCTGACCTCAGCAAAAAGCTTTCAGTTTTTCTCCATTAAGAATGATATTTGTGGTGGGTTTTTCATAGATGGCTTTGATAATATTGAGGTATGTGCCCTCTATCCCTACACTTTGAAGAGTTTTGATCAGGAAGGGATGCTGTACTTTGTCAAATGCTTTTTCAGCATCTCTTGAGAATATCATATGGTTCTTGTTCTTTCTTTTATTAATGTATTGTATCACATTGATTGATTTGCAGATGTTGAACCAACCTTGTAGCCCTGGAATAAATCCCACTTGGTCGTGGTGAATAATCCTTTTAATGTACTGTTGGATCCTATTGGCTAGTGTTTTGGTGAGAATTTTTGCATCTGTGTTCATCAAGGATATTGGTCTGTAATTCTCTTTTTTGATGGGATCTTTGTCTGGTTTTCGGATCAAGGTGATGCTGGCCTCATAAAATGAGTTTGGAAGTTTTCCTTCCATTTCTATCTTTTGGAACAGTTTCAGGAGAATAGGAATTAATTCTTCTTTAAATATTTGGTAGAATTCCCCTGGGAAGCCGTCTGGCCCTGGGCTTCTGTGTGTTTGGAGATTTTTGATGACTGTTCCAATCTCCTTACTGGTTATGGGTCTGTTCAGGTTTTCTATTTCTTCCTGGTTCAGTTGTGGTAGTTTATGTATCTCTAGGAATGCATCCATTTCTTCCAGGTTGTCAAATTTGTTGGCATAGAGTTGCTCATAATATGTTCTTATAATTGTTTGTATTTCTTTGGTGTTGGTTGTGATCTCTCCTCTTTCATTCATGATTTTATTTATTTGGGTCCTTTCTCTTTTCTTTTGGATAAATCTGACCAGGGGTTTATCAATCTTATTAATTCTTTCAAAGAACCAGCTCCTAGTTTTGTTGATTTTTTTGTTTGTTTGTTTCTATTTCATTGATTTCTGCTCTGATCTTTATTATTTCTCTTCTCCTACTGGGTTTAGGCTTTCTTTGTTGTTCTTTCTCCAGCTCCTTTAGGTGTAGGGTTAGGTTATGTATTTGAGACCTTCCTTGTTTCTTGAGAAAGGCTTGTATCACTATATATTTTCCTCTCAGGACTGCCTTTGCTCTGTCCCACAGATTTTGAACCATTGTGTTTTCATTATCATTTGTTTCCATGAATTTTTTCAATTTTTCTTTAATTTCCTGGCTGATCCATTCATCCTTTAGAAGGATGCTGCTTAGTCTCCATGTATTTGTGTTCTTTCCAAATTGTCTCTTGTGATTGAGTTCTAGCTTCAGAGCATTGTGGTCTGAAAATATGCAGGGAATGATCCCAGTCTTTTGATACTGGTTGAGACCTGATTTATGACCCAGGATGTGATCTATTCTGGAGAATGTTCCATGTGCACTAGAGAAGAATGTGTATTCTGTTGCTTTGGGATGAAATGTTCTGAATATATTTGTGATGTCCATCTAGTCCAGTATGTCCTTTAAGGCATTTATTTCCTTGTTGATCTTTTGCTTGGATGATCTGTCCATTTCAGTGAGGGGAGTGTTAACGTCCCCTACTATTATTGTATTATTGTCGATGTGTTTCTTTGATTTTGTTATTAATTGGTTTATATAGTTGGCTGCTCCCATGTTAGGAGCATAGATATTTCAAATTGTTAGATCTTCTTGTTGGACAGACCCTTTGTGTATGATATAGTGTTGTCCTTCCTCATCTCTTATTTTAGTCTTTGGCTTAAAATCTAATTGATCTGATATAAGGATTGCCACCCCAGCTTTCTTCTGATGTCCATTAGCATGGTACATTGTTTTCCACCCCCTCACTTTAAATCTGGAGGTGTCTTTGGGTCTAAAATGAGTTTCTTGTAGGCAGCATATTGATGCATACAGCTCTGCCTGGAGTCTCCGAACCCCACAGGTCCCTGAGCTCTCCCAGGGGGTGTCTCCCCAGATGTTGTGCGGACCTCACTCATAGAGATTACAGTTCAAGGTAACCCTGAGTTGAGAGCTCACTCCTCGGCTCTGTCTCTGTAGCTGGCTTCCCTGCTCTAATACCTGCAAGCTCTGTGACACTCAGACACCACCAATCCATCTGTGACCCCACGGGACCTAGGGCCACGCTGACCCTGCATGGGCTTCACCCTGGTTTAGCCTCTGTGGAGCAGACTTTTAAAAGTCCTGATTTTGTGCTCCATTGCTCCGCCGCTTGCAGGGAGCCGGCCACTCCCCCCGTGGTCTATCTTCCCGTCGCTTTGGATTCACTTCTCTGGTCCTACCTTTCAGAAAGTGGTCGATTTTCTGTTTCTAGAATTGTTGCTCTTCTCTTCAATCTCTTGTTGGTTTTGCAGGTGTTCACAATGGTTTGATAAGCTATCTAGCTGATTTCCTGCTACCTGATGTCATCTCAGCCTTCTACTTCTCTGCCATCTTGACTCCTCCCTCGGACCACCCCCTTCTTGAAACAGTCAGTGTTACCAGTTATCTCCCCTCCTCTTGATGTAATCACAATCTCCTGTTTTCAGAGTAGCCAATATTAGCACTAATTTCAATGATATTAATAATAGCATCAATGTTTTACTATGTATCAATTTGTATTACCTGATTAAAGTAATTCATACTCATTCTCTACATATCTTTTCCCATTCTTTGAAATACAGCTTGAAGCAAACACTAACTGCATGATACCTGCTGTGAAAACTTTCTCTTGATTTCTTAATTTAAGTTGTTTGGACCGCATCTCTTGAAGTTTTATCATCCCACTTATGTCTATAGAAAGCATCCATGGTTTAACCTGTTACCACTTGTGTAAGTGTCACATGCATATATCATTTAGAGTCTTCTTGACTTTTCTTCTCTTTTATTCTTGCCAGTTGTCCTGGTCCTCTCTGTCACTGATCTCTGCTTGTCCTAGTTTCCACCCGCTGTTACTGTTGGTGGATTTGAGCCTTTGCCCTGCTTAGTCTCCTTAGACATTAATTAATTCATTAATGTTTACTGAGTGCCTAGTACAAGCAAAATACTGTTTATTTGAAAGGGCAGGTCTAGAAACAAATAAGCAATTCACAATTAGAATGACCAAAAGTCCTGTTTTTCCCAGATCAGTCCTGTCTTATACCCATTTTCTTGGTGTGATTAACCATTTTTACCTGAAAAAATGTCCCTATTTTGGTAAAGATTATGTGGTTACCTGATTTATAAGAGTAACCAGATATCTTCTCCCATTCCGTGGGTTGCCTCTTTGTTTTGATGACTGTTTCTTTTGCTGTGCAGAAGCTTTTGATCTTGATGAAGTCCCAGAAGTTCATCTTTGCCTTTGTTTCCTTCGCCTTTGGAGACATATCTTGAAAGAAGTTGCTGTGGCTGATATCAAAGAGGTTACTCCCTATGTTCTCCTCGAGGATTCTGATGGATTCCTGTCTCACGTTGAGGTCTTTTATCCATTTCGAGTTTATCTTTGTGTACGGTGTAAGAGAATGGTCAAGTTTCATTCTTCTACATATAGCTGTCCAGTTTTCCCAGCACCATTTATTGAAGAGACTGTCTTTTTTCCACTGGATATTTTTTCCTGTTTTGTCAAAGATTATTTGACCATAGAGTTGAGGGTCCATATCTGGGCTCTCTACTCTGTTCCACTGGTCCATGTGTCTGTTTTTATGCCAGTACCATGCTGTCTTGGTGATCACAGCTTTGTAGTAAAGCTTGAAATCAGGTAACGTGATGCCACCAGTTTTATTTTTGTTTTTCAACATTTCCTTAGCAATTCGGGGTCTCTTCTGATTCCATACAAATTTTAGTATTATTTGCTCCAGCTCTTTGAAAAATACTGGTGGAATTTTGATTGGAATGGCATTAAAAGTATAGATTGCTCTGGGCAGTATAGACATTTTAACGATGTTTATTCTTCCCATCCAAGAGCATGGAATGGTCTTCCATCTTTTTGTGTCTTCTTCAATTTCTTTTAGGAGTGTTCTGTAGTTCCTCGAGTACAGATCTTTAACCTCTTTGGTTAGGTTTATTCCGAGGTATCTTATGGTTTTTGGTGCTATAGTAAATGGAATCGACTCTCTAATTTGCCTTTCTGTATTTTCATTGTTAGTGTATAAGAAAGCCACTGATTTCTGGACATTGACTTTGTATCCTGCTACATTACTGAATTGCTGTATGAGTTCTAGTAGTTTGGAGGTGGAGTCTTTCGGGTTTTCCATATAAAGAATCATGTCATCTGCGAAGAGAGAGAGTTTGACTTCTTCCTTGCCAATTTGGATACCTTTTATTTCTCTTTGTTGTCTGATTGCTGTTGCTAGGACTTCTAATACTATGTTGAACAAGAGTGGTGAGAGTGGGCATCCTTGTCGTGTTCCTGATCTCAATGGGAAGGCTGCAAGCTTTTTCCCATTGAGGATGATATTTGCTGTGGGTTTTTCATAGATAGATTTGATGAAGTTCAGGAATGTTCCCTCTATCCCTATACTTTGAAGCGTTTTAATCAGGAACGGATGCTGGATTTTGTCAAAAGCTTTTTCTGCATCAATGGAGAGGATCATGTGGTTCTTCTCTCTTCTCTTATTGATTTGTTCTATCACATTGATTGATTTGCGAATGTTGAACCATCCTTGTAACCCAGGGATGAATCCTACCTGGTCATGGTGGATAATCTTTTTAATGTGCTGTTGGATCCTGTTTGCTAGGATCTTGTTGAGAATCTTAGCATCCATATTCATCAGTGATATCGGTCTGAAATTCTCCTTTTTGGTAGGGTCTTTGCCTGGTTTGGGGATCAGGGTAATGCTGGCTTCATAAAAAGAGTCTGGAAGTTTTCCTTCTGCTTCAATTTTTTGAAACAGCTTCAGGAGAATAGGTATTATTTCTTCTTTGAAAGTTTGATAGAATTCCCCAGGGAATCCGTCAGGTCCTGGGCTCTTGTTTTTTGGGAGGTTTTTGATCACTGCTTCAATCTCGTTACTAGATATCGGTCTATTCAGGTTGTCAATTTCTTCCTGGTTCAATTTTGGGAGTTTATAGTTTTCCAGGAATGCATCCATTTCATCTAGGTTGCTTAGCTTATTGGCATATAACTGTTGATAATAGCTTCTGATGATTGTTTCTACTTCCTTGGTGTTAGTTGTGATCTCTCCCTTTTCATTCTTAATTTTATTAATTTGGGCTTTCTCTCTTTTCTTTTGGATTAGTGTGGCCAATGGTTTATCGATCTTATTGATTCTTTCAAAAAACCAGCTTCTAGTTTCGTTGATACGTTCTACTGTATCTCTGGTTTCTACCTCATTGATCTCTGCTCTAATCTTGATTATTTCCCTTCTTACGTGTGGAGTTGGTTTGATTTGTTGTTGATTCTCCAGTTCTTTAAGGTGTAGAGACAGCTGGTATATTCTGGATTTTTCAATTTTTTTGAGGGAGGCTTGGATGGCTATGAATTTCCCCCTTAGGACCGCCTTTGCTGTATCCCATAGGTTTTGGAGTGAAGTATCTTCGTTCTCATTGGTTTCCATAAATTGTTTAAGTTCTTCTTTGATCTCCTGGTTGATCCAAGCATTCTTAAGCAAGGTGGTCTTTAGCTTCCAGGTATTTGAGTTCCTTCTGAACTTTTCCTTGTGATTGAGCTCCAGTTTCAAAGCATTGTGATCTGAGAATATGCAGGGAATAATCTCAGTCTTTTGGTATCGGTTGAGCCCTGATTTGTGACCCAGTATGTGGTCTATTCTGGAGAAGGTTCCATGTGCACTTGAGAAGACAGTACAGATAAAAGGTTGATATCCAGGATCTATAAAGAACTCCTCAAACTCAACACACACAAAACAGATAATCATATTAAAAAATGGGCAGAAGATATGAACAGACACTTCTCCAATGAAGACATACAAATGGCTACCAGACACATGAAAAAATGTTCATCATCACTAGCCATCAGGGAGATTCAAATCAAAACCACATTGAGATACCACCTTACACCAGTTAGAATGGCCAAAATTAGCAAGACAGGAAACAACGTGTGTTGGAGAGGATGTGGAGAAAGGGGAACCCTCTTACACTGTTGGTGGGAATGCAAACTGGTGCAGCCACTTTGGAGAACAGTGTGGAGATTCCTCAGGAAATTAAAAATAGATCTTCCCTATGACCCTGCAATTGCACTGCTGGGTATTTACCCCAAAGATACAGATGTAGTGAAAAGAAGGGCCATCTGTACCCCAATGTTTATAGCAGCAATGGCCACGGTCGCCAAACTGTGGAAAGAACCAAGATGCCCTTCAACGGATGAATGGATAAGGAAGATGTGGTCCATATACACTATGGAGTATTATGCCTCCATCAGAAAGGACGAATACCCAACTTTTGTAGCAACATGGACAGGACTGGAAGAGATTATGCTGAGTGAAATAAGTCAGAGAAAGTCAAGTATCATATGGTTTCACTTATTGGTGGAGCATAACAAATAATATAGAGGACAAGGGTAGATGGAGAGGAGAAGGGAGTTGAGGGAAATTGGAAGGGGAGGTGAACCATGAGAGACTATGGACTCTGAAAAACAACCTGAGGGTTTTGAAGGGGTGGGGTGGGAGGGTGGGGGAACCAGGTGGTGGGTATTAGGGAGGGCACAGATTGCATGGAGCACTGGGTGTGGTGAAAAAACAATGAATACTGTTACGCTGAAAATAAATAAAAAATTAAAAAAAAAAAAAAAGAGTAACCAGAACATATGGTACAAATTGTTTAAATCTTGTCTGGAAGATGAAGGAAAGACTCTTCCAGAAGTCTATACTTGAGAGCAGACTGTATGGTGAAGACACCTTTGCCCCACAGGTGGTGAAAATATAGCCAAGTCCAAGGGCGGAGCAGCTGTAAAACTTAAGAATGCCTGGGGCCTCTGTAAATATGGGCTACCTCTCTTAAGTTCTAACCCAGAAAGACTTCAAGTATTTTACAACTCACCTGAATCATAAACGTTTTATTTCAAACAGGCACAGTATCATCACGATTTGTGATGTTTAAGATATGCAGCATTATATTGCATTTCTATTAGGCTTTTGTATTTCCCCTTCTCAGAGTTGGATTTTATTCCTGCACATAATACCTGATTGGAGAAAATTTTAGTACTGATTCCATTCATAGTTGGAAGTGTTCTTTGGTGTCATGAGCTTGATGCATACATTGATCAACATTGGAAATATTCGGTTCACTGTAACTCTGAAGAGTCTCCAGGTAAGGAAATCTGGGAAGAAATTCTACTCCTGAGTAGCAGGAACAAGAGTTACATTTAGACCTGTTGCTTTTTCTATCTTCTTCCAAAAATATGGATATAGGTTTGTGATAAGGATTTATCCTTCCCCGAGGAACAAAATTATCATGTACTCAGAAATAAGAGGTCAGAAACGTACATGAAAACTTCCTAATACTATTGGTCATTAGAGAAATATATTAATAATGAGATAACACTATACACATAGTAAAGTGTGTAGTTTTATTTCTTTTTTGTTTGTTTGTAAAGGGCAATATTGGTTTTGCTAGTTTCAATGGGTATGACAGAATTCTGGAATAGGAAAAGCCAGGTGGCAGCACTTTATCTTCATAGAAAAGATTGAATATACTTAACTCTACTGAAGAACAATGTCACTTGGGGGCTTTGACCTGTAGCCAATTAATAGACTGGTCAATAGACCACTTCGTTCTGAAGGACAAGATTTGTGGGTAGCTCATAAGTACCTCATGAGCTACCATAGGTAGCTCAATTTTCTTGATTATGTATTTGTCTAGTTTCAGAAAAGTTAAAGATGAACAGAAGACTGATGTCAGCTGCTCCACTCCCTGATCCAATATTGTTATCTTAGCTACTTTTTAGACTCAGAGCTATTTACTAAAGGGGAGACTGAGTCAATTTTAGTTTGATGTATTGAGTAAAGATTCTTCTAACCCTTGTGCAAAGGGACATATGACCGTTTACCTGAATAACTATGCTGAGGGAAGGAAAATACTCACATATTTCATCAGATGTTTGGTATAGATTCTGAACCCACACACATACCTGAGGACCCAAAGCATCATCATGCTATTCCTTTCCCCTGCTTCTCCCCCATCAGAGCAAGAGAACATAGAAATTAGATAATTGATGTTTTGATCTAAGTCTATCTTGCAGTGAGTTTAATGGATTCATTTACTCCCATTGTTTTTTCCTCCTTTCTTGAAAGCATAATATAGATGAACATTCCTAGTAGGTAGAAGAATTTTCACATTGTTTTGTTTTTTGTTTTTTGTTTTTTGTTTTTGACCTATAGAATGAAAGGTAGTTGTCATAGGAAATTCTCATCTTTGAGACAATGGGAAAATTAGAGCTTAGCTGCCTGAATGGGAAAAAGATCAGAACGAATGAGGAAAAGGAAGTGCTGAGAAAGCAGAGAAAATGGAAAGCACACCAAACTATTAATATTTTGATTATTTAAAAAATATCTGTCCACTTGTATTGACTTTATTATTTCATACATGTTGATTATCTTTATTCCTCAAATGTTTCAGAACAGTGTTACTGCTTCCTTTTTTTTTTTTTTTAAGATTTTATTTATTTGAGAGAGAGAGTGAGAGTGAGCATGAGAGGGGAGAACTTCAGAGGGAGAAGAAGACTCCCAGCAGAGCTGGGAGCCCGATGCAGGACTCGATCCTGAGACTTCAGGATCACAACCTGAGCTGAAGGCAGTGACCCAACCAACTGAGCCACCCTGGCGCCTCTATACTGCTTCTTTATAATGAATACAAAGAAGGAAAAGAAAGCAGGCTTTCAATGAGAAATTATGTGGTGGGGAAAAAACAGAGAAGTGACACTAGCAAATTCTGCTCTAAACTTAGTAGGAAAACCTGGGTGCAGCACTAATTTAATGAAAAATTATAGGATAAGAACTACAAAACTAACCTTAGGAAAGTAAAACTCAGAAAGATGAGTATACCAAATTCCAGGAAGGTGTGGTTTCCCCCAGCTTTTGGTTGCCTTTCTAATCCCTTGCCTAATGTAGAACTTAGTACAAAATAAGCATACAATGATTATTTCCTTATAGAATAATTGATTTTCCTATGGTGAAACTCTAAGATTCATTGAATGCCCAGCATATGGTAGGCACTGAATAAATATTTCAGAATTAGATGAATGAATGATGGAGCTTGGATAAGAATGAATCCTCTATTTTCCTATCCAAAGCTCAGTTCACTGCAGTAAGCAATAGTTTTTGACTGTTAATGTTTCATTTTAATGGTGTTAGCCCAAAGTTGACCAGATCTTAGGAGACAGATTTTTTTTAAACCCTTCTCACTAAAATTTGCAACAAACCAATAATATAGTTATACTTCTTCATTTATTCAGTACTCTACTTATATTCTCAAAAACAAAGAAGTGTTGCTGGGCTCCTGTCCCAGGGTGAAAGAGCACTGTGAGAGGTACTAATTACATGCTAATAATGCATACTTGATTTGTACTTCATTTCAAAGAGTCTGCATAATTGCAGAAGCAGTTAGTACTGTCACTGTCAGCCTTGGAACTGAACAGTAGGTCCAGGTTACTAAGATGATATTACCTAAGAGGTTCTACTTTTGACCTGCTACTCAGTGTTTATTATACATGGAGTAATATCAAAATAATCACTGTGCAGAGAGATTGGAGAAGAGAATATCACAGGTACAAAGCTGAGTGCTTTGGACTGGCTTGTATTCTCTTTGATTATAATGTTTATGCATTCATGCTAGATAACATTGCAGAATGCTGGAGAGTAATGGTCATAGACCTCATTTCAATACTAGTACACTTATGGTAAGGTTTCTTCCTTGCCCCCTTAAGCATGGAATTTCCTGTTGACTACAAATAAACACATGCAGACTTTATAATGATTTGCATTTTGAAAGAGTCTCTTTGAGGATAAATCTGGCAAATTATATATGTTTACTTGATGCTGTGCAGTAGAGGGCAACAGAATCTTTGCTCCCTATGGTGAATAAATATGTGTAGAAAGACAACAGGCATTGTGACATGCATAAAGGTAATGCCTAAGGGTGAAGTTTGTGAATTGTTAAATATCTTCATTATGCTTGAAGTTTCATTAATATTCTCCTATAACCTATACATGTAGATTACTTCTCTTTTATTCTGTTTGGTAATTGTTTAAGTCCTTACTATTCAATGCCATCCTCTTGTTCCTTGAGTTCATTCAAAGTAGATACTCAGAAAGGGGAAATAGAGCAAGAAATAATGTTTTTGAGCTCTTTTGATGTTCCAAGTTGTTTAAGTACCTCACTTCATTTTACACTATTCCCTCAATATATTCGAAAGTTTATAGAGGAAGAAGCTGAGATTCAGAAGAGGTCACGAACTAGAAAGTGAACCCATGTCCTGTCTGCAAAAGCATGATAATTACTGGGGTGTTTTGGTTTTTATGATAGTGATGACAGGAGGCAGCAGTGGACAGTTGATGCCAGTTAAAGGTGGAGATTAGCACCTGCAGGGAAAGCAGGGAGTGTGTTGTGCTGGTAAACACTGAACAACTGGCTTTCTGAGAAAAGCCCTGGCTTGTAGTATTGGATGGCTCTGTGCTGTAAATACTACAATCCTGACTGATTGTAAATGATCGATGTGATGTAACTGAACACAAAGTTGGGAAGAAATGTGCAGTAGCCCACCTAATTATATATTTTATCCATGATATAAATACTAGAGACATAAATACCCCATGTTCATAGATAATAGTAAATGTAATAATAATAAATATAATAAAAGAAATTAGAAAGTGATCAATTTTGAGTATTTATTGCCTATTTTTAATACAATTTAGTTATAAGTTTATGTATTTTTTGTAGTGGCTGTAGTTAACAGCTGGCTTGCTAAAGATCTGAATTTAACAATCATTTCTTGACAGCCATTATGAGCTGGTTCTTTAACATACTGTTCTACTTCCTGTGATAGCTGACAATGTAATAGTCAGATTCCTTAGGCACCTCCTGCTGAAAGCCCTGTGTCTGAGTCCCTTTTTTTCTAATCACTTTTAGTGCCTTAGCTTCTCCCTACCCATGGATTTCACTGAGGCTGCTATACATTGATTTAAAGGGGAATGAAGGAAGAAGTGGATAAGCAAGTGACATTCTCATGGAGAAACAATTAGGTTATCTTTCATGATTATCTCATATGCCCTTAAACTTCAAAGGGAATGATAGTTACTTTTTAAAAGAAGATGTGGTCCATATATACAATGGAATATTACTCAGCCATCAGAAAGGATGAATACCCAACTTTTGTATCAACATGGATGGATCTGGAGGAGATTATGCTGAGTGAAGTAAGTCAAGCAGAGAAAGTCAATTACCATATGGTTTCACTTACTTGTGGAGCATAAGGAATAACACAGAGGACATTGGGAGATGGAGAGGAGAAGTGAGTTGGGGGAAATCGAGGGGGAGACAAACCATGAGAGACTGTGGACTCTGAGAAACAAACTGAGGGTTTTAGAGGGGAGGGGGGTGGGGTAATGGGTGAGCCTTGTAGTGGGTATTAAGGAGGGCACGAATTGCATGGAGCACTGGTTGTGGTACATAAGCAATGAATCTTGGAACACTGGAAAAAAAGAGAGAGAGAGAGAGAGCACGCACAAGCAGGGAGAGTGGCAGGAAGAGGGAGATGTAGGCTTCTCACTGAGCAAGGAGCTTGGTGTGGGGCTCAATCCCAAGACCCAGGGATTATGACCGAAGCTGAAGGCAGACAACCAACTGAGCCACCTAGGAAGCCTCATAGTTACTTTTAATTTTTTTTTTTTAAAGATTATGTGGTTGTGTTTTGTTTGTTTGTTCATTTGCTTGTTTTTTTGGAGCAGTTTTAGGTTCATAGCAAAATTAGAAGGAAGATAAGAGATATCTCAAATACCCCCTGCCCCCACACATGCCTGGCTTCTCCATTAACAGCATCCCCTTCCAGAGTGTTACCTTTGGTATGGTTGGTGAATCTATGATGACCCATCATTGTTGCTGAAAGTCCGTAGTTGATGTTAGGGTTCACTCTTGGTGTTGCACATTCTGTGGGTTTGGACAAATTACTAAGACCTGTACCCATCATTATAATATCATACAGAGTATTTTCACTGCCCTGAAACTCTGTGCTATGCCTACTCATTCCCCTCACCTCCACCCCAACTCCTGGCAATCATTGATATCCCCCCCCCCCCACACACCATTTCTGAGTTGTAAAGCTAAAATAGGATGTTAAGAATGTAGAATAGTAAAGGGTATGAAATCACCCACACATTTATTGAGTAGTAAACTAGAAAGGTATATACAACTTTGGGTTAGAATCAGAGGGAGAATCTGCTCAGAGCTAAAGGGATGTCCTTGATTTCTTAACTATAACAATTTCCTTTTAAAGGCTATACAAATAGAAGGGTCAGTTTATGGAACAACTCTGAATTGCACAAACCCCCACTATAAAGGAAAAAAGGCCAGGAGAGAAGGAGGTGGGCTATGGGGGCAGCTGGTCTGCTGCAGGGACGGCTGGGCTGGGGGCTGAATCTCAGGCCTAGGACCTATAGGTAAGAGCAGGCTGGGAAGAAATCTAGAGGCAGAGGTTAGTGCATTCACTAAAAGCCCTTGCCTTCCCCTGGTCTCTAGAATGCTAATACTTTCCTTAGACAAGGCAATCACTGACATTTTTACTGTCCCCATCTTTTTTTCCGGAATGTTGTACAGCTGGAATCATATAGTACATAGCTTTTTCAGATTGGTTTCTTTCACTTAGTAATATGAATTCAAGTTTCCTCCATGTCTTTTCATGGTTTGATAGCTCACTTCTCTTTAGGTGCTATTAATATTCCATTGTGGGGATGTACCACAGTTTATTTAGCCATTCATCTACTAAAGTACATCTTGTTTGCTTCCAAGATATGACTGCTTTAAAGATCTGTGTGTAGGTTTTTGTGTGTACATACGTTTTTAACTTCTTTGTGTAAATTACCAAGGAATGTAATTACTGGATTGCATGAGAAGGATATGCTTTATTTTGCATCTGTTTATTTCAGATAGATAGATACTTAAGTTTCCAACTATGAGAGTAGATTTATCTACTTCTCTTTGCCATTCTGTAAGTTTTCGCTTCATGTAACTCTATACTGTTGTTAGGTGCATACATGTTAAGGATTTTATGTTTTCTTGGAGAATTGGCCCCTTTACCATTATGTAATGCCTTTCTTTATCCCTGATAACCTTTCTTGCTTTGATGTCTGCTCTGTCTGAAATTAATATAGCTTACTCCAGCTTAAAAAAAAAAAGTTTCAATGGTGTATTTTTCCCTATCCACTTTTAATTTGTGTGTCTGTATATTTAAAGTGGTTTTCTTGTAGACAGTATATAATTGAGTCTTGTTTTTTGGATCCATTCTGATAATCTCAGTCTTTTAATTCATGCTGTTAGATCACTGATGTTCAAAGTGACTATCGATATAGTTAGATTAATGTCTGCCATATTTGGTACTGTTTTCTATTTGTCACCCTTATTTTGTTCTTGTTTGTTTCATACTCCCTTTCTGCCTTTGTGGTTTTGAGGATTTTATATGATTTCACTTTCTGTATTTTCTTAGCATATTAGTTATTTTTTCTACTTTTTAATTGTTTTTTAGTGGTCACTTTAGAGTTTGTAATATACATTTGCAATTAATTAACATCCACTTTCAGATAACACTCCTTCACAGGTTGTGTGAGTACCTTATAATAACTAAACAATCCTAATTGCTCCCTTTGGCCTTTGTGTCATTGCTGTCATACATTTTACTTATATATAAACATTTATAAGAGTATATATTCATAAGATATATTTATATATAAACATACATAATTGAATACATTGTTGTTGTTATTATTTTGAACTGGTTGCAAACTTTCAGATCAATTAAGAATAAGAAAAATAACAGTTTTTATTTTACCTTTACTTATTTCTTCTTTGATGCTTTTCCTTTTCTCAGGTGGATCTGAGTTTCTGATTTATATTTTCTTCCTCTTCAAAGAACTTCTTTCAGCATTTATTGCAAGTCAAGTCTATTGGCAACAAATCCAATTTTTATTTCTCCGAGGAAGTCTTTATTTTACTACTTTTGAAAAATAATTTTACAGGGTACAAAATTTGGGGGTGGTGGTTTTTCCTTTCAAAACTTTAAATATTTCACATCATTCTCTTCTTACTTACATGGTTTCTTTTTACCTAGTGAAGAGAAGTCAGAAGTAATACTCATCTTTTTTTCTCTGTAGGTAAAGTATTCTTTTCTCTGGCTTCTTTGAGGAATTTTATTTAATGGTTGGTTTTCTGTAGTTTGAAAATGGTATTCTGGGAGTTAAAATTCTGGGGGCATTTTCCTGATTGGTAGTTTTTGAGGTTCTTAGATCTATGGTTTGATGACTGAGATTAACTTGGGAGGAAATTCTCACTGTTTTAAATATTTCCCAAAATTTCAATAGGTATTGAAACTCATATTCAATTTATTCTCAGTTGGCATACTTTGATTAAGGTGATTGAGGAATTTATCAGAATGAAAGTGAAGACAAATAGAACATGATCCTAAGTCTCAAATTATTTCATTTTTCCAGTACAATATCAGATACTCAAACAGAAATGAAAAGCATGCCCGGGCATACAAGGAGGCAATATCACATGGTAATCATCCAAAGAAAACAGAAACCATAGAAACCCAGATAATATCAGAGAGAGCCTTAAAATGTTCTATGCTTAGTTCACAGATACAAAGGCATAATTCAGAAAAATTGGCACATAACTAGAAATTATTTAAAAAGTAGAAATTCTGAAACTGCGAATAACAAAAAACACAGAGATGCATTTATTTATAGTGAGAAAAAATTTTTGACAGAAAATAAGGAACTTGGCATTTCTTGTCCATATCATTGAGAAAATGAGATTTGTGCCTTCTGCCTAAGCAAGTAGGGTATGTACTGGAAATTTCTACTGCCATAGGAGGGAACACAAGAGCAAAAAGTGGTCAGTCCTTCTTGTGAGTTTTCAAAAAGGCAATGGAGGTAGGTAAGGTTTGAGCTGAGAAATTAAAAGGTGTTCCACAGGGGGAGAGAGAAATGTGACAAAAGTTCCAGTGGCTTTATGTGGCTGATGCCTTAGGGAACCTCCTTCGTTGAGGCTGGCCTGGATTATAGTCAAGAGAGGGACTCCATTATGGCTGGACACATATAGTGCCCTGCTCTGATATTTGTACTTATCATGGAGAAAATTTGGAGAATATTATTTATTATATACTGGTTTGAGAACCCATGTCTGTCTCAAAAGCTGCTGAATCTCCATGGATATTTAACATAGCTCCCATGTGATGGAAAGTCACAGAGAAGATATAATAAGTATATTCTGCCCTGAATGATTTTCATGTTGCCCCATTAACTCACAAACTAAAAGAAAAATCTATCTACATCTTCCAGAAAATTCTTGGCCTTCTGATTTTCAGTAAGAAAAACAAGTTAATTGTTAATACAGCTGCAGAACAATGATGCTGGGAGCTCCTGAGTGAGTTGGGGAAAATGTTCACATTTTGGGGACGTGGGAGAAGCTGGGATGTGTTTAAACCTTCTATAAGTCTTGTGTATAATTCCCCTCCCCTCTGCCCACTTCCTACCAATGTTATTTACAGGGATGTCTGTCATTTCCAGAATAAAAAATCACAGACATCAGGCCTGAATCTAAAGAATGGCAAAATAGAAAAAAGTTTGTGCATGTTGTCTGTTCTCTACCTCTATACCTCTCTTTCTAGTTCCCCAGGAGCTGATGCCCTTAGATTGTCCTCTGGCAATCATCAGAAAATTCATAATTGAGGAGCACACTTCACAGTAACTGACCAGCACTCAAAACTGTCAAGGTCATCAAAGACAAAGTGTGAGAAACTGCCATTGCCAAGAAAAGCCTAAGAAGACATAATTAGTAGATATAATCCTATGTAGGATCCTAGAACAGAAAAGAAGCATTGGATAAAAAAACAAAAAACAAACAAACAAAAAAACACAAAACCACCACCACCAACAACAACAAAAACAAAGTATTAGCTTCAGGTAGTCATGTTTCAATATTGGTTCATTAATTTTTAACAAACATACCATTCTAACAGAAGATGTTAGTAAAAGGGGTTACTGGGTGTGGAATATATGAGAACTCCCTTTACTTTTTTTTTTTTTTTTTTTTGCAGTTTTTCTGTAAATCTAAAGCTCTAAAATTTAAAAGATGAGTTTTAAAATAAAAGAGTGATGGAGTAAGGACCTTGGCAAATACTCCCCCACAATGATAAAACTGCAAAAATCGTCAAAAGGAACCATAAAACAAAAAAAAAGTGAAGTATCAAGTGTCAGGCTTTAGAAAGTCTCATTCTCCTCTCATTTTGTTGAGCGATACAGGGTAAGTTTAGAGCCATCCACAGAGCGCTGCTGCTCACAGATCCTGGAAAACCGTCTGGCAGAGGATGGGGTCATTTTACTGCTTCTTCATCTCATACAACTCATTTGTTCTCCCCTTAAACTGAACACTGATGATCCTGAGGGACATGAGTCATTACCAGGATAAGAGAAAATCTTTCCAGACACAAACCAGGGTTAACTGCAAAGTGAAACAATCTTTGTGTATTCTCTCTAGATCCGCACCCCCACTCCCTAGCTGCCTGGGCCCTTAGACTGCTCTCTGGAGATGTGAAGTCCCCCCACTGATTATCTACTAAGATCTGTGCTTCGTGAAGGACCCTGCACTCCCTGGTTTCTTCTTTTCTTGGTATTTTTCTTTTCTTGTATCTGCTAGACATGATAATATTTCTAAAATGAGGATAAATTATAATCCCTGAGTGCTTACTCTGTGCCAGGCAAACATGTATAGTACGATTAGAGTGATTCAGTCATCATGTCACATATATTTTACCCTCTTTCTAAATAAAACACATTTGGTTATTCTTTAACTTTCTTAGGGCAGGGATGAGAGCCTGTTATAATGATAACGTTTTACAACTGCTGGTGAGTGCGTTAGTTATAACACCAATTGCTGTTATAACTGCCAATGGGAATATTTGTAGCTGGTATAACAAATTACCACAAACTCAGTGGCTTAAAATAGCACAGATTTGTTACATTACAGTTATGTAGAGCAGAAGACTGAAATGCGTGTCACTGGGCTGAAATCCGTGTTGGCAGACCTGCATTTTTCACTGGGGTCTCTAGAGGGGAATCCATTCTCTTGTCTTTTCTACTTTCTGAAAGCTGACTGTGTCCTTTGGCTTCACGGTACATCACTCTCACAGTGACTCTGGTGCTCTCTCTTCCATTCTTAGACACCCTTGTGATTACGTTGAAATTACCCAGATATTCCAGAGCTGATTAGCAGCCTTAATTCCTTTTTTTGTATGATATAAGGTGTTCATAGGTTCCAAGGCTTAGGAACATGAACATCTTTGGAGGGGCATTATTCTGCCTACTATAGTAGTTCGTTCCAAATTCCATATTTATTCCAAATTTGAGAGAATGAGCCTTAATCATTTTGTGTCCAGATTCTGAAAGTTTTCAGACACCTATATGTAATTTCTTTAACTATATACCTTGGCCCTTTCATTTCTATATATATGCAGCTGCAATTTAGCCTCATAAAATCACTCTCTTTTCCTCTCTCTAAAATTGGTTAAGCTGGTTTCAAGACAGGAAATTTGTTTCCTATAACTTCTATTTCCCTTCTTGGCCCTTCTCATCAATGGCCTCTCCTAGTGTTAATTCCAAATGTTAATGCAGTGGGTAGATTTAATCTGGTCCATGCCTTTGTCCCTTTTGGCACTAGTGAATTAGCTGTTTTAAAATATTAAGCATATACTATATGCAAAGTACTAAACATTTAGGAATTACAATAAAAAAAAATCTTACAATGCCTTCCATCAATGTGTTTACTGCCCATTTGGAAAGACACACAAAACATGGTGAAAGTGTTAATGATTCCATAAATGGTTTGAGTGCCAGTTAGCCAGACTGTAAAAAATTATGAACACTTTACTAATAGTGCTTGTTTTACTCTCAAAAGTAGTCTGGTTTATATGATAAATTATGTTGCCTAAGTCAATCTAAATTCCAAACAATAATATATGACTATACCTTATTTCTATTCTGGCAATTGGTAAAGAATAAAACTTTTGGTAAAGAATAAAACTTTTGGTATCAAAAGTTTTATTCCTTACCAACACAACAGGTGATACATGGTTTTTATTATAAATTTAATTACATTTAAATACATTCTCCTTTTAGTTGAGTGTGATCATTTTTTCATATATTTTAAAACCAGTTTTATTTTTTGATTTTCCCATTCCTTTTGTCAATTTTTGAAAATGGATTTTTCATCTTTTTCTCACCAATTTTTGGTAGTTCAATATGTAACACATAAGTTAGAATTCTGTTTATGGTATAGGAAGCATCACATTTTTACTTTGTTTCCAACAGGTTTTTTAAAAAGATTTTATTTATTTGAGAGAGAGAAAGAGCACGCATGTGCACTAGCAGGAGAGAGGGGCAGAAACAGAAGGAGAAGCAGACTCCCCTCTGAGCTGGGACACTGATGTGGGCCTTGATCCTAGGACTCTGGGATCATGAGTTGAGCCAAAGGCAAACATTTAGCTGACTGAGCCATCCAGGTGTCCCAGCAGGTTTTTGTTTTTTTTTTTTTAAGTGGTGTTTAAAAATTGTATTTATGTGCATGTATTTATGTTAGGTTTACCTGTGGTTGACAGAAAACCTATAGTCTGTCTTCATGAGACCAATATTTTTTAAGTTTTTATTTTAATTCCAATTAACATACAGTGTCGTATTAGTTTCAGATGTACAATAGAGCAATTCAACACTTCCATACATCACCCTGTGCTCATCATGACAAGTGCACTTGCTAATCCCTCTCATCTATTTCACCCATCACCCCCAGCCACCTTCCCTCTGATAACCATCAGTTTGTTCTTTATCATTATTAGTCTGTTTCTAGGTTTGTCTCTCTCTCTCATTTTCCCTTTGCTCTTTGTTTTGTTTTTTAAATTCCACATATAAGTGAAACTATACAATATTTGTCTTTCTCTGACTGACTTATTTCACTTAATATTATACTCTCTAGATCCATTCATTTCATTGCAAATAGCAAAAGTTCATTCTTTTTTATGGCTGTATAATATTCCAGTGTGTGTGTGTGTGTGTGTGTGTGTGTGTGTGTGTGTGTGTGTACACAAAGCATCTTTTCTTAAAATTTTTTATTTAAATTTAATTTAGTAAATATATATTGCATTATTAATTTCAGGAGAAGAGTTCAGTGATTCATCAGTTGCATGTAACACCCAGTGCTCATTACATCACATGCCCTCCTTAATGCCCCTCACTCAGTCACCCAATCCCCCCACCAATTTCCCCTATAGCAATCTTCCATTTGTTTCCTAGAGTTAAGAGTCTCTACGGTTTGCCTTTCTCTCTTTCCATCTTATTTTATTTTTCCTTCTCTTTCCCATATACTCATTTGTTTTATTTCTCGAATTCCATGTATGAGTGAAATTATATGGTATTTGTCTTTCTCTGACTTATTTCACTTAGCATAATATGCTCTTGTTCAATCCACATCATTGCAAATGGCAAAATTTCATTCTTTTTGATGGGTAAGTAATATTCCATCACACACACACACACACACACACACACACACACACACACACCCTACATCTTCTTTTTTTTTTTTTTAAGATTTTATTTATTTAACAGACAGAGATCACAAGTAGGCAGAGAGGCAGAGAGAGAGGAAGGGAAGCAGACTCCCCACTGAGCAGAGAGCCTGATGTGGGGCTCGATCCCAGGACCCTGGGATCATGACCTGAGCTGAAGGCAGAGGCTTTAACCCACTGAGCCACCCAGGCACCCCCCTACATCTTCTTTATCCATTAATCTGTTGATGGACATATGGGCTCTTTTCATAGTTTGACTATTGTGGAC
Source organism: Martes martes (assembly GCF_963455335.1). NCBI lineage: Eukaryota > Metazoa > Chordata > Mammalia > Carnivora > Mustelidae > Martes > Martes martes. The sequence goes on from NC_137888.1 coordinate 76,407,865, forward strand.
ATTGCTGCTATAAACATTGGGGTATATGTGCCCCTTTGAATCACTATCTTTGTATCCTTTGGATAAATACCTAGTAGTGCAATTGCTGGGTTATAGGGTAGTTCTATTTTTAACTTTTTGAGGAACCTCCATACTGTTTTCCAAAGTGGTTGCACCAGTTTGGATTCCCACCAACAGTGTAAGGGAGTTCCTCTTTCTTCATATCCTCTCCAACATCTGTTGTTTCCTGACTTGTTCATTTTAGCCATTCTGAACGGTATGAGGTGGTATCTCATTATGGTTTTGATTTGTATTTCCCTGATGATGAGTGATGTTGAGCATCTTTTCATTTGTCTGTTAACCATTTGTATTTCTTCTTTGGAGAAATGTCTGTTCATGTCTTCTATTTCATGACTGAATTTTTTGTTTTTTAGGGTGCTGAGTTTGATGGGTTCTTTATAGATTTTGGATACTATTCCTTTATCTGATAAGTCATTTCTGAAAATCTTCTCCCATTATGTAGGTTGCATTTCAGTTTTGTTGACTGTTCCTGTTGCTATGCAAAATCTTTTATCCTGATGAAGTCCCAATAGTTCATTTTTTGCTTTTGCTCCCCTTGCCTTTGGAGAAAGGTCTAGCAAGAAGTTCCTGCAGCTGAAATTAAAGAGGTTGCTATCCATGTTCTCCTCTAGGATTTTGATGGATTCCTGTCTCACATTTAGGTCTTTCAGCCATTTTGAGTTTATTTTTGTGTGTGATGTAAGAAAGTAGTTCAGTTTCATTCTTCTGCATTTTGTCCAATTTTCCCAACTCCATTTGTTGAAGAGACTATCTTTTTTCCATTGCATATTCTTTCCTGCTTTGTTGAAGATTAATTGACCATAGAAATGCAGGTCCATTTCTGAGTTCTCTATTCTCTTCCATTGATCTGCTTTTATGCCACTGCTATACTGTCTAAATGATTATAGCTTTGTAATACAACTTGAAGTCTGGAATTGTGATGCTTCCAGCTTTGGTTTTCTTTTTCAACATTCCTTTGGCTATTTGGGGTCTTTCTGGTGCCATATAAATTTTAGGATTGTTCCATCTCTGTGAAAAATGGCAATAGTATTTTGATAGGGATTGCACTGAGTGTGTAGATTGCTTTGGGTATCATAGACATTTTCACAATATTTTCTTCCAATCCATGAGCATGGAATGTTTTTCCATTTCTTTGTGTCTTCCTCAATTTTTATCACAAATGTTCTATAGTTTTCATAGTACAGATTCTTTACCTCTTTGGTTAGTTTTATTCCTAGATATCTTATGGGTTTTGGTGCAATAGTGAATGGGATTGATTCCTTGATTTCTCTTTCTCCTGCTTCATTTTAGTACACAGAAATGCAACTGACTTCTGTGCATTGATTTTATATCCTACAACTTTGCTGAATTCCTGTATCAGCTCTAGAATTTTTTTTTTTTTTTGTGGAGTCTTTAGGGTTTTCTACATAGACTATCATGTCACCTGTGAATAGTGAAAATTTGACTTCTTCCTTAACAATTTGGATGCTTTTTATTTCTTTTTTTTGTCGGATTGCTGAGACTAGGACTTCTAGTACTATACTGAACAACAGTGGTGAGAGACATCCCTGTGGTTTTCCTGACCTAAGGGGAAAGTTCTCAGATGATATTCACTATGGGGCTTTCAGATATGGCTTTTATGATATTGAGGTGTGTTCCTCCTATCCCTACATAGTCAAAGGTTTTTATCAGGAAAAGTTGCTGTATTTTGTCAAATGCTTTTTCTGCATCTATGGAGAAGATCAGATAGTTATTGTCCTTTCTTTTATTAATGTGATATAACACATTGATTGATTTGTGGATGTTGAACCAACCCTGCAGTCCAGGAGTAAATCCCACTTGGTCGTGATGAATAATCCTTTTAATGTACTATTGGATCCTATTAGTTCATGTTTTGGTGAGAATTTTTGTATCCATATTCATCAGGGACATTCGTCTGTAATTCCCCTTTTTAGTGGGGCCTTTTATTTTGAGATAAAGGTAATGCTGGCCTCATAGAATGAGTTTGGAAGTTGTCCTTACATTTCTATTTTTTGGAACAGTTTCACAAGACTAGGTATTAATTTTTCTTTACACGTTTGGTAGAATTCCCCTGGGAAGCCATCTGGCCCTGGACTCTTGTTTTTTGGGAGTTTTTTGATTACTGATTTAATTTATTTCCTGGTTATGGGTCTGTTCAGGTTTTCTATTACCTTCTTGTTTCAGTTTTGGTAGTTCATATGTTACTAGGAATTTATTCATTTCTTTCAGATTGCCTAATTTTTTGGCATATAAATGCTCATAATATTCTCTTTTAATTGTTTGTATTTCTTCAGTGTTGGTTGTTATCTCTCCTCTTTCATTCATGATTTTATTTAATTGGGTCCTTTCTCTCTTCTTTTTGATAAGCCTGGTTAGGGGTTATCAATCTTGTTAATTCTTTCAAAGAACCAGCTCCTAGTTTCATTGATCTGTTCTACTGTTTTGTTTTTTTCTTAATTATTATTTCTATAACATTGATTTCTGCTCTAACCTTTATTATTTCTCTTCTTCTGCTGGATTTAGGCTTTATTTGCTATTCTCTTTCCAGTTCTTTTTAGTGTAACATTAGGATGTATATTTGAGACTTTTCTTGCTTCTTGAAGAAGGCCTGTATTACTATATACTTCCCTCCTAGTACTGCCTTTGCTGCATCCCAAAGATTTTGAACTGTTGTGTTTTAAAACACAGCAGTTTGAATATATATATTTTAATTCTTCTTTAATTTCCTGGTTGACCCATTCATTCTTTAGTAGGTTTATTTTATTTTTTTTAAAGATTTATTTATTTATTTATTTATTTGACAGACATCACAAGTAGGCAGAGAGGCAGGCAGAGAGAGAGTGAGGAGGAAGCAGTCTCCCTGCTGAGCAGAGAGCCCAATGCAGGGCTCAATCCCAGGACCCTGGGATCATGATCTGAGCTGAAACGCAGAGGCTTTAATCCACTGAGCCACCCACGTGCCCCAGTAGATTGTATTTAAACTCCATGTATATGTGGTTCTTCCAAATTTCTTCTTGTGATTGACTTGACGTTTCCTATCATTGTGGTCTGAAAATATGCATGGTACTATTTCAATCTTTTTGTACCTGTTGAGACCTGATTTGTGATCCAATGTGTGATCTATTCTAGAGAATATTCCATGTGGACTCAAAAAGAATGTGTATTCTGTCGCTTTAGGGTGAAATGAATGCTCTGATTATTTCTGTTAAGTCCATCTGGTCCAGTGTGTCACTCAAAGCCCTTGTTTCCTTGGTGATCTGCTTAGATGATCTTCTATTGCTATGATTGGGGTGTTTAAGTCCCCTACTATTATTTTATTATCATCAATGAATTTCTTTAATTTTTTATTAGTTGGCTTATATATTTGACTGCTCCCAAGTTAAGGTCATAAATATTTACAATTATTAGATCTTCTTATTGCATAGACAGCTTTATTATGATATAGTGTCCTTCTTCACCTCTTATTGCACTCTGATTTAAAATCCAGTTTGTCTTATATAAGGATGGCTACTTCAGCTTTCTTTTAATGTCCCTTACATGATAGAGTTCTCCCATCCCCTCACTCTCAATCTGAAGGTGACTTTGGGTCTAAAATGAGTCTCTTGTAAGCAGCAAGTTGATGGATCTTGTTTTTTATCCATTCTGATACTCTCTGTCTTTTTATTGGTGTAATTAGTCCATTTACATTCAAAGTAATTATTAAGCAATATGAATTTAGTGCCATTGTATTACCTGTAGATTAACTCTGTTCCTTTCTGGTCTTTGTTATTTTGGGGCTCTCTCTCTACTCAGAGGATCCCCTTTAATATTTCTTGCAGGGCTGGTTTAGTGTTTACAAATTCCTTTAACTTTTATTTTCCTGGAAATTCTTTTTTTGTGTGTAATTAATCTATGAGAGAGAGAGAGAGAACATGAGCAGGGGAGGGACAGAGGGAGAAGCAGGTGTCCCCCTAACAAGGGAGCCTGATGTGGGGCTCAATCCCAGGACCCTGGGATCGTGACCTGAGCTGAAGGCAGACACTTAACTGACTGAGCCACCCAGGTGCCCCTGTCTGGGAAGCTCTTTATCTTTCCTTCCATTCTGAATGGCAGACTTGCTGGATAAAAACTTGTTGAATATATCATGCCAGTCCTTTCTGGCCTTCCAGGTCTCTGTGGACAGGTCTGCTGCCCGCCTTCTGTATCTACCCTTGTAGGTTAAGAACTTCCTGTCCTGAGCTGCTTTCAGGATTTTCTTTTTATTTTTAATTTGCAAGCTTCACTATAAAACGTCAAGATGTTGATCTATTTTTGTTGATTATGAGGGGAGTTGTCTGTGCTTCCTGGACCTGAATGTCAATAGGGAAAGTTATCAGCTATAATTTGTTCAAATAAAATTTCTGCTCCTTTCTCCCACGCCTTAATAATATTCATATTATTTCTCTTCATGGAATCACTGAATTCCCTCAGCCTACTTTCATGATCTAATAGGTTTCCTTTTTTTTTTAAGATTTTATTTATTTATTTGATAGAGACCACAAGCAGACAGAGAGGCAGGCAGAGAGAGAGAGGAAGGGAAGCAGGCTCCCTGCTGAGCAGAAAGCCTGATGTGGGGCTCAATCCCAGGACCCTGGAATCATGACCTGAGCAGAGGCTTTAACCCACTGAGCCACCCAGGTACCCCTCTGATAGGTTTCTTTAGCTCTTCTTTTCAGGTTCCTTATTTTCCATCATTTTATCTTCTATATCACTGAGTCAGTCTTCTAATTCATTCATCCTCATTTTTATGGTCTCCACTTGGGACTGCATCTTGGTAATAGCATTTTTAATTTCCACCTGACTAAAAAGATTTTAGTTCTTTTATCTCTATAGTAAGGGATTCTCTAACATCTTCTAAACCCTTTTCAAGCCCAGCTAGTATCTTTATTATCATCATGGTTTTAAATTCTAGTTCAGACATCTTACTTATATCCATATTGATTGAATCCCTGGCAGTGAGTACTACCTCCTGTTCTTTCTTTTGGGTAAATTTCTTTGTCTTTTCATTTTTTTCCAGAAAAGAAAGGAGAGAGGAAGAAAGGGAGAAAGAAAAAGAAAAACAATAACAGCAACAACTTCAGGAAATATTTCTGCTGTGTGTTATGTACACTCTGCTGTTGTATTTTGGTTGCTGTTTCCCATTGGTGCATCCTCTACAGAGTTCCTCCTGCTTTTAGTGGGGAGTGTTTGGGCCTTTAAGTAGGTGTGCTTTGATTTGTTTGTTGATAAGCTTGTGAAAGAAAAAGAAAAAAAAAAACACCTAATCCAAGATGAGAGAAAAAGAAAAGGAACAAAAATACAAACAAACAGACAAACAAACAAAAAAAACTAGAAGTGTGATTCCAGAGAATAAGAAAGAAAGAAGGAAAAAAGAGTAAGAAAAGAAAAAAAAGAGGAGAAAAATAAAAAGCCTGATCTGAAAAATAAGAGAAGGAAACAAACAAACCAATAAATGAACAGAAATTATGCCTAGTACCAAAAAAAAAAAGAAAGAAAGAAAGAAAGAAAAAGAGAGAAAGGTAAAAAAGAGAAAATACATAAAAGTGAAAATTAAAAATAAGAAATAGAAAAATAAAAAATTTAAAAATTTAAAAAATTTGGAAAAAAAAAAAAGAAAAAGAAAAAGAGAAGCGAGTCTGGTCCTATTTCCACCACAAGCTGTCATTTTGGAACATTCTTTAATCGGTAGACTTGGTACCTGTGGGGGTTTCTGTGTTGATCTGAGGGAGAGGCCTGCTCACAAACTGACTTGCCCTTGTAAAGATGCCCCAACCAGATGCAGGGGGGTGGGGTTTAGTGTAGGGGACTCCAGCCTCCTCCAGAGCCACTGTGTTTCTCTCTAAAGTCCAACTGTTCTGAGGGGTGGGGGGGGGGGTGGAGGAGGGAGAATATGGTGTCACCCCAACCTTTTGTCCCCCGGGAGGGGAACCCTTGGCCACTGTTGTTCAAGAGACCCTCTCAGGAAAGCAAATAGTCTCCTGTGTCCTGGGGTTTCTTCACTTCCTTGCCCATAACCTATCTATGGCTGGGCCATCGGCACGCCTGGTACCATGGACCTCTTGTGTTTTATCTCTGGCCAATGGCTGAGATTCAAAATTCCAAGTTTTTAATGGCCTGGCAAGGTGAGGACCCACTCCCCTCCCCCAGCCTCCTGGCTCACCCAGCACCACCCTGTCCCAGAAAAGCAGTTGCACTGTTTGTGCACAGAGGCTAGAGTTTATCCCAAAGTTCAGCAAAAAGCTGCAATCAGGTTATCAGACATCTGTGCTCAATTCAGTCACCTTCTCTGTTCTGTCCCAGAAAAGCAGTGGCCCAGAGGCTTGGATCTATTGTGGCAGACAGCAAAAAGCAGTGGCCAGGTTATCTGCAGTCTGCCTGTGTCTGCTCTCTGCTCAGTTCTGTCCCAGAAAAGCAGCTGCTTGGCATGCATGTGGTGGTTTAAGTCTATTGTGGCTCACAGTGAAAAGTTGCTACAAGGTTATCTGCCCTCTGGGCACACCTCTGTCCCTGCTGTTCAGTGCCTCTCAATGGCCCTAGCTGGCTTTTTGTCCTTGGAGAGGCAAAATACACTCTTCCAAATGTACTCTAGGAAGGGGAGAGATCTCTCCTAGTGTAACCCAGGGCATCTCCTCAACCAGGGCTTATTGTGTGATCTCTATCCCCTATGGTCTCTTCCTCTCCCGGACTTTGCTCTGCAAAGTGGTTTCCCTCCCCTTTGCAGCTGCGGGGCTTTCCTCTCCCTGGGTTCATGGCTCTGAAGTTCACATCTGCCATGTCTTCTCCTTCTGACTGTGCAGATTGTTTTCTTAATCCTTAGATCACATTCCTAGTTGTTCAAAAGAGTTGGATGTTGATCTAGTTGGAACACAGCTAGATCAACAACCAACTATTTAGCTAAATGCTGTGCACGTGCTAAGTAATTGAGAAGAAAAATCATGTAATTTTATGTGTTAGGAAAAAGAGGCATCCTGCACTTACCTTAATTGGGGTTTGAAACTTGCATCCCGAATAGGGTGGCACGACTCTAAAAATCTGTTTTTGGTTGGTTAAAATGAGTTTTCTTATTTATTTCTCAGTGTAAAGGCTTTCATTACATTCTTGGGTAGACCAGAGGGCTGGGTCTATCAGCCTGGGTGGTTAGATCTGGTTATAGTAAAATACTCTAGATATGGTTCAGGCTCTAAATGGAACCACTTTCTTTCTTTCTTTCTTTTTTTAATCGGTATATAGAACTATGGAAATGGTAAATCCTAATGCTTTTATGACTTAGCTGAATGAGATGGTTGCAGGTCTACTCCAGTGGGAATCAGTAGTTGTACTTCGAGGTGACCTTGTCTTGCCTTTGTAGATGTCATGTTCTCTGTTTGGCCTGTGCTATCTGAATCTGGAGAAAGAGGCCATCAAAACCTGTTTTGAAGTGTACCTTCTTTGCAGAGATCATAGACCGAGGTGTGTACTATTTCAAAAATGAGATACCATGTTTTTGAGGCTTAATGATTAGATATTTAGAAGGCTGGGAGATGTGCAAAGTGATGATTGTGTTTTCTTTTTTTTTGATTTTTTTTTAAAGATTTTATTTATGTATTTGACAGACAGAGATCACAAGTAGGCAGAGAGGCAGACAGAGAGAGAGGAAGCAGGCTCCCCTCTGAGCAGAGTCCAATGCAGGGCTCCATCCCAGGACCCTGAGACTATGACCAGAGCCGAAGGCAGAGGCTTTAACCCACTGAGCTGCCCAGGTGCCTGTTATGCCCCAATAACGGGTCCGTGATTAAAGGAACGAGACTGATGCAAAGCGAAGGTCAAGCAAAGCTTTATTTCACACCAAGAATCAAGAATCAGACCAAACGTTCGGGGACGCATCTCTTACAAGAGAGGGCGACCCTTCTCTGTTTCATAGACTAGCTTTTTTTTTTTTTTCCCCACAAACTAGCTTTTAAGGGCAAAGGCCATGCGGTCGGGCCTGGCCATGCACAGATGACAAAGGAGATTGCAACACACACAGGAAACTCCACAGTGATGCAATGTGACCAATTGAATTACAATTTACCCTAGTAGACATTTGAGCCAGCCTATTACACCTTGATTAGGATTGGCCCAAAAAGGCTCCCAAAGGGCGGGGGCCCATACTCCTTGGTAACCAGGGAGACATTATGCAATCCCCCACTGATCTATGTCTCCACCTGGCTTGACCCACCCTTGTATCTGGGCTTTGTTACCTGGAGCTGGTTTCAGGGACTTGTTTTTAAATGAATCCCCTGGGGGAAGGGGAGCAGGGAAAGTTTAAGGGTTAAACAACAGGTTATTGTTTAACCTCAATGGAAACCTCTGGCTAAAATATAAAATAGGTCCTTACAGTGCCCCTATTTTGTTTTCTTTAATCCAAACATGTTGTTTTGCCTGATACATGTACATGTTCTTTCGATTTTAGTTTGTCATTGTTATTATTAGTAATGTTTTCATAACACGTCAAATCAGCTTCTCTAAAGGAAAGGAAGTTGTGATTAGGAGAGAATTCAGGGTGAGTTAGGTGAGTTAGGTAGCATGTGAGCCCTGCAGGGAAGGGAGGATCTGAGAAGGAGTGGCCATGGCGGGGATTCAGACCTTTGAAGGTGACTGGGGAAGAGGCTGCAGAAAGTGGGACCGGAGATGCCTGTGGAGTTCAACTTTGTAGCTCCCCATAGCTCAGCCTATGGAGCGCCTGGGCGCTATTCTGGTCTCTCAGGCAGCCTATGCCAGTTGTAGAGAAAGACACAGAGCAGACCTCTCCTCATTCCAGACTCAGTGGGTAGGAGCATTTTTCCTATTGGCACAAACTGTTGCCACTTTGCTTTCTGATGGGCTTTAGTTTTTATTGTATCTCCTTTTTGTGAAATATCAGGATATGACTCTAAATACAAAATCAGGCTTTTATGACTCTGGGAGCCTCATCTGTGAATCTCTGCCTTCTGACTTTAAGCTTATGAAGCAACAGCAGGACAACTGTTGCACTCTCTCCCAGGGTTTGCATTACACAAAATTCAGTGTTATCAGATCTTCTGTGGGTGCTTGGGTGTTTTGTTTTTGTTTTTTTTCTCAGTACATATCCCCTATCAGCCTAGCTACGTGAAGTCAGACATGTGGTTATTCTAAAGACCTCTATAGATGAATGACCAAATAATTTATTGTACAAGCCAACGTAACTGTGAAGAAGAAAGTTGTTATGAACATGGACGCAAGCACCGCAGGAAGAAACTGTGATGACCTCAGACAAAGAGAGACATAATATCACCCTGTGTAGCATGAACCATTCCCCCAGTTCCCTCAAGATAAAGCGTAAACTCTTACGTAATGGGCTTATGCAGCTGCTGTGCCGCAGGCCAGTTTATCTATCTCTGCATCCAGAATTACCTTTGTAATTGCCTAGAGTTAGCAATCAAATTCATTTGTTTCAGTTTTTCCTTCTATGTAGAAGGTTGTTACTTCTTACCCCTCTCCCCCACAAATACATGTGACAACTTAACTCAGCTTTCATTTCGCATCCTAAGATGTACTTACCAACTCTATGATGCATTTTTGTGGTATTTTCTGGGTAGAATTAGCCACTTCCTTCTTTTGTTCCACCACTATCATAAAAGGGGAAAGAACACAAATGCACAAACTTACATATTTATCAGCACAGACTGTTTCTTTATATCTAGGGTTTCATTAAATTTTTCAATTCTAGTGGCAGAGAAGGGAAGGTGAGTGTGCCATTTATTCCTTTTTATCTTTCAAATTGTATTGCATGTGAATTAACATCTGCAGATGAGTGTTTGAAAACATTTGAATCTTGCTCAAGATATTTCCAAGGGCCTTAAAATTTTTGTGGATTTAACCAGCTAGTAAAACATCATGATCAAGCTCTAGGATATATGTGTTTTTACATACATCTTGGTTTGATTGCCAACAATTTAACATTTTTGTGTCTATGTTCACAAGTGTTAATTTTCTACAATATTCTTTGGAATATCATTGTTTGAGATTTCATATTAAGTTTATACTGAACTCATAAAATGAATTTCTTCTCATTATATCACATGGAAGAATCAGTGTAGCATTATTGTTCTTTCTTACTGAAATGTTGGTTGTTGGCACATGTGTCATAAGTACTGTTGTCCAGAAGAAGAACCACAGACAAAGGGACATGTCCCAATAATTTCTTAAGGGAGTGTTTTCAGAGAAATCTGTAAGATAATGTAGGAAGTAGGAAAAAGAAGGTGATGAAGCCATGTAGGTATATGGTATCTGGCTAGGACCCTCAGAATGTAGCTTCAGTCTGATTCTACACAAAAATTTGGAGTGCAGGTTGCACAGCAGAGCTCTCTGGACCCTAGGAAGTAGAGTTGGGGCTTCCAAATTACTTTACTTGGCACTGTACAGCTAAAGCATGAGTGGTGGTTGTTGTGGTATGAAATTCAAGGTACTCTAATTGTTTGGATTTGATATTTGTCAATGTGTACTGGTTTAGCATCCCAGGGAAGGTCTTCAAAATGAGACAGGTGGATGTCTGTCAGACGTAACAGAGTACAGGATACACAACCCAGGATACACAAAATAGTTTAAAAGTTATCTAAGAAGATGTTCTGAGCAGCTCACTATCATGATCCATTACTGCATACATATAGCACTGAACAGATTACTTGAATCTCATGTTAAATTATTCTCTTCAGTTATGTATTATTGAACATAGTAGCATATTTTGCATGATTCCTATTCTTTCAAGTGTGGTAAGAGGTTTTATGGTCACCATTGAGGTCTGTTTCATTCCATGAGAGCTTGAGGAGAATTTATTTTGCTGCTGTTGGATGAAGTATTCTGTAAATATCAATTAGATTAATTTGTCTAATGGGGTTGTTCATTTCAACTGTATCTTGCCTGATTTTCTGCCGGCTAGACCTGTCAATTATATTTTTTTTAAGATTCTTTTTATTTATTCAACACAAAGAGAGATCACAAGTAGGCAGAGAGGCAGGCAGAGAGAGAGGAGGAAGCAGGCTCCCCGCCGTGCAGAGATCCTGATGAGGGGCTCGATCCCAGGACCCTGAGATCACGACCTGAGCTGAAGGCAGAGGCTTAACCCACTGAGCCACCCAGGCACCCCAGATCTGTCAATTATTAAGAGAGATGCTAAAGGCTTCATTTATAATAGTTCATTTGTGTATTTTACCTTATTTTCCTATCATTTTTTATGTCACCTATTTTGACTATTTTTTAATTTTTTTTTTCAAGACTTATTTATTTAGCAGAGAAAGAAAGAGTTACAAGTAGGGAGAGAAACAGGCAGAGGGAAACAGGCAGGGCTCTGTGTTGAGTAGGGAGCCCGATGTGAGTCTCGATCCCAGGACCCTGGAATCATGACCTGAGCCGAAGGCAGACCCTTAACTGACTGAGCCACTCAGGCATCCCATATTTTGACTGTTTGTTGTTAGGTCTGTACATGTTCAGGATTCTGGTTTTTTTTTGGAACTGACCCCTTTATTATAACATAATGCTTTTTATCCTTGATAAGTTCCTTTGTTCTGAAATCTGCTTTGTCTAAAACTATTGTACTAAGTCCATGTTTCCTTTGATTCAGTGTTAGCATGCTGTAACTCTGTTTCTTTACTTTGAATCTATCTGTGTCTTTATAATTAAAGTGGGTTTCTTGTAGACAACAAAGACCCAGTCTTGTTTTTTATCTACTCTGACAGCTCTTTTGTTAGTTATTTAGACCATTGGTATTTAAAATGAGTACTGGCATAGTTGTATTACTATCTACCATGTTTGCAATCCTTTGCTATTCATTACACTTGTTCTTTGTTTCTTCATGTCTTTCCCTCTTTCCTCCCTTCTCCGACTTAACTGAACATGTTGTTTTTCCCTTTCCTCTCTTCTCTTAGTAAATCAATCCCACTTCTTCCACAAAATTTTTAGTGGTTGCTTAGAATATATATTGACAACTATTTATATGTTTTCAAATAACACGATAGCATTTCACTCTTAGTATAGGCACTTTATAACAGTGTTCTTCATTATTCACTCCTATGCCTCATAACATTAACACCATTCATTTCACTTATCCAAATGTTATTATGATATAATACATTGTTGCTCTTATTAATTTGGACAGTCATTTATTGATCAACTAAGAATAAGAAGAAAAAAGTTTGGCATTAACTTTGTTTATTCTTTCTCTGATACTCTTCCTTTATTTATGTAAATCTGCATTCCTCACCTATATAATTTTTCTTATCTTTGGAGAACTTTGAACATTTCTTTCAATGAAGGTACAGATGATAAATACCCCCAGTTTTTGCTTAATGAATTCTTAAATTATCTAAAGATAATTTTTCTTTACTTTTGAAGGATACACTTGCTAAATACAGTATTCTAGTTTTTTGGTTTTGTCTTTCAATGCTTTAAATATTTCACACAACTTTCTTGGTTTGTGAAGAGAAGTCTAATGGAATTCTTAACGTTCTTCCTCTTTGTATGGTGTTTTTTCCTCTGGCTTCTTTCAAAATTTATTCTTTAAATAGATTTTTAAAAATATTTTTCCTCCTTGGTGTTTGCTGAGCCTCTGGATATGTGGTTTTGTGTCTCCTATTAATTTTGGAAAATGGTCAGCCATTATTACTTCAAACATTTTATTTATTTATTTATTTTTGCTCCTTTTTCTTTTCTCCTCTTTGTATTCCCATTAGGTATATATTCCACCTTTTATAATTGTCCTACAGGGCTTAGGTATTCTCTTCCATTTTTGTTATGTATTTATTTATTTATTAAGATTTTATTTATTTATTTGACAAAGAGAGAGCACAAGTAGGCAGAGCAGCAGGCAGAAGGGGCGGGAGAAGCAGACTTCCTGCTGAGCAGGGATTCCAATAAGAGGCTTGGTCCCAGGACCCTGGAATCATGACCTGAGCTGAAGGCAGATGCTTAACTGACTGAGCCACCCAGATGTCTGTCTCCCATTTTTTGTAAGTCCTTGGTTTTCTTTACATTTTAGTTTAAGAACTTTCTATTACCAGGCCTACTTATTCTTTCTTTGGCCTTGTGCAGTCTACCAATGAGCCTTCGATGCATTCTGTATTTATTTTTTTAATTTGTAAAAAAGATTTTATTTACTTACTTGACAGAGAGAGATAGAGAAAGAGAGCTCATAAGCGGGGGGAGTGACACACAGAGGGAAGAGGAAGAAGCAGGCTTCCCAAAGAGCAGGGAGCCTGACGTGAGGCTTGATCCCAGGACCCTGTGATCCTGACCTGAGCTGAAGGCAGTGCTTAATCAACTGAGCCACCCAGGAGCCCCATGTTTTTTATTTCTTTTATATGGTTTTTTATTTCTTGAATATCCTTTTAATTCTCTCCTAGTGCTACCATTTCTCTGTTAATATTACCCATCCTTTTTTCTGTATTGCCTACTTTTCCTTTAGATTCCTAAATATATTGATCATAGTTATTTCAAATTCCCTGGTAATTCCAAAATCAGTGTTATAGTGTTATATCTGAATCAGGTTCTGATACTTGCTTTGTCTCTTATAGACTGTAGTGTTGGAGTTTTTTGTTTGTTTGTTTTTGTTTTAGTGGCTCTGGGTCTTTAAGCTATGACATTTTAAAATACTTCTTATCCTTTTCTTTTTTCTCCCTTTATACTTAACGTGAAATAGAAAGATTAAAGGGGGCTGGAGTTGGCTAATTACTCTTCCCCAAGTGAGAGATGTCTTTTTCACTGAAGAGCAGGTCTTTCTTATAAAGAATAATCTAAGAAAATTTCAAAAAAAATTTTTCCTCTCCCCCCACTCAAGATGGGAAGGGTTTTTGTCCATTCTTCACCATGACAACCTACTGAGTGGAGGTCCTGGATGTAACACCAATGAAAGCGTGGTGAACCCCTTATGTCTGGGTCCCCAGAAGGTTTTAACTCCCCAGGTTGTCCACACTCAGCATCCAGCCATTTGTCAAAATTAATATTTAAGTCTTTCTACCACTTCCTGGCTCTGTTGGCTTCTGCTTCAGATAATCCGATCTTGCCTGTGATTCTTAGTAATTGCATGTCTGTCCAGATCTTGGGAGGTATTTTTGCCCTGTGACCTCAATTCTCTGATGGATCTTAGAAAAAAGTTATTGGTTTTATGATTGTTTGGATTTTGTCTTTTTGTGAAGATTGTGTAATGACTTACAAGTTCTTTACATGTTGGAGTTACTCTAATTTTTTTTTTTTAAGATTCCATCTTGATAAATTGATAAAGTTTTTGAGTGTATCTTCCAGGTTTTTCTGGAAGAGTTTGAAGATGTGGTTTTTGATCAGGTGTTCCGCTGGAAACAGGACAGGGGAAAAGTGGGCCATGAATGAATGGAACCTGCAGAGGCACAGACCAACCTGTACCCTCGCCTTGCTGGGTGACCTGGGGCTTCCCTCCCCTGGGACCTGGATTGAGGATCCACTTCATATATGGGGAAATCCACACAACACCCAAAGCACAACTGGGAAGACTGAGGCCCAAGTCCAGGAAACTCAACTTCCTCTACATTTATAAAAATGTATTTTTATATGCTTTTCAGAGTCATAGAAGTATTCCCTACAGATAAGAAGAAGGAAGGAGGGAAGGAAGGAAGGAAAAGGGAAAAGGCAGGAGGGGACAGATTGTTTATAAGTTGTATTGCTTGAGCTCGGGTTGGAATGAAACTACCTGCGTCACCGTGTTGCCATGCTGCTGTTTTTTTCTCTAATCTTGGTGTTTCTAATCTGTCCACCCTCTTCTTTCCATCTTTTAGAGTTCTCTTTTATTTACCTCTTGTATTGTTTTAGACTTTATTATTGTACTTAGAAGAAGCAGGCATAAATGAGTGTATGCTATTTTGTTCAGACTAGAACAGTAGTTTGGCTCATTTTTATACCTTCCATGTTTCTATATAACCTATATAGGGTTTTGGTATACAGTTATGAATACTCTCTTAATGTCTTTAGCTGCTAATTCTGACATTTGTGCCAGTCTGTTAAGTTTTTATTCATTGATTTATTTATTCATAATGGGTTTCTTTCCTCAGTATATTTGCGTGCTAGGTTGTTTTTTATTGGATACCAGGAATTATGAATTTTACTTTTCTGTGTGCTGGATATTTTTGTTTTAAAAATTTGGCTCCTTCAATTCTTGCTTTTGAGATTTGTTGGGCGGAACCAGAGCAATGTTCAATATAGGGCTAATGAGTTCCCACTCCTGAGGTAAGGCCCTTCTGTGTTTTCTACCCAGTTTTGCCCCATGAATCCTCAGATTTTCCAATATGACTCTTACAACAGCCATGATTCCTGGCCCTCTGTGAGTACTAATTTTTTCAAGTGGTTCTTTTCTCTGCCCCAGGTATTTTCCCCATATGCGTTTGTCAGTTAGTACTCGAGGAGGACCTACTGCAGACCTCAGAAATTCTTTCTGAGGAATTCTTTCAGCAGCTCTTTGCTATGGTCTTCTGTCATAATGAACTACAGCCACAGTGGTGTCTAAGGACACCTAGTTTCATTTCTTCATCTTAGGGAATCACCAGACTTCTCCTGGTTTCCCTTCTGTGTGACACAAAAAATTCTCCCAAGACAGTAAGCTAGGGCAATAATTGGGCTCATTTGGTTAATTTTTCACCTTTCAGGAATTATACTCTTTCTTTTCCTGGTGTTCAGTGTCTTGAAAGCTATTGCTTCATATATTTTCAATTGTTTTGTGTGTATTAGGTTTTTTGTCTATATGTGTTAGGGAGGGTAGATCTGCCTATTACTGTATATTGGCCAGAGAACTAAGAGATTTTTAAATGTTTACTTTTAAAATGTATATTTGAATTCTTTGTTACGAGCATGTGAACATGTATTGGATTTGTAATATTTACATTTTATTCATTGCTGTTGCCAAATTTACATTTCAGTTCTAATGGCTTGTTTAACATATAGTCTTCAGGATTTTCTGTATGTATTAGTGTATCATCTGAGAGCAAACAAAGATTTATTGTTTTCTGTCCTTATGCCTCATATTACTTCTTCTTGATTTATTTCACTAGATTAAGTGAATAAATAACCAATAAAAGGTACAATAGAAGTAGTGGGAATGGATATACCTATCATGTTTCAAACCCATTTTGGTTTCTTCTTGCCAGCTGGTATTGTTCTCTGGTATTATTTTTGGATTTTCTAGTATTATTTTGGTTTTTCTTTTATCAGTATTTCTTGCAATGTCAATCTACTGGAGACAAATAGTTTTGCTTACCTTTATTTTTTCTCCATTGAAGGATATTTTTTATATGTATAGAGTTTTATGTTGGCAGCTATTTTTTTTTCTTCAGTATTCTAAAGATATATATATATATATATATATATATATATTTTTGGTCTTCTGCTGTCTGTTGCTTGGTATGTAATATCATCTATCTTTCTTACTATCGTTTTCTTTAATAAAATGGTGTCCCTTCTGCCTAAGTTTCTTTTAACATTTCTAGGAAGGAAGGCATACAAAATGAAGTAGATATTTTAAAATGTTGACTTTTTCATTATGCATATGTTGGATTGTTCATTTTTAGCCTATTTATTATTTTTATTGTGTTATGTTTGTCACAATACAATACACCATTAGTTTTTGATGTAGTGTTCCAAGATTCATTGTTTATGTATAACACCCATTGCTCCATGCAATCCGTACCTCCTTTTAGCCTATCTTCAGCCTTTTCTTCCTCTTCCACCCATGTGGTTTTTATTGCTCAAATGTTTTAGAATGACCTTTTTTCCTGTTAGTATGGTGCTGAGACATAGGATAGAGCAGGGTTGCAGTAAGAAATTATGACATGGGGATAATACAGCAACTATAGTAACAATAACAAGTTCAGTTGCAACATGTGTGGAGAAACAGAAAGGGTCCCAAATAAGCTATTCTATGATAAAATTTTCAAAAATTATCTCAGGAAGGAGGAGTCAAGATGGTGGAGAAGTAGCAGGCTGAGACGACATCAGGTAGCAGGAGAACAGCTAGACAGCTTATCTAACCATTGTGAACACCTACAAATCCAACGGGAAATCGAAGAGAAGAAGAGCAACAATTCTAGAAACAGAAAATTGACCACTTTCTGAAAGGTAGGACCTGCGGAGAAGTGAATCCAAAGCGACGGGAAGATAGACCACGGGGGGAGGGGCTGGCTCCCGGCAAGCGGCAGAGCAACGGAGCACAAAATCAGGACTTTTAAAAGTCTGCTCCATGGAGGGACATCTCTCCAGAGGCTAAACTGGGGGGAAACCCAGGCGGGGTCAGCATAACCCCAGGTCCCGTGGGGTCACAGAAGGACCGGGGGCGTCTGAGTGCTGCAGAGCTCACAGGTATTAGAGCGGGGAAGCCGGCTATAGCAACAAAGGTGAGGAGTGAGCTTTCAGCCCCGGGTTACCTTGTGCCAGTCACAGGCTGGATGGGCTCGGAGTGCAGCCGGAGGCCACGAAGATGGAAGCGACCGGGCGCATTTCTCCAAGTGCCAGCAATTGACCACTTTCCTACCGGCGCCACCGCAGGCCAAGGAGGCGGGGCAGTTGGGCGCATTTCTCTGAGGGCACACTGAGGAGCGGAACCCCAAGCTCTCGGCTCCTCCGGGCCGAGAGATTGGGAGGCCGTCATCTTCATTCCCGTCCCCCGGAACTCTATGGAAAGCGCTCAGGGAACAAAAGCTCCCGAAAGCAAACCCGAGCGGATTACTTAGCCCGGCCCCTGGCAAGGGCGGTACAATTCCACCTGCGGCAAAGACACTTGAGAATAACCACAACAGGCCCCTCCCCCAGAAGATCAACAAGAAACCCAGCTAAGACCAACTTCACTCACCAAGAACAGCAGAATTCTATAGGAGGAGAAAGCAAATCTTATCTGGACAAAATGACAAGGCGAAAAAACTCACCACAGAAAAAAGAACAAGAGGCAGTACCGAAGGCTGGAGACCTAATCAATACGGACATGGGTAACATGACAGATCTAGAGTTCAGAATGACGATTCTCAAGGTTCTAGCCAGGCTCGAAAAAGGCATAGAAGATATTAGAGAAACCCTCTCCGGAGAGATAAAAGCCCTTTCTGGAGAAATAAAAGGACTAAAATCTAACCAAGTTGAAATCAAAAAAGGTATTAATGAGGTGCAATCAAAAATGGAAGCTCTCACTGCTAGGATAAATGAGGCAGAAGAAAGAATTAGTGACATAGAAGACCAAATGACAGAGAATAAAGAAGCTGAGCAAAAGAGAGACAAACAAATACTGGACCACGAGGAGAGAATTCGAGAGATAAGCGACACCATAAGATGACACAACATTAGAATAATTGGGATTCCAGAAGAAGAAGAAAGAGAGAGGGGAGCAGAAGGTATATTGGAGACAATTATTGGAGAGAATTTCCCTAATATGGCAAAGGGAACAAACATCAAAATCCAGGAGATGCTAAGAACGCCCCTCAAAATCAATAAAAAGAGGTCCACACCTCGTCACCTGATAGTAAAATTTACAAGTCTTAGCAACAAAGAGGAAATCCTGAAAGCAGCCCGGGAAAAAAAGTCCGTAACACATGAGAGTAAAAACATTAGATTGGCAGCAGACCTATCCACAGAGACCTGGCAGACCAGAAAGAACTGGTATGATATATTCAGAGCACTAAACGAGAAAAACATGCAGCCAAGAATACTATATCCGGCTAGGCTGTCATTGAAAATAGAAGGAGAGATAAAGAGCTTCCAGGACAAACAAAAGCTGAAAGAATTTGCAAACACCAAACCAGCTCTACAGGAAATTTTGAAAGGGGTCCCCTAAGCAAAGAGAGACCCTAAAAGTAGTAGATCAGAAATAAACAGACAATATACAGGAACAGTCACCTTACAGACAATACAATGGCACTAAATTCATATCTCTCAATCGTTACCCTGAATGTTAATGGGCTAAATGCCCCAATCAAAAGACACAGGGTATCAGAATGGATAAAAAACCAAAACCCATCAATATGCTGCCTACAAGAAACTCATTTGAGACCCGAAGACACCTCCAGATTTCAAGTGAGGGGGTGGAAAACAATGTACCATGGTAATGGACATCAGAAGAAAGCTGGGGTGGCAATCCTTATATCAGATCAATTAGATTTTAAGCCAAAGACTATAATAAGAGATGAGGAAGGACACTATATCATACTCAAAGGGTCTGTCCAACAAGAAGAGCTAACAATCTTAAATATCTATGCCCCTAACATGGGAGCAGCCAACTATATAAACCAATTAATAACAAAATCAAAGAAATACATTGACAGTAATACAATAATAGCAGGGGACTTTAACACTCCCCTCACTGAAATGGACAGATCATCTAAGCAAAAGATCAACAAGGAAACAAAGGCCTTAAAGGACACACTGGACCAGATGGACATCACAGATATATTCAGAACATTCCATCCCAAAGCACATGGAATCCAGTGCACATGGAACATTCTCCAGAATAGACCACATCCTGGGTCATAAATCAGTTCTCAACTGGTATCAAAAGATTGGGATCATTCCCTGCATATTTACAGACCACAATGCTCTGAACTCAATCACAAGAGGAAATTTGGAAAGAACGCAAATACATGGAGACTAAACAGCATCCTTCTAAAAAATGAATGGGTCAACCAGGAAATTAAAGAAGAATTGAAAAAAATCATGGAAACAAATGATAATGAAAACACAATGGTTCAAAATCTGTGGGACACAACAAAGGCAGTCCTGAGAGGAAAATATATAGCGATACAAGCCTTTCTCAAGAAACAAGAAAGGTCTCAAATACATAACCTAACCCTACACCTAAAGGAGCTTTAGAAAGAACAACAAAGAAAGCCTAAACCCAGCAGGAGAAGAGAAATCATAAAGATCAGAGCAGAAATCAATGAAATAGAAACTAAAAAAAACAATAGAACAAATCAACAAAACTAGGAGCTGGTTCTTTGAAAGAATTAATAAGATTGACAAACCCCTGGCCAGACTTATCCAAAAGAAAAGAGAAAGGACACAAATAAATAAAATCATGAATGAAAGAGAAGAGATCACAACCAACACCAAAGAAATACAAACAATTATAAGAACGTACTACAAGCAACTCTACGCCAACAAATTTGACAACCTGGAAGAAATTGATACATTTCTAGAGGCATATAAACTACCACAACTGAACCAGGAAGAAATAGAAAACCTGAACAGACCCATAACCAGTAAGGAGATTGAAACAGTCATCAAAAATCTCCAAACAAACAAAAGTCCAGGACCAGACGGCTTCCCAGGGGAATTCTACCAAATGTTTAAAGAAGAATTAATTCCTATTCTCCTGAAAAGGTTCCAAAA
Organism: Martes martes; assembly: GCF_963455335.1. Classification (NCBI taxonomy): domain Eukaryota; kingdom Metazoa; phylum Chordata; class Mammalia; order Carnivora; family Mustelidae; genus Martes; species Martes martes. The sequence goes on from NC_137888.1 coordinate 76,428,298, forward strand.
AATAGAAATGGAAGGAAAACTTCCAAACTCATTCTATGAGGCCAGCATCACCTTGATCCCAAAACCAGACAAGGATCCCACCAAAAAAGAGAATTACAGACCAATATCCTTGATGAACACAGATGCGAAAATTCTCACCAAAATACTGGCCAATAGGATCCAACAGCACATTAAAAGGATTATTCCCCACGACCAAGTGGGATTTATTCCAGGGCTGCAAGGTTGGTTCAACATCTGCAAATCCATCAATGTGATACAATACATTAATAAAAGAAAGAGTAAGAACCATGATACTCTCAATAGATGCTGAAAAAGCATTTGACAAAGTACAGCATCCCTTCCTGATTAAAACTCTTCAAAGTGTAGGGATAGAAGGCACATACCTCAATATTATCAAAGCCATCTATGAAAAACCCACTGCAAATATCATTCTCAATGGAGAAAAACTGAAAGCTTTTCTGCTAAGGTCAGGAACACGGCAAGGATGTCCGTTATCGCCACTGCTGTTCAACATAGTACTAGAAGTCCTAGCCTCAGCAATCAGACAACAAAAAGAAATTAAAGGCATCCAAATTGGCAAAGAAGAAGTCAAACTCTCACGCTTTGCAGATGATATCGTACTGTATGTGGAAAACCCAAAAGGCTCCACTCCAAAACTGCTAGAACTTGTATAGGAATTCAGTAAAGTGTCAGGATATAAAGTCAATGCACAGAAATCAGTCGCATTTCTTTACACTAACAACAAGACAGAAGAAAGAGAAATTGAGGAGTCAGTCCCACTTACAATTGCACCCAAAACCATAAGATACCTAGGAATAAATCTAACTAAAGAGGCAAAGAATCTGTACTCAGAAAACTATAAAGTACTCATGAAAGAAATTGAGGAAGACCCAAAGAAATGGAAAAATATTCCATGCTCATGGATTAGAAGAACAAATATTGTGAAAATGTCGATTCTATCTAAAGCAATCTACACATTTAATGCAATCCCTATCAAAATCCCAACCACTTTTTTAAAAGAAATAGAACAAATAATCCTAAAATTTATATGGAACCAGAAAAGACCTCGAATAGCCAAAGGAATATTGAGAAAGAAAGCCAAAGTCGGTGGCATCACAATTCCAGACTTCAAGCTCTATTACAAAGCCGTCATCATCAAGACAGTATGGTACTGGCACAAAAACAGACATATAGATCAATGGAACAGAATAGAGAGCCCAGAAATAGACCCTCAACTCTATGGTAAACTAATCTTCGACAAAGTAGGAAAGAATATCCAATGGAAAAAAGACAGCCCCTTCAACAAATAGTGCTGGTAAAATTGGACAGCCACATGCAGAAAAATGAAATTGGACTATTTCCTTACACCACACATGAAAATAGACTCAAAATGGATGAAGGACCTCAATGTGAGAAAGGAATCCATCAAAATCCTTGAGGAGAATGCAGGCAGCAACCTCTTTGACCTCAACCACAGCAACTTCTTCCTAGGAACATCGCCAAAGGCAACAGAAGCAAGGGCAAAAATGAACTATTGGGATTTCATCATGATCAAAAGCTTTTGCACAACAAAGGAAACAGTTAACAAAACCAAAAGACAACTGACAGAATGGGAGAAGATATTTGCAAACGACATATCAGATAAATGGCTAGTATCCAAAATCTATCGAGAGCTTATCAAACTCAACACCCAAAGAACAAATAATCCAACAAGAAATGGGCAGAGGACATGAACAGACATTTCTGCAAAGAAGACATCCAGATGGCCAACAGACACATGAAAAAGTGCTCCACATCACTCGGCATCAGGGAAATACAAATCAAAACCACAATGAGATACCACCTCACACCAGTCAGAATGGCTAAAATTAAGAAGTCAAGAAATGACAGATGCTGGCGAGGGTGCGGAGAGAGGGGAACCCTCCTACACTGTTGGTGGGAATGCAAGCTGGTGCAACCACTCTGGAAAACAGTGTGGAGGTTCCTCAAAAAACTGAAAATAGAGCTACCCTATGACCCAGCAATTGCACTACTGGGTATATATCCTAAAGATACAAACGTGGTGCTCCGAAGGGGCACGTGCACCCGAATGTTTATAGCAGCAATGTCCACAATAGCCAAACTGTGGAAAGAGCCTAGATGTCCATCAACAGATGAATGGATAAAGAAGAGGTAGTATATATACACAATGGAATACTATGCAGCCATCAAAAGACATGAAATCTTGCCATTTGCGACGACGTGGATGGAACTAGAGGGTATCATGCTTAGCGAAATAAGTCAATCAGAGAAAGAGTACTATCATATGATCTCTTTGATATGAGGAAGTGGAGATGCAATGTGGGGGGGGTTGGGGGGAGGGAGGAAAAGAAAAAATGAAAAGATGGGATTGGGAGGGAGACAAACCATTAAAGACTCAATCTCAAGAAACAGACTGAGGGTTGCGGGGGGGAGGGAGGACGGGAGAGGGTGGTGGGGGAAATGGACATTGGGGAGGGTATGTGCTATGATGAGTGCTGTGAAATGTGTAAACCTGGTGATTCACAGACCTGTACCCCTGGGGATAAAAATACATTATATGTTTATTAAAATAAAAAAATATTAAAAAAAATTATCTCAGGAAATGGAAATCAGAAAGATAGAGAAAGCTCCACAAAGGAATGGACAAATACCAGGTTTTGCTCAAATTTGTATCCATTTGTCTAATACTGAATCTAGTATTTATAAGGCATGCAATAAATATTTGTATAATAAATACCTTTCTCATGATTATACACTAATACAGATTGAAATTTTTCATATGTAACATTGGGTAAACACTCCATAAATGTTTCTCTACTGGCTGAATTAATTTTGGAACTTGGGCAAGAACACCAGGTTCTTCTCTTCTTATGTAAACTCAGTTGGTTCGTCTTGGATTTTAACTTTGTTAATGAGCTACACCACAGGCATTAACCATGAGGTTGACTAAATATTACTTGACACTTCTTTTTTTTTAAGCTTCTTCTCACTAATTCTTGTAAAAAACAAATGGGAGAAATGGGCTTCATAGCCTAACTTTGCTCTCCCAAGACTCTCAGTAAAATTTATTGTGCTGGGATGATTATGGTATCACAAGGTGAGAGAACTTCAGCCAGAATTTTAAATTATTTACTATTCTGTCAGGATACTTAATGGGATATATTGTGAATTGTGTTTCAGTTACAGTGTGTGATTGTTAAAACAATTGCTATTGTCATTGTTAATGTTGAAACTGAATGCTGCTAAAATGGTTAGATCACTTGAGAGAGCCATCTCCTTTTGTCCTACCACTCAGCATTTAGTATGTAGAGTGGCATTAAGTTATTTGTATATGAGATTGTGAAAAGAATACCATGGGGTACAGAACTCAGTGCTTTGGACTGACTTGTATTCTCTTTGCTTATTGTACTTATACACCGGTACCAGAAAACACTGAAAAACCTAGGCAGGTAGGGGTTGTGCATGTTTTCATAAAAACTTCACGTATGGGAATTATTTTCCCCGGGGAACTGGGATGCCTTCTTATAAGTACAAGTAAACTTTCTTTCAATTAGTATTTTGAAGGAGGCTTTGGTTTTCTTTTAGGACAAATCAGCCAAATAATACTAATTTAATTAAACTAATTATTAACCAATTTAATCTCTAGTACAAAGCAGAGGGAGATAAAATTCTTGCTGATAAGAGTCTATATCTAAAGATAAATGTGCTGTATGTCATGATAATAAAAAATGGTATTGTCTAAATGGAAAATGTGGGGGATTGTCAAGTAACTTGATTATATTTGACATTTCTGAGGGAACCTGGTATCATACATTCTCTTAAAATTTACATGTGTATCTTGACTATGTTTATATTTTGATGCCCTGTAGTACCTTTTCTGTTGTTTTTTTTTTTTTAAAGATTTTATTTATTTATTTGACAGACAGATCACAAGTAGGCAGAGAGGCAGGCAGAGACAGAAGGGAGGAAGCAGCCTCCCTGCTGAGCAGAGAGCCCGATGCGGGGCTGGATCCTAGGACGCTGGGATCATGACCTGAGCCGAAGGCAGCGGCTTTAACCCACTGAGCCACCCAGGCGCCCCTACCTTTTCTGTTTTAATGTCTTTCTCTTTCTTAGTGGTTATCAAACTTTTTGATTGCAGGAATTGTATATATTATTGTGGACCCTGAAGAGCTTTTCTCTATCCATAATACTTATCAATATTTACTTCATTAGAAACTGACCTCATTAAAAATTCACTTAATAATGATTCACTTAATGGTGATAATAATGTCATTAAACATTAACATAGATAATAGTTTTATTAAAATTAAGTACATTTTAAGATATAAAAAATTAGACATGATAGTGACATTGTTTTCCATTTTTTCAAATCTTTTTAATGTCTCACTTTATGAAATATAGCTGGATTCTCATATCTGCTTTTGCATTTAGTCAGTTGCAATATCACACATCTTATAGCCTCTGGAAAACCCCACCACTTACTTGTGAGGGAATCAGATTGAAAAGAAAAGTCAGGAAGTATCAGTATTATGCACACTCCCTGAACATGTTTTAAAGAACCTTAGGGATTCCAAGACCACATCTTGGAAGCCACTTTCTTTCTTTTTTTAAAAAGATTTTATTTATCTATTTGAGAGAGAAAGAGAGAGCAAGCACAAGAGGAGGGGGAGGTCAGAAGGAGAAGCAGACTCCCTGCTAAGTGGGGAACCTGAAGCAGGGCTTGCTCTGACACTCCAGAATCATGACCTGAGTCTAAGGCAGACCCTTAACTGACAGGGCCACCCAGATACCCCACTGAAAACCACTTCTTTTGTCTGTCTTGAATCTTAAATTGCTGGATTTTGGATTTTGTGTGTGTGTGTGTGACAATGACAGAATTTGAACTCAGATCCGCCTCATTAAAAATATTTGCTCCCCTGTTAAAACATGCTGCTGCCCTGAGGCTTGTGGATAACAGTGACAATAGAAGTTTTGGAGAGAACGCATCAACAGGCAATAAGTGATCAGAGGAGAGCAATGGATGGTATGTGCTGCCTCTGGTGCCACATGGAAGAAATGAGAGATCTGTCCAGATAGTTGAGGTACCTCCTGCTTGAAGTCCAAAGTATGCTGAGTCACCCTTGGCCCCATTTTTTCCTCTTTTATTGCTAATGCTTCACCTTTTCATTCACTGGGTAGGTACATGAGCAAGTGCCAGCCCTATAGAGAAACTACTATGTTACCTTCCAAAATAGCTCATATATTCTTTAAACTTTAAGGGAACTAAAGTTTATTTCCTCATCAATGGTAGCACATTCTGAAAGCATACAGCTGTAGAATTCAACTTTTGTAGAATTAAGGCATTGCACATCTAAAATAGAACTGACTACAGATAATGTACACACAGACATATGAATTATGCTAGTATTAATCAGCTTCTAATTTTTAAGAATAACCATGTTTTCTCTGTCATATCTGAATTATAGTAACTCAGGAAATTCCCAGAGAATTTAATTTTTTAATATATGCCAGGAAAACAAATTTCACAGTTTTTGATATATTGGTGTGGAATAAATGTAAGACTGTGAAGTTACACATTGAAATTATAGACAGCATAAGGTAGAAGAAAGACCATGAGCTTTAAAGCCAATCAGATCTTAAGGAGTCTACTTAATCCTTTTGTGGCTCTGTTTCTTCCATTGCAAAATAAGAAATGTAATCCATATGTGGCCATCACTTAGTAATGACTAAGTGGTGGCTCATTGTCATTCATTACAGAGCTAGTCAGTATCTACTCCTTGGAGCTGTGACAGATGAGGAACCAAAACTCGATAAGTTAGTTTTAAAATGACATGTTTACAAAATTGAAAGGATCTTCACTGTAATCATTTCCAACTAGCAATGAAAATATTTAAGAATATTTTTAATATACGTTAGTAATGAAAAAAGCTAAAATGTGTTGAACATTTACAGTGTACCCTGACCAACTTTATTTTTCTTAAAAGTATTATTTAACATTTACAACTGCATTTTGAAGAAGTCACTATCATTATTCTCATTTTAAAGATGAGGAAAATGAGGCACAGGGAATAAGTAAGCCACAGACTTACAGTTAATTATTTGTGGAATTGGGAATCAAACCCAGACTGTTTTGATTCAGAATCTAATTTTTTATCATTGTGCCACATTTTGCATTTAATTTTAACTTTATGTATAGCAAAATTTGTTCTGTTTGTTATACAGTTTTATGAGGTTTAACATGTGTATCAATTCAAGTAACTACCACCACAACAATCAAGAAATACAACCATTCAAAAATCACCTTTGTGCTGCTCTTTTTAGTAAACACTTCCTGACATGATAAATCATTCATATATAAGCTTTTGTGTGAACAAAAATTCCAGTTTCTGTTGGGTTAATACCTAGAACTAGATGTATTGGGTGATATTGTATAGTGTGTATTTAGCTTTATATATAACTGCCAAATTGTTTTCCAAAGACCCTGGCTTGTCTTGGATTCACATCAACAGTATATGAAAGTTCCAGGAGTTCTGCATCCTGATCATCATTTAGTATTTTCTGTTTTTCTTTAAAACCCATTGTAACAACTTTTTAAAAAAATTTATTATTTGCAAAAGAGTGAGAGAGAGACAGAGATAGAGTGGCTAGGGGGAGGGGCACGGGCAGAGGGAGAATCTCAAGCAGTCTCTCCTTGAGCATGTAGCCCAACTCAGGGCTCAGTCTCACAACTGTGAGGTCATGACCTGAGCCTAAACAAGGAGTCTGATGCTCAAGCAAGTGAGCCACCCACGTGCCCCTCTTTAGAAACCACACTTATGAGTGTTAAGAAATATGTCATTAATATACATTTGCATTTCCTTAGTTACTAAAGATGACAAGTTCTTTTCATGTACTTATTTACTATTTCATATTTTTGTAGGGATGTATCTGTCCAAAACTTTTATTTCAAGAAAAATTAGCTCTTTGTTTTGTTTTTGTTGAATATTGAGAGTTGTCTGATTCTGGATGAGTCATTTGGCAGGTATTTGATTTGTAAACATTTTCTCTTAGTCTGTTGCTTCTCTTTTTATTGTCTTAAATTATGCAACAAAAGCTTTTTGTTGAAATCCAATTTGTCGAGACACCTGGGTGCTCAATCATTAAACATCTGTCTTCAGGTCAGGTCATGATCCCAGGGTCCTGGGATAGAGCCCCGCATCAGGCCCCCTGCTCACTCGGAAGCCTGCTTCTCCCTCTCCCACTTCCCCTGCTTGTGTTCCCTCTCTCACTGTCTCTCTCTCTCTCTCAAATAAATAAAATCTTTAAAAAAATCCAATTTACCTTTTTTTAAAAAAAGCCTTTATGTATTATTTTTTAGTATCATATCTAAGAACTTTTACTTAACCTAAGATCACAAAGATGTTCTTCTATGTTGTCTTCTAGAAGTTTTGTACTTTTACATTTTACATTTAAGTATTGAGCTTATTGTGAGTTAATTCTGTATTAGGTGTGAGGTCAAGATACATTCTTTTTGCATATGGATATGTCCAGTTGTTCCAGTGTCTTGAAACAGCTACCTTTCTTCATTGAATTGTCTTGTCCTGATATGTTAAAAATAACTTGGACAAATTGATTTTGGTTTATTTCTGGACTGATAATATTTTCCTCCCTGGATCTGTGAGCCCAGCATTTTCCAATACTACACTGTATTGACTGTGATAGCTTTTTAGTAATCTTGAAGCCAGGTTGTGTGAGTCTTTCAACTTTGTTCTTCATTTTCAAAATCACTTTGGCTATTGTAATTAATCTTCCTTTCCATAAAATATTTAAATTTATCTCATTGGTGACCAAAAATTCTGATGAGATTCTGACTGGGATTAGATTGACTCTATAAACCAATTTGGAAGGAATTAGCATTTAAATAATATTAAGTCATTTGATCAATTAATGTATAATTCTCAATTTAATTAGGTTTTTGGTTTCTTCCATCAGTGTTCTATGCTTTACAGCAAATGAATACTGGATGTATTTTATTATATTTATAACTAAGTATTTCAATTTTTGATGCTGTTACAATTGGTATTTTTAAATTCTGATTTCCATTTACTCATTGCTGAATTTGAAATAAAATTGATTTTTTATATTGACTTTGTATCCTTTGGTTTAGCTAAACCAACTTATTCATTTTAAGAACTTTAAAAAAATAAATCCCATTAATATTTTCTACTTAGATAATCAGGTTGACTGAAAACAGAGAGAGACCGTTATTCCTTTCTTTCTGATCTGCATCAACTATTCTTTCTCTGTTTGGTTGAACCGACTAGTACTTCCACCCAAAGCATTATACAGATTCATTGCAATCCCTATCAAAATTCCAACAAAATTGTTCACAGAGATAGAAGAAACAACTCTAAGAACCTAAATAGTCCAAACAATCTTGGGAAAGAAGAACAGAGTTGGAGGCATCACCCTTCCGGAGTTCAAACTGTATTACAAAGTGTAATTACAAAAATAATATAGGATTGACATAAAAAGACACATAGACCAGTGGAACAGAACAGAAACCCCGGAAATAAACCAAAGCATATATAGTCTATTAATTTTTTATAAAGCACCAAGAATATACAATGGACAAAGGGTAATTTCTTCCATAAATGGTGTTGGGAAAACTGGATATCCATATGCAAAAGAATGAAATTGTACTCCTATTTTATACCATACACAAAAATTAACTCCAAATGGATGAAAGACTTAAATGTAAGATCTGAAACCATGAAAAATCCTGGAAGAAAACATAAGAAAAAATCTCCTTGACATTGGCATTGGCAATGATAGTTTGAGATGAAACCAAAGTATAACTAACAAAAAGCAAAAATAGACAGGTGGCATTACATCAAACTAAAAGTATGCAGCAAAAGAAACAACAAAATGAAAAAACAATCTACAGAATGGAAGAAAATATTTGCAAACCATGCATCTGATAAGAGCTAATAACTAAAATACATAAAGAACTCATACAACTCAATGGAAAAAAAAATTTTTTAAATTTAAAAATAGGAAAAAGGGCCTGAATAGACTTTTTTTTTTTCCCCAAAGAAGACATATAAATGGTCAACCGGTGTATGAAAAAGTGCTTGACATCACTAATCATTGGAGAAATGCAAATCAAAACCACAAAAAGATGTCACCTCACACCTGTTAAGGTAGCTGTTATCAAAAAGATAAAAAAATAACAAGTTTTGGCAAGGATGTGGAGAAAAAGGAACACTTATGCACTGTGGGTGGGAATGTAAATTGGTATAGCCACTATGGAAAACAGTATGGAGCTTCCTCAAGAAACTAAAGATAGAACTATCCTATGAGCCAGAAATCGCTATTCTGTGTATATACCCAAAGAACACAAAAGAGATATATATATGCCCTTTCAAGTTGATTGCAGCATTATTCACAATAGCCAAAATATGGAAACAAATGTCCATCAATGGATGAATGAATAATCAAATGTGCAAATATACAATGAAATATCACTGAGCCTTAAAGAAGGAGATCCTGCCATTTACAACAACATGGATGAACCCAGAGGGTGTTATGCTAAGTAAAATAAGCGAGACACAGAAGAAAACAAGTACTTCAGGATTCACTTATATATGGAATTTAACAAAGCCTAAGATATAGAAGCCAAGAGTAGAATGGTAGTTACTAGAGGTGGAGTGGTAGAAGTGAAGAGATGTCAGTGATGTAGAATCTAATGTTCCATGAGATGACTGTAGTTAATAAAACTGTATTGGATACCAGAAATTTGCTAAAAAGGTAGATTTCAAGGGTTCTCACTGCATACACAAGAAAAAATAACTGTAAGGAGATAGATATGTTAATTAGCTTGACTCTAGTAATCATTTCATTATGTGTATGCATATCAAATCAGTATTTAGTACACCTTAAATATATATGATTTTTATTAAAATATGCATATTTTTAAATTTTGTACTATCTGGCAATTTTCTTATCTTCTGCTCTTGATTTCTAATTTAATTCTATTAAGGTCAGACAATATAGTTTCTGTGACTTTAATTTCTTCATGTTTGTTTAAAGGCTCAGAATATGGTATATTTTAGTGAAAATTCCATATGCATTCAAAAAGGTTGTGTATTCTTCCATTTTTGTGTGTGCTATAAATGTCACATAAAGTCACTCAAGTTTTTTATACCTTTAATGAGTTTCTATTTTTTCCATTGATTACCAAGTGAGGAATGTTGCTGCTTTAATTACGTGGATTATCTACTTCTCTTTGCCATTCTATCAGTTTTGTTTCATGTATTTTCAAGGTCTATTAATAAGCACTTACTCGTTTTTCATTATTGTCTTGGTGATTTGATTCTTATAATTATGGAATGTATGCCTTTAACCTGAGAAATTTTTCCTGGTCTGAGGCCCACTTTTTCTAATATAATCATAACTGCTATAGTTTCCTCTTACTTATTGTTTGCACACTACATATTTTTTGTCACTTAGTTTCAACTGTCTATACCATTATATTTTTATATTTGTGAATTTCTTATACATAGCATATATATTTGAGTTTTATTTTAAAGATTTTATTTATTTATTTTAGAGAGGGAGAGAGCATGCGAGTGGAGGGAGGGGCAGAAGGAGATGGAGAGAGAGAATCTCAAGCAGACGCTCCACTGAGTGCAGAGCTGGATGCAGGGCTTGATCCCAAACCCTGAGATCATGACCTGAGCTGAAATCAAGCGCTGGACATTCAACTGACTGAGCTACCCAGGTGCCCTTATATTTGAGGTTTTTAAAAATCCTTTGAGAATTCCTAATTGATGTGTTTGTAGTTGATATAATCTTTGTTATGTTGGAATTAGATCTAAAGTGTGTCATTGTTTTCTGTTTAACCCCTTTACTTTTTGTTCCTCCATTTCTTACCTTCTTTTGGATTATTTGAATATTTTTAAAATCCATTTTGCTTTTCTATTACGTTTTTGGCTATTTTGCTAGGTAAGCACATTCTTAGAGTGGGTATTATTATAATTTTAAAGATAAAAGTAGACACAGAATGGTTAAGTAACTTGTTCAAAGTCCTACTATTAGTAAGTGGTGGAACCAGCACCCAAAACTAGCCTTGTCAGCAGGACTCACAGGACTCACCCTCACACCCCTGGTGAACAGCCCCTTTGGTGCTCTCCATGCGGTTTTAAGATACTGTACCTTACATGTAGTTGGTTCCTCTCCTTCATGCCAATGACTCTTCGTAATATTCAGCCCTCTTTCCAAGCATCAGTTCATCCTGCTGAGCTATCAAGGACACATGTCTATAAACTGGCACTGCTCCCCTTCCCCAACCCACCTCACATACCCTCTAAAATTATTAGCACCAGGGGTGCCTGGGTGGCTCAGTTGGTTAAGCATCTGCCATCCACTCAAGTCATGACCTTGGAGTCCTGGGACCAAACCTCCTGTGGAACCCCAAGTCCAGCTCAGCAGGAAGTCTGCTTCTCCCTCTCCTTTTGCCCCTGTCTGCCGCTCATGCTCTCTCTCTTTCAAATAAATAAATAATCTTAAAAAAATCATTGGCACCATATTAGTCCTTAGCTTTACTTCTTTCTATTTATGTCCTAGGGAAAGGCATTTTTATCTTTGGGCAAATTTGAATCTCTCCACTTTGCTTGTGCTATTTCCTTTTACTATTTGATTTGATCAGTTTTTCCCCTTTTATTTTTCTACCTACAAACATGTCCTCCTAATTGACTCTTAACATGTTACCACCTGTTCTACTTTGCTCCCAAGTCCTTCTTTCTGGATAATCCTCTTTTCTTTCTCAGGCTCCCATCTATACACTGTGGACTCTGTTTCCCTCTTTTGAATGATTCTTTAAGCTGTGTAATTTGAGAATGGCCATTCCCTGCTGTTTCACTGAAACTCTCTGCTCCCTTGGTTCTATGAAACGCATTTCTTCAAACTTCCTTTTGCCTCTCCCCTTTCCCTTCATCTGTACCTCCCTCTTCAAAACAACACAAACACACAAAACAAGTTCTCTGTCTTTGCACTTTGTAAGTGTTCATGTTTCTCAGTATACCTTTCTATAGTTTTTGACATTCATGCTCTTTTATTTAGTCCTCTTTTTTTTTTTAAGATTTTATTTACATATTTGACAGACAGAGATCACAAGTAGGCAGAGAGGCAGGCAGAGAGAGAGGAAGAAGCAGGCTTCCTGCTGAGCAGAGAGCCGGATGTGGGGCTCGATCCCAAGACCCTGGGATCATAACCCAAGCCGAAGGCAGAGCCTTTAAGCCACTGAGCCACCCAGGTGCCCCTTATTTAGTCCTCTTAACTTTTCAACCCTACCACCTCCACCCAACTGTGGACCTCCAGAGTTGTAACACCAACCTTTGTGGTTTGCTTTATACCCCCACTCCTCTTCAAATTCTTATTTCAACATGTATTTAACATTTATTTACCTGAGCTTTTTTTGCATTATTATGACTCTTTGTCTTTGAATATATTGTCTTCTGCAAATGACTGCCATTTGGTCTTTTATCTTTTATCTTTGAAAATCTCCATATGGTAACAGAAAAAGTGAGAATATAGCGATTCCATCAGTTAATCATATTTTGATCACATTTCACGAGTGTAGATGGTTTTCCATTGTTTTTTATTGACAGGGTAGATAATAAATTTGATGTAGGGTTGTTTGGGAATAGAGTAACAGAATTATTTCTTTCAAAAATATTATTATTCTTGCCCCTGGGACATAGAAATTTGATTTCCAGAGAAGGCACCCAACTCTCAAAAGAACTGGGATAGTGATTTGGGGTTCAGGTCAATATCTTTTATTATTGTTATATTATCCATCCCTTCTCAAAGGGGCCCAGCTTCTTATCTCTGCTGGCGTAGAGACCTCTCAGAGGCAATGCAGGGTGAGCATCTTTGGCAACACAGCTGTGATAATTCTAGAAATGTCTAGGTGCTTAATTACCCTCTGTGCACTTGAATTGTTGGGTTTTGTCTGAGCTGGTAATAAAAAGATTAATTTTATTAAATATTCTTTGTTGGAGGAACATTGGGTGGTAAATGTTGGGACCATCTCCGAATTTTAAGTCATTGTCAAAATGAGAGATCTTATCTGTTCATGATTTTTGCCTGAATTTTCAACAATATACCAGAAAGACTAGTACACGCCAAGTACTTTCTGATCTATTCAGAGGTACTCTGTACTTTGTCATCAGTGTGAAGGATTTTCTTTTCCCATCTCTCTTATCCATTACATAGTACAGAAATATACCTAGAGACTTCTAACCCAATACATGGTGGGGTTTCTTGGTAAGTGAGAACCTAAGCAAGTGGCTCCAATGCTACCCTCATCATAGTTGCTGCTTTAGAGCAACCAGAAGAATCCCTATTGTTTATGATTTGAAGGAAGGAAGAATATCCTTCCTTTTACATTATAATTTTAGCCTAATAGACAACTTTATCATTTTAGATATATTTCTGAAACGGTGGTATGTATTGTATCTGGCATGAGAATTGCATCAGTTACTTATGCTGTTTGTTCTTTACCCTGAAGAGCATTTAAAGTAATAGTTACATGTTGATATGTTACTTTGTTTACTTGTTTCAGATGTTTTAGCTACAGATTACAATATGACAAACATGCAAAGGCCATCTGGTCAGTATTGAATGTTTAGTATTGCCATGTTAATTTGCCAATTTTTATGGAGAGTAAGATTACTAGTATAGGTAGAAATAAAAAAGTAAGACAATCAATAGAGGTGGTTCTTATAGTCAAGGAAAAAAGGTAGCTATATATATACATATATATATACATGTATATATCTGTACACATATACATATATGTATGCATTAACAGATGTTATAATTTGCTTTACAAATGTCTCTTTTTTTTAATTTAGTTTAATTTTATTTTTTGTGTGTGTGTTCCAAAATTCATTGTTTATGCACCACAACCAGTGCTCCATGCAATATGTGCCCTCTTTAATATCTACCACCAGGCTCACCCAATCCCCCACTCCTCCCCCTCCAAAACCCTTAGTTTGTTTCTCAGAGTCCACGGTCTTTCATGGTTTGTCTCCCCCTCCAATTTCCCCCAACTCACTTCTCTCCATCTCCCAGTGTCCTCCATGTTATTCCTTATGCTTCACAAGTAAGTGAAACCATATGATAATTGACTTTCTTTACTTGACTTATTTCATTCAGCATAATCTCCTCCAGTCCTATCCATGTTGATACAAAAGTTTTAAGAAGTTTGATTCTGGGGCACCTGGGTGGCTCAGTGGGTTAAAGCCTCTGCTTTCGGCTCAGGTCATGATCCCAGGGTCCTGGGATGGAGCCCCACATCGGGCTCTCTGCTCAGCAGGGAGCCTCCTTCTCTCTGCCTGCCTCTCTGCCTACTTGTGATCTCTGTCTGTCAAATAAATAAATAAAATCTTTAAAAAAAAATAATACCAGTCCCCCAACAACACAAATTTAAAAAAAAAAAAAGAAAGGTCATGACTTTGGAGGTTTAGTTTGTGAATTTCTGCTTCTGCTCTCAAGTTTATGAAGCAACAGGAGAGTCATTGTCTTACTTGCTGAGGTTTGCATCACACACAATTCTGTGTCATCAGATCTTCTGTGGGTGCTTGGGTGTTTCTTCTAATACCTTTCCCCTATGTACCTGGTCAGACTTGTGTTTACCCTGAACACCTCTGTAAATGGGTGACCAAATAATTTATTGTACAAAGTGAGGTAATTGTGAAGGTGAAGGGAAATAAGCCATGATGATCTTAAGCAAGAGGAACATATGATCACCTTATATAGCATGGAGTGTTTCCCCAGTTCCCTCAGGATAAGCTCGAACTCTTCTATTTGGCTTATGAAGCCTGTCTTTGTCTTCGGTCCCTATCTCTCTTGGTATCCTTAGCTGCCATTTATAATTAGACAACCTAACCAAAAATCTTTCACATACCTGATTTCTGTCTGCCAGGAGGGTGCTACCTCTTACCCTCCCAAAACAAACACCAGAGAAGCACATATTAAGGTTTCAATTCACTTCTTTTTTTTTTTTAAGATATTTATTTATTTGACAGAGGGGTCACAAGCAGGCAGAGAGAGGGGGGGAAGCAGGCTCCCTGCTGAGCAGAGCCTGATGGGGGACTCTATCCCAGGACCCCGAGACTATGACCCAAGCTGAAGGCAGTGGCCCGATTTCTGTCTGCCAGGAGGGTGCTACCTCTTACCCTCCCAAAACAAACACCAGAGAAGCACATATTAAGGTTTCAATTCACTTCTTTTTTTTTTTTAAGATATTTATTTATTTGACAGAGGGGTCACAAGCAGGCAGAGAGAGGGGGGGAAGCAGGCTCCCTGCTGAGCAGAGCCTGATGGGGGACTCTATCCCAGGACCCCGAGACTATGACCCAAGCTGAAGGCAGTGGCCCAACCCACTGAGCCACGCAAGTGCCCCTCAATTCACTTCTTAAGAAATACTCAACTGCTCTTTGATACATTTTTGTCACTTTTTCTCAGTAGAATTGCCACTAAAATAAAGAGAAAAAAGCATATCCAAATGCACATGCATGTACATTCATATGCACAGATTCTCTCTTTATAGCTGTTTATTTATTGCCTTAATGGTTAGTGGCTAGGAAAAAGGGAGAGTTTACTATATATATATATATACATATATATATATATATATATATCATAAGTTTTAAGTTTTTTTTTTTTCATTTTTCCCTGTTGTTTGAAAGGCATTCTATACTTGTCAATATCTTCTTAGTTCTAAATGTTTTCTATTTCAGGTACCTCGTTAGTGCAGTAGGTAGGACATCAGTCTCATAAATATTTTTTATTTCATTTGAGTCTTATTTGATATCTGAGTTGTTTAGATATTCTTTTTTTTAATTTTTAACCTAATTGTGATGTGTTCTGAGAATATGGTCTGTATGTTATAATCCTATAAAATTTCTTGAGATTAGGGTTATTGCATAGCATGTGATCAATTTGTATATGTGTCCATATACACTACAAAAGAATACATATTCTTTAATTGTTGAATGAAACAGTCTACTTATACCATTAGCTTGAGCTTATTTGTGTGCTCTGTAAATCTTCCACATTTTTTCTGACACTTTTCCAACTTGATCCCTTAATTATAGAAAAGATGTATTAAAATGTATTAAAATTCTGTTAATAACAATAAATTTGTCAATTTCTTTTTGAGTTTGTTTCTGTGTTTTTCTTTCCTATTTTGAGGCTAGTTTGTTAGCATATGGAATTGATCTGTCCTCTAGGTGCCTAAAATTTATCATTATTTAGTGATTTTATGTATAGAAATGATTTTTGCCTTGAGTCTATTTTTATTAATAGCAATATAACCATGCTGGATTAGTTAGTAATTTCTTGAAATATCTTTGTCTTATAGTGAATGCTAATATTTTTTATACTATATTTTAGATTTGATTTTTGTGACCAATATATGGATAGATATTTAACAATCCTATCAGGCTATATTTATTTTATTTTGAAGACATCTATATTTATATCTATCTATGTAGCTAGCTAGCTAACTAGCTGGATTTTTTTTTTTGAGAGAGAGAGAGAGAGAGCACTTGCAAGTATGAGGAGAGGGTGGCAGGGGCAGAGGGAGAGAGAGAATCTTAGCAGGATCCACACCCATTGTGGAGTCTGACACACAGTTTGATCTCATGACCCTGAGATCATGAGCTCAGCCAAAATCAAGGGTCAGATGCTTAACCTGGGTGACTGAGCTGCCCAGGCACCCCTATTTTGGAACTGTATTAAATCAACTTTTATTGTGGTTATATTCATGAGAACTACTTCCCATTTTTTCAAATGTGGTAAAAAAAATACAGAACATTAAATTTCTTATCTTAACCATTTTTAAGTGTACAGTATATTTTTGTATAATATTATCACCCAACTATGAATCTCTGAAACTCTAGTTTATTCCTTCACTATTTAAACATGGTATGTCTTTAAAATTTCCTTTAATCTATAATATACTTTCTTCGTAATTTATGCTGAAGATCTGGGCCTGCAGGGTGTCCTAAAATCGAGATTTTGCTGATTGCACATTTCTTTGCAGTTTACCATGCTCCTCTGTCCTCTGTGCTTCCTGTGAATTATCATTTGGAATCCAGAAGTTTGATCAGACATAGGTTCGATCTGTTTGGCAACAATATACATTATGGGACTTTATTTGATCATGAAGCACACATTTGTCACTTTATGTTAGGTTAAAAGCCATTGAGGCTGTAAATACAGATTCATTAATGCAATGGAGATCGCAAAATAACATTTTAATTTGATAATTTTGCTTTTATATATTACCTGGAAAATTTTATACAAGATGGTTACCCTCACATATCATTTAGTTAAATAATGGCATACTTCATATAAGAAAGACAAAATAAAATGTTTATTATTTTCTTTTATTTAATTCCACTTTTCAAGATAATGAACTATTCCCTATTATCTTCAAAATGTAACCGATTGGTTAAGAAATAATATATCAGTACAGACTTGAGAATTCAAGCCCATTTTATTATTTATTTATTTATTTATTTTAGCGAGAACACACACATGAGCAACTGTGGGGGAGCAGCAAGGGAGGAGAGACGGAATGTCAAGCAGGCTCCATGCCAGCACAGAGCCCAGTGATGGGCTTGATCTCACCACCCTGAGATCATGACCTGGGCAGAAATCAAGAGTTGGATGCTTAATCAACTGAGCCACTCAAGAGCCCTGATTAATTTCTTATTAAAGTAGTTCTATAGTCCCATTCTGGGCCAGTGGAAGCTCCTTTCAGACCTCTTGATATGACTCTGAAAGTCATTGAGATCTTCCCTGCAGTCTGGTTTTTCAATATTTTCCAGACTCACCTTACATAGTCCCTGAAAAAAATCTGGCATCAGTCATTTATGCAAATCCCTGGTTTTCCTTTAATATCTGATTTATCATAATGGTGGTGATATTTCAGTACCCCAGTCTGAGCACTAGGTTTCTTCACTGGACAAAACTAGGAATTTTATACAGATACCCAATTTTAAAGAAAAAGTAATTCTTGATATTCTTGATAATATTTTCATTCTGATATTCCCAGCCCAAATTCAAGACCACAAGGTTTTTACATAATCTCTTTTATATCTCATCTCTTTTTTTCCACACTGACAATCCAAGAATCTAGGCATTTGGGGAAACATGTATATGAGAGAATAAGAATACCTTATAATTTCTTTGTTTTTACTCACCTTACAAATTGAGCAGTCTTAGATAACAACATGAACACCATCATCACTAATTTTGATTACTAAAAGTTACTTTTGTATTTTTGCTCTTTCTTTTCTTCATTTTATCTGGTTACACTTTATACACTGTTAGATAGTAATGCCCACTGAACTTTAATTCTATAATAACAATATATTTCATAATGTTAACCAGTATTTATGTTGTCTCTCTATTAATTTTGGTTTTATGAAGCTCATTCTCTACAAGAGTCCTTAGAAAGCACTCTTGGCACAATACATTGAGTTATTATATCTTGAAAAATTCTGGATATTACATTATTCACTCATATTACTTTCATTAAGTATGTTATATATGTATTACATTTTCTTCTGACATAAATAATGACCATTAAATACTGAAAATAATCTAATTATTTCCCTCATAAGCCAAATGACTTTTTGCCTGAACATATAATTTCTTTTCCTTTGTTCTTTACAGTATAGTAATTTATAAGAATATATCTTCTGTTGATTATTCTGATTCAATATTTTTAGGTACACAGAGCAATCTTTAAATATGTGTTTTCAATTTTTTAAGGAAAGTTTCTTCAATTATAATTTTTAACATATTTATGTTACCTTGTTTTAATTTTTTAAATGACTGCAATTGTCTACATTTGTCTTTTTTTCCTATATTTAATATTTGTCAGTTTCTCTTGAATACCATTTATCTCTTCTTTTCTTTTTGATGTTTAAAATTTTATTCCTTTCCACATTGCATTTTTTTAATGTCAATGGCTTTTGTTTATTTTTTCCATTTTTTCTATTTTAATTTTCTTGTCTGTGTTGTATAGTTACTTTGTATGAGCCTTGAACCTTGATAATTTTCTTCTTTACCATTTTTTATGACCATTTAAAAAAAATTTTTTTTAACCTATAGAGACAGTTCAGATATTTTCTCCTAATACCACAGAGTTCCTGCTTCAGTTTTTATAAAGTGTTAAAAAATAGATGGCTTGTTTTCAGAAATTTTCTGAAAACTTCCGCTGTAACTTCTGCTGACCCCAAATAGGAAATTGGGAACTACTTTATTATTTTTCAAGATTGTTCTGGCTATTTGGAGCCCCTCATAATTCCAGAGAAATTGAAAGATTGGCTTTTCCATTTTTGTGGAAAAGGCTGTTGGAATTTTGATGGGAATTGCATTAAATCTATAGATTACTTTGGGTAGGACTGAGATCTTAACAATATTAAGTTTTCCTATCCATAAGCATGTGACGTCTTTCAATTTTTTTATGTCTTCTTCAATTTCTTTCAGCAATATTTTGTAGTTTTCAGCATGCAAGTATTTCACCTCCTTGGTTAGATTTATTTCTAAGTATATAAGTTTTTTAGTTGCTGTGGTAAATAGAATTACTTTCTTAACTTCCTTTTCGGGTTATAATTGGTAGTGAACAGAAACACAACTTTATTTTGTATTTTGGTCTTGTAGTCTGCAATTTTGCTGAATTATTTTATTAGCTCTTATATCTATCTTGTGGGTTTATTGGGTTTTCTATACATCAGATCATGCCAATTGCAAATAAGGATAGTTTTGTCTCTTCCTTTCCAATCTGGATGACTTTTATTGTCATGTCTTAGTGCTACCTAGAACTTCAGTTGGGCACTAACAGTGAAAATAGGATCCTTGTCTTGTTGCTGATTTATTTGTGTTTTATTATAATGCCTAACTGGCATAATGCATTCACGTTAATGTTGTTTGGGGTTTTACTTCGTCTGCTATTAAAAAAAAAAACAAATTATAGACTGAGTAGCTTAAACAACAAACACTGGATTCAGGAAAGTCTAAGGTCAAGGTTCAGCAGGTTTGTTGTTTGGTGAGGGCCTTCTCCTGGTTCATGGACAGCCATCTCCTTGCTGTGTCCTCACATGGCAGAAGGGGCGAAGGAGCCATTTGAGGTTTCTCTTTCAAGGGCACCATCCCACTCATGAGGTCTCCGCTCTCATGCCCTAATCACTTCCCCAGAGCTCACTTCCTAACACAGTCACTTTGATCATTAAACTCTCAACATATGAATTTGGGGAGAAAACAAACATTCAGTCCATTATAAGATTTAAAGAAATATTTGTACGCACATACCATTAAGGGATCGAGATTTATGCTCACTATGTTTGTCTTACTGGAACAATGGCACAAGTCAATACTTCTTTAGGAGGGTGTAAAGAAAGGGAAATTGACCCACCTACTATGTCAGGAATCACAAAAAGCAATGCAGAAGTGGTTGGGCTGGAAATTAAAAACAGGAAGAGTATTTGATAAGCAGGTAGGATCAGAGAACTTGAGGAGCTCATTCTAGGAAAAAAGATATGATGAACGCTCCGGAGGGCTTATATGGTTTTTTGCTATAGGGTAATCTCCAGCAGTTGAAGTTCGTCTGGATTGTAGGGTCAAAGGAGAGACTCTGAAGATGACTGGAAAGATACATTGCACTACTGAGAAATTTGGATTTTATCTTGGAGGGAATGGGAAAATATAAAAATGTTTGAGGTTGTCTGATCTGGATAGAACTGATGTGTGGGAAGGGGCATACAAGAGTCTATAGATATTAGTCAATTGATAATGATATCATGTGATATCAGGTGGAAACCTGTGGGGAAAATAAGTAAACATTGCTCTGAAATGAGTCTATGGTGTTTTAAAACCTCACAAGAAAAAGGCCAAACAAACTCTGCCAAGACACAAAGCTGTGGTGTACATAAAAGGCCAAACAAACCATGCCCCAAACTGGCAAACCCAACTGTGGTATGCACAAAAGCTTCACCTTTCTCCCATTTAGTGATATGTGATAAAGGTTCAAGGTAGACATAAAGCAATGTTGTTGACAGCTCTGTAAAATAAGAAAAGACCCACAGACATTGAGTCTCAGAGAAGATGGTGTCAGTTTTATTCCTTTTTCATGTCATGTATCTGATCTGCCTTCCTTCTGTGCCTAACAATGGTGACTCAAAGGACATGAAAGATTATGAAAGTTGGAGATCTTCCCAAACCTAGGGCTGAAACTAACTTCAGATGTTTTGACTCCAGTCAGAGATCTAACGTCCCCCTGTAACCTCACTAAATAGACCTGCATTGTCTTGAAGGATTCCATACTCTTAAGTTTCCTTTCTCCTTTGACCCCAGTGATAATGCTGAAAATAATACTATTACTAATAATGACAAAAGCAACAGGTAATATTTTGTGATTTCTTAACACGTGTTAGGCAAACTGCTATGATCTGATTAGAGAAATTCAGTCATTACATCAGATACCTCTGTTTATCTTTCCAAATATGTCAACCACATGGTATCTGGCTTTCAAAATATTCCAAATACTTTCTCTAAACTTCCTGTCGTATGTTAACCTGACTAAATTTCCTAAACACTTCTGATTAGGGCATTCATCTTCACACAACTGCAGCCTGATAACATTTCTCTTTCTTTCCAGTCCCTTTCTCTCTCTCTCTCTGTCTCTGTGTGCGCACGCGTGTGTGTGTGTGAGAGAGAGAGAGAGAAAGAGAGAGAGAGATGCAGTGTGAAGACAGAAACTTTATCTTAACTCTGTTTTTCTCTCAGTATTTGTCATCAATGACCACTCCTGATTTTAGTTCTCAAACTTCATGGTGGGTTTGAGATTTAAGATTTCCCCCTTATTAATATCCTTAACCATTATTTAATCAATTAACTTGGCTATCCATTAATTATTCAAAAGATGTATTTAGCACCTTTACCTGCAGAGCATTGGGCACTTAGAGGTTGCAAAAACAAACAAAATGTGTGATGTCTTATAGTCCACTAGGAAAGGCAGGCATGCAAATTAAATTTGATAAAAGAGTTATATGATTAGGGTAAGTGTGTTAGTATCAGTTTGTCCAGGACAGTTCCAGTTTATGTGCACTGTTATTAGTGCCTCTTAACTTGCAACAGTTTAATAACAAATGATATTACTAAAATACGCCCTGAAAGATTCAGGGAAGACTGCAATGTAAGTGAATAAAAATAAACATTTTAGTAATGCAATTTAGGATAGACTTTGGAGTTAATCCTTAGGCTTTCAAGAGGCCCAATATAGACTTATACTAGACGTCTGATTGGATTGAATTCTGTCACTAAAAATTACTTTCTTTAAGTACCAATCTCTGGCAATGAGCTTGAGAATTACAGGTTTATTGATTTGTGACTGTTCTTTTATTTCCTATGTCCTGACATACCAGGCAGAAAATCTCCAGGTCCTTGCATCTCTAAAGAACATCAAAATGATCAGCTTTATGGACAGGGTCTCTCTCAGGTCGCAGCAAGCAGAAGTCCAATATCTGTACTTGATATTGCCACACAAGGCTACTCGGTATAGACTGGTTTTAAAGATTTACCATTTAACCATAAGAACAAAGTCACTGTGTAATCATTTTTTTAAAAACGTGTTTCCTGAGATACTTACACTGAGCCTCGTGGTCCTTCGGTCTGTTAGAGTTCCAGCTTGATGAATAATGGCGTATGGACAAGTTGCTGCACACCTTGTCTTTCGGCCCAGATTTCGGTTCACCACCACAAGTAAGATCTATTAATACAGTAATCCATGCTAGTTGCATAAGCCTGCATTTGACTAAATATCAGCTAATTTTTTGTAAAGCCTCTTCGTACAAAATTTTACTTTGTGGTGTCTTAAGAGCTCTCATGTAGGCTCCAATTTCATACCAAATTGCTTTAGGATGAGGACAGTATGGCAGGGTGAAGAAACACTGTGGGAATTGTTCATTGTTTTATTATCAGATAGGCATGAACTGTTGTGTTACAATACCTTTCTCTGAATCTGTGTATTTTAAAAATGAGTCACCACTGATGCAATAACTTTTGAGTTAAAAATTAGCTTCACACTGGTAAGATGATCATATATTACCTGAAAGGGTTCCCAATCTGTAGTTGTTCTGCTACTTACTAGTCAGTATTTGTGGAAATGTTTTAATCTCAACGCCGTGAAGAGGCCAGAGAAAGGGATATCATGGCATTCAAAGCTCTCTGTTTGGGGCTGCTTTGTGCTCTCTTTGCCTTTTGTATATATACCCCCATACCCAGCGACATTGAAGAATACTGGAAAGTAACAGCCATAGATATATTTGCTAAAACTGGAACATTTATGGTAAGATTCATATTTTTCTCTTCTGGATTTTGGAATGCCTTGTTGACTAAAAATCAGTGCTTATGAACTTTTTAGTAGTTACTGCTTTTGAAATAACCATTGCTTCTTTGTTTGTTAGAATAGATCAAATACATAAAAGTGAGTAAATAAAACTTGCTGCAGCTTCATCTGTGCAAATAGAGTGGGGTAGAATTCTTCCTTCCCAGGAGTTTATATCTAAATGTAAAGATTGTATCTATTGTGATATGCATTAAGTGGTATTGCTGAAGGGAAAAGCTTTGTTTACTTGGTAGCTTAACGTTTGAGTTCTATTTCACATGTTTGAGTTTTCAATTAGGTTTTACTTATATATATTATACAGATAAACATTATTGGTGTTTGTACCCACTTGATGTTAATTTAGGGCTACCATTATCTCAGTGGTTTCCATTGCTTATTTTAAATTCTAAATTGCTAGGTTTCAGTTGTCTGACTTGAAATATGTGGGGTTGATTATGAATTTGAGCAAAAATAGCTCCTTGGTAAAGGGGAGATATGGTTAGACACTAGCATTTTTTAGCTTTTAGAATACATAGGCTTTCTATAATATATACCTCCATGCATCCCCACTTTCTTTTGATTATTTGTATCACTTTATAGAGGGGGAAAAAGAAGTTCAGAGGAGCTCATGCAGCAAGAAAGAGACAATGTCAGAATTTGAGCCCACAAACACCTCATTTCAAAGCTCATACTCTTTCTGCCAAACCAAGAGGCTCCCAGAGACGTTCTTTGATAACAGAAGCAATAAGAAGGTGAAAGAGACAATGGCAGCAATGAATGATTAGAGAAGAGAGACTGATGTGTGGTATCAGAGGGAGAGGCTGTCCCCTGGTACTCCGTCCAGCGGGCAGTAGCTCTGTGAAAACATGCCCAACTCCTATCTGTGTCTGCTAAGTCCTGATATTTATTTCTCTGTTTACTTCTAGAGCCACAGCTTCACTATAACTATCTCTTCTGCAATGCTCTTACCCCTTGCGTTAAATAACCTGAATGCAGGTGTGGGTAAGCAAGTACCAGCTCCATAAAGGCTTTTTCAGCTTTTTCAGCTTTTTCAGCTACAAATTATTTTTGCCATTGCCCATCTATAATAAAATTACAGCCTTTATAGATTTGATGTTGTATTAAGATTGTTCTTTATTTTTCAAAAGATAATAAGAAAAGCTTCCGTGTATTTACCTTAAAGATTAATGCTGGTAAAATTAACAGTCATTGGATGTTCTAAAGAAGACAGTTTAATTCTTCCCAGTGCTGAATTTCGTGAATCAAAGTTGAGATACCAGGAAGAAAAATTAATTCTTTAACATATGAAAAGGAAGTGAAAATTAAAGTTCTTGAGAAAGGAAACTTGATAAATAAAATGCATTGTTATGTCTATCATGTGTTAAATTGGAAAGTTTGGTAGAGTTTGGTAGAAGAGCATGTCCCTCCTTGGAATCCTTAACCTTTCATTGTACCTTTTTTTATACTTAGAAAATAGAATACTAATTATAAACACTTTTCAGGATTGCTCTGTAGATTACAGATCACATATGGTAGAAGAGCACAAAATAATGTCTAAAGCGGCACTTTTGTTATTGTTCAAAATATACTTAAGAATTTGCTCAGAAACAGAAAATATCTGAGAAATAAGAAACAAGGCAATCTGCCAAAAATCTTTTCAAATTCAATTCAGTAAGTGAAAAATTAGTGTAATTTACTCATTTACCAAAAACTTGCTTTAAGGGATACCTTACCTGATTATATTCAATTAGCATGAAATTACTTAAGAATTTTTATTAGTGAAGAATACTTAAATAAGACAAGCTTTATGGAATACATACATGCATTAGACACTCTTCTATGTACATTAAAAGTCCTAACTCACTTAAATTCTACAACAACCTGCCGAGGGATTTTATTTTGATGATGATGATGATGATGATGAAGATTTAAAAAATTGAAGTAGAGAGTAATTTGCTTCCAGTCATATAGTCAGTAAGTGATCGTCTAAGAGGCTGGTCTAGAAAAATGGGTGCAGATTGGACTTTGACATTTCCTGGTTGCAATTTAAGAGCTTCTGCATGCTTCCTCGTTGTTAAAGTATAGGCATTAGATGCTCTTTAAGACCCTGTAGTACCTCAAACTCTTGGAAATAATTGTAGGAATGAAAGCTGTTTAATGTATTATTTATTGACCATGTAATTTTTAAGGTTCTTCTTTTGAGTAAACTGTCCTGTGCAATGTCACAAAGATCCTTGAAAAGTTGTCAGAAATACCAGAGAATTTTCTTCAGTGATAGCAAACATGGGATTTGGGGCATGGGGATGGTGGGGGGTGGTGAAGGACTTAAATCTATTTGGAGTTGAAAACCAGGGCAATTAAATAATTAATGGTGGGTCACAAGACAACACTTAAAAATTTGGATTAAATAAAGTGAACCATAAAAAAGAAAAATATGACAGCTTGCCTACAAAACAAAAAGAAAAGGTGGTATAAGACATGGACATTTTTCAGATAAGAATTTATAATTAAGAAATAATTATGACAGACATAAAAGAATCTGCTGGTAAACTTACAGCTATTGAATGACAGTTACTAATCTGAAATACAGAATACTTGAGATTTTCAACAAAGTTTCAAACTAAGAGCTATGAAATATTATTTGGAAATAATTGTTACAAAACATTGTTTGTTTATTTTGCTTATGTTTTTAAAATTTTCTCTTTCTATGCATTTGATGATAAAAATGAAAATGTTCAATTTTGTTTTGCTTTTACAGGCTATGTGTCTTGAGAGTATAGGTATCATAAAATGGGAAAAGCTTATTTCCACGATGCTGAGCCTGGACCATACCCAACCAGTTTCCGATGAGGATGTCACAGTGATGGATACAGAATTTGTTGACATTCCAGTACGTTTGTACTTGCCAAAGAGAAAGTCAGAAACCCCAAGACGAGCTGTAATCTATATTCATGGTGGTGGTTTTTGTTTTGGAAGTTTCAGTAAGTTCCTCATATAAGAGAAAACTATAACTGGCTATATATTTTTGATATAAGAACTATTTAATATAAATATGCATACTTATATGTGTAGTAGGTATAAGTGTAGCTATAAATATTAGATATCTAGTAGAGAGATAACTACAGACATGTGTTTGGCAAAAAATATCATGGAGATCATTATTTTTGTTTTTGTTTGGTTTGGTTTTGCTAAACATTTTCTTTTCAGCTTTTATAGTGAATGAATTCATATCAAATGAAAGTAGGATATGAGTGAATCAATTAGTATAACTTGTTTTCTTTGGGATCAAAATATACTCAGGAACAGAAGTATTGAGGCAATGCAGATGTTTTAAATGGTAAATCAGAGTCATAGGTTGTTGGTGGCTACAAGGTCAAGTTTGTAGTCACTATAACAATAATGCTAACAGTGATAAAGCTTAGAATGGTACCTAGTCTTCATTCGTAAAAGAAAACACAAAATAGACCTGTGTTATAATAAACTCTTTGTTTTGGGGGCACCTGGGTGGCTCAGTTGGTTAAGCATCTGCTTTCGACTCAGGTCATGATCCAAGGGTCCTGGGATGGAGCCCTCTGTCAGGCTGCCTGCTCAGTGGGGAGTCTGCTTCTCCCTTTCCCTCTGCCTACCTCTCGTTCCCCATATTTGCACTCTCTCTCTCACTCTCTTTGTCCAACAAGTAAATCTTCAAACAAACAAACAACTCTTCCTTATGAGGTCTAGTTTCCCTATCTATCTCTGGCAATGATTCTAAGAGGCATATATAGCAGATTCAAAACAAAAACATGAATACATTTCTCTATATGAGAACTTTGGAAAACTTGATGATACAGTAGTACTAGTATAAAAGAAGGAGGCACTGTTCTATTGAGTTAAACAAATGAATATAATCGAGGAAAGATAAACAGGTAATAAATAATTTTTTATACCTTTTGTCTTTCTCTAAGCCTCATTTGGTTCTAAATAGTTTGAGAACCTTAAAAAGATATGTGCAATATAGCAAGCTATATTAACCA
This sequence comes from Martes martes, assembly GCF_963455335.1. Taxonomy (NCBI): domain Eukaryota; kingdom Metazoa; phylum Chordata; class Mammalia; order Carnivora; family Mustelidae; genus Martes; species Martes martes. The sequence goes on from NC_137888.1 coordinate 76,455,784, forward strand.
AAAATAAGTTATGAGGACCAGTCATAGAGAAAATTAGCATGGGAAATTAATGAGGCATTAAAAACTCAGATTAATATACAAAATGCTAAAATGGTTAGACTACAATTTTGCCTTTCTAGTTACCTCCTCCCTAGCTTTCTGACATCCAGGAACACCATGGTCATTCTCATCTTTAAAAAATTGTTTTCTGTTTGACCATGAATTCCTCTGTGTAATCAGTCCCTTCCATTTTCCCTTCCTTCTCAGACCCATTTCTTTGCCCTTACAGGCTCTAGTCCTTCCCTACTCCTTTCTTTTTCCACCTTTAATTATCTCTTTGATCTCTACAATCTACTACATTTGATGAAGACTAGTCTTTTCTCCTCTGACATGTACTGCTCCTTCCTGTTTCTATGACAAAGTATCTCCTAGATTTCCTGTCATTCCTTGTTTTCTCATCTCTCTCTCTCATCTCTCATTTAAAAACAAAATAGGGCCACCTGCATGGCTCAGTCGGTTATGCTTCTGACTCTTGGTTTTGGCTCTGGTCCTGATCTTATGGTCATGAGATCAAGCCCTGGATTGGGCCCTGTGCTCATCTTGGAGTCTGCTTGTTCCTCTCCCTCCCCTCTCTCATGCTCTTTCTCTCACAAATTAATTAATTAACTAACTAATTAATTAATTAAATCTTTAAAAACAAACCAAAGAAAATAACAGATTTTCCACATTTATTCTTGACTTCACACACTCTGTTTTCCAGTCTCTTCTCTTTTCCAAATATCTACATGTTGCTGACATCCAGTCCTGACTCTGCTTCTCTGACACTATTTCTGAGTCCTGGATCCATTTGTACAGCGATCATTTAGACATTTACAACTGGACAAACCACACACATCTCAAGCTCAATAGGACCAAATACAATTTTTTGTCTTGTGTCCAAATGGCCTTAGAAAACAAGCAAAAAACCCACCATCCGTCTAAACCAACACCTGAAAGTCCTCAGTAAGTAGCAATTATGGCCAATTATTTACAGTTCTTTAGTGCTCACGTCAAATTACTATACCCCATTCATACTTATGGAAGTTTTGACTTCATTAATACAACTTACTACTTCATGATCTTTTAAAGATATTCCTTTCTGATGTCTCTGCTTGTGTCCTGTTCAACTTGATTTCATCTTCTACTCTTAGTGTACTGGATCTTTTTAACATGCAAATCTGGTTATATGATTTCTTTGTTTAAACTCTTCAGTGACTTTCATCACATAATAAAGTAAATCTAAATCCATTTCCAGATTCTTACATTTTTAATTTTTCTTGCCATTGCTTCCCTTCATAATTTTGTTTCAACCATACAGAGCTGTATTTAGTTTCCAAACCCTCTATGAATTCTTATTTCTGTCTCTGGCTATGCTGCTGTAGAATGTCCTTCCCATCTTACTTCAAGAAAACTCCTGCTCACCCTTTTATGCTCAGGAAAAGCATCATTTAATGGGTGAGGGTGTGGGTTGGGGTGTGTGTATGTGTGTGTGTGTGTGTGTGTGTGTGTCTGTGTGTAGTCTTCTCTGGCTTGAAAAAACTTTAGTAATGTTGCTATATGGTCCATTGCAGCTTATATTTACCTGACGGCAACAATTCCTTGTTTTGTTTTGTAATTGTGTAGCATGTTTGGTTCAGTATCTTTTCAGGAAGTAAAATCACCTCTTAGCATCTACCAAAGCATTTTTCATTCAATGAATGTTCAACAAATAAATGTCTTCTGAGGAAAAAAAAAGTGAATGACTGAAAAGAAATTCTGTGGTGTTCTCTAGAGTGATTATTAGTTAAAATGTTCTCCCAGTATTTTTATGTCTTTTAACTTCCTTAGTCTTTTCAATAAATTAGATTTCATCTATAATTTAATTTATATCAGGCATTAGGGTATTTGGAATACTTTGCTTCCTTTATAAAATACATGATAAAATATTATAATATATATAAGATAAATTAAATAGCAGTTTGGCCTCATTTGTCTCTAAAGAGATTTATTAATGCCATTAAGGTTTTCATAAGGTCTATGAAATATCCAAGTATCCACATACATATCACCTGGGACTTCAGTCAGCCCAAGAGAAATGCTCACAGATGAGAAAATATCACTTTGAAAAATACTTAGAAGTGGTCCTGATTATCAGATTGATTTCCCCTTCATTGGCAAGTACAATGATTAAAATCAGTAATTCCTAAAAATGTGCAAATTATTATTCAGGACACACATTCCAATTTCTTGCTCAGCTAAATTTCACTTGTGTCTTCTTCTTGTGTCTTGGCTTTATATTTGCACATTATTTGTTCATAGATCTGTCAAGACTTACATAAATAAACAAACTATAAAAGATTAGATACCTTCTTTTTTTTTTTTTTTTTTTTTACAACTCAGGACATAGACACTAGCTATTCTTTGGTATTTACTAATTTCTATTTCCTCACTTTGTTTCCTAGGCTTCCTATTTTTTTTTTCTCCTTCAAACTTGTTGAAGTTGGTTTGAGAACTAAGAAATATAAGAAGAAGAAGATATTTCTCTGGTAGACTTTTTTACACAGAACTGTGGTTGTTGTTTTCTGACATCTAACCTAATGTCTTCTTGTTTCTATCTGGGTTCTGTAAGTGATGTAAATTCAATAATTGAACATAGAGAAAAACATGAGTCAACAGATTATATCAGCAAAGATCATGAGTTAGGACAGCTGGAGATAAAGAATGGAAAACAAGAAATTTAAACTGACTTTGTTGTAAGAAAATTGAAAAGTATTGGGAAATAAAAATGAAGACAGGTTTGAAACATGTCATTGAGGAACATGTAGCGTGAGGGTCACAGGGTTCTTATGTCTTGCACATTTTGGTGTTCACCCACCCCCTTGCCTTGCATTGTGAATTATCAACTCAATCTTTAATGAAAATACTATTTTTCTACATAAAAGACTACCTGACTTACTTTTCTGTTTTCATGGTAGTCACACACACAGTATTTCATTAGTTATTAATTTGAAGTTTTGTTAACATGCAGGAGATATCTTGGAAAAGTTTGGAATTTGATCATGGCCCTAGAATTATCTGAATTTCTAGGATCCTGTGGTAAGTAAAGTAATAGCAGATGTCACAGGGTTGCCAAAGTTTTGGGGCCAGGGCATTGGTAAATTGGATTTGGAGGTATTTGGAATGAGATATGTATGTATACTGGGGAGAGGGGCAATGGCTTGTGTGCCCTGTGTACCAAAATGGATATGTACATCTAAGTCCACATACTGACTTTCTAGAGGCTCTCTCAAAATTTAGTTGCTTTTCCTTAGACTCTGTCCTAAATACCAAGGTTATTGCATCATTTTATAATGTGGCATATTCAAAGAATTTGGAAGTTCAAAGAACCATATTATTGAGAGCTGTGGTTTTAGAGAGTCAGTACATCTATTATTGACTTTCTGTCCTGGACCCATTGGAGATTATACACAAAATTAAAGTAAATGACGGTCAAAGCATAACTATTATTTCTAAAGAAGGCTTTGGAGAATGAGTATGTAGGTATTGTTATGACACTCTTGAGTTAGATCAACTCATCTGTAGTGGCTGGCCCTGCTGACCAATCACACACTTCCTCCCTATAAAACTAGCTGCCTGAAGGAACAAGCAGAGCAAAATGCAACAAACCACAGAAGGTTCTTGGGAGTGAGGATCCTTGTGGACAGGCAGCAGATGAAAAGAGAAAAATAAGAATAGTCTGAGCCTCCTTTCTCTTCCTCAAAACCACCAATTTGCGAAGTCATCTCTTCATCCCTGAAGACGGCGAGTGACTGAGGAGGCACCCCTGCAGAGTGTGTCATGCGGATTCTGGTCCCTCCTCACAGAAATAGAACGGGAAATATAGATTCCTTTATAACACTTACAAGTCATGTTTTTCTCATTACAGAGAGGACACTGATATTTATTTCTTCATTTCAGAGAATACAGCTTTTGACGCCCTGAATAGATGGACTGCAAAGAAACTCGATGCCGTTGTTGTAGGAGTGGAGTAAGAAATTATTTCCTTCGGTTACTATGATTTTGCCTTCACCACGTAGAGGTTTGATTTCCAAATCGAGTCAACTATTTCTCAGATGTGATTTCTTAAAAATCACTCTGTTGGTCACCATTGCATCATAGACCATTCCTCAAAAGAGTCCACTATCTCATATTCTTCTGTGATTCTGTGAGTCTCTGAGTGACATCTTTTGAGTGAGCATTTTTGGAAACACTTGCTGTAGACACATAAAACTCAGTTCCCAACTTGTGCTCTGGATAACATAGCTAGGTAGGGAGAAATAAATTATTATGCATTTGGGATACTAGGTTGTGTTTGGGTAGGGGATAAAATGTTGCATTTTATGATAATTCTTGTTTAGAGTAATGCAGGCGATAAAGGTTGGGATCAGTTAAGAATTTTAAGCTAATCTCAGGTAAGTGATCTTACATTGTGGATTTTGTTAGAAAATATCAGAATGTCTCAGGACAGTTCAATATTTTCTTAGATTGGTACAATCTTTATTTCTGAAGCTGACATCCCTAAGAGGAATTTTTTTTTTTTAATCCCTCTTCCCTAGTCCATAGTAGTAACAAAAACATACTTAGAGAGTTCTAATCCAATAGTTTCTTAGAGGACATAGTAACATAGGTTTTTATTTGTTTGTTTGTTTGTTTGTTTAACTAGGAAGCTATGAAAGCTTAGACAACTAAAGTGACAATTTGATCATCTAAAGAGTGATTGCCAATGTTGTCATTATGGTTACTTACAGTACCTAGAACTTGCTATTTTCAAGGATGCTTCTAATATATATAGTATGAGGACATTACTTTTTTTAACTCCATAGTTATTATTATTATTATTTTTTAAGATTTCATTTATTTATTTGAGAGAGAAAGAGAGAAACTGAGAGAGCATGAGCAGGGGAAGGACAGAGGCAGACTCTGCACTGGGCCAGGAGCCCAAAGCTGAGCTCAGTCCCAGGACCCTGAGGTCATGACCCAGGCTGAAGTCCGACACTTAACTAACTGAGCCACTCCTTACCTTCATAGCTTTTGAAGTAATCTAAACCTTCTCATTTTAAATGTTTTAATATAGTGATATGTTTGTGTCTGGCTTATATATCCTATCAAATCCCTATGATTTGTGTTGCTCCTTCCTCTAAAAAGTCTAAATCTAATGGATTTAAAGTAATAGACACCAATATCTTTGCAGTGAGTTTAACCTACACTTTGTTTAGGACTTTCTAAACATAGTTTATGATAAAATTTTAAGTATTATATCACCAACATTTAATGTTAAGTACAGATATTTGCAAATTTTATTATTCTGAAGAGCAAAAAGAAAGAGCCCTGATAGATAACAGGCTAATCATATTATTCTATTTTTACTGGCCCACATATACAGGGGAAAAAATCCATTTATATCCATTAAAAGTAGGGTGTAATAGTTTGCCTTACAAATGAATTTATCAAAAACAAGCAACCTCCCTAGCATATTTAAAGTTATTTATACTTCAAAATTTTCCATCTAAAATCAGCTGCTGGGGGGATGCCTGGCTGACTCAGTTGGTTAAGCATCTGCCATCAGCTCAGGTCATGATCCCAGGGTCCTGGGATTGAGTCCCACATCCGGCTCCTTGCTTAGCAGGGAGCTAAGTTTCCCCCTCTACTTTCCCCTCTGCCAGCTGCTCCCCCTGCTTGTGCGTGCTCTCTCTGTCTCTGATAATAAATAAATAATCTTAAAAAAATGAATCATTAAACTTATATGGACTTATTTAAAAAAATAAAAATAAAATCAACTGCTAGGAATTATCCATGGTGAAATATGTACATTGCAAGCATGTAGAAATTTTTTCTAAATGACCTTAGAAAAATATAACACTTCACCTAAAATATTCTCTTAGATCTGCTGCCTTCAAAAATCCATGGTGTTTTTCATATATATATGTATACATACACACATATATATGAACATATATATATATATAGTTATTTAATGTTTGGATCTTTGGTTACATTGAGAAGATGATATAAGCTGTAGAGTGTATTCAATTCAAGATGTACTTGGACTAAAAATTATGCTTATAATCTTAAGGAGTTCATGATATCCCTTACTCCTCACAGGTAACGCTACCCATGGACCTTAGATACAAAGTTGAAAACTTTCATACTAATTTTCATTTTTTTTTCAAATAATGAGTTAGTGGGAAGACTCAGGTTTGATTTTTGGAAGATTAAACAACAGAGACTGGTGTTAAATTGCATCTATTTGGCATTTAAAATCTGCATAGAAAGATACAACCATAAATCGTACTTTAAAAAATTGTTTAAATGAATTGTTCTTTTTTAAAGCTATAGATTAGCTCCTCAATACAAATTTCCAGTTCCATATGAAGATTGCTTCACTGTAGTCAAGTTTTTTCTTCAAGATGAAATTCTTACAAAATATGGAGTAGATCCCACCCGAATCTGTATTTCAGGAGACAGTTCTGGGGGCAATTTGGCAGCAGGAGTCATTCAACAGGTATGTTTTTTCTTTATTTTGAGAGGTTGAGGTCAAAACTCATTTTTTTTTTCTGTACAGATAATCAGTTCTTCTGGCATCATTTGTTGAAAAGACCATCCTTTCTCACTGGATTATAGTGATGCTTGAGTCTAAGATTGGTTGACCATAATATGACTACTTCTGAATCCTTTCTTCATTTCCATTGATACTACATTGACTTCAGCTTTGTTTTTTCTTCAAAACTGTTCCTACTACTCTAGTCTGTTCCATCAAAATGTTGGGATATCGTGTCAATTTCTAAATTGACAAGTGGTGGTTTACTTTTTCAATGTATTTATCTTACAAATCTTTCTTCAAGTTTTTCCTGAGTTATTTTGGAAAATTTTCATATAAAATAATATTTTTCAAATGTTTCCTTGACAGTATATAGAAATACATTTAATTTTTACATTGGCTTTTTATAATCACATCCTTTTTTTTAAACAAACATATCCTTAAAAGTTTCACTTAGAGATTCTAGTATTTTTTTTAACATTTTCTAGAATTTTCTATACAATCATATCTTCCACGACTAGAAACAGTTTTAATTTTTTCTTTCCAAATATTTCTACTTTTCTCAATTAGTGCGCTGGCTAGGACTTTCAAGATGATACTGAATACAATTATCTTTCTCTGAATCTTGGGAGGAAATTGCTCAACATTTCACTAATAAATATGATGTTAACTTAAGGCTTTTCATAGTTGGCTTTTGTTGGTTGAGGAAGTCCTTTCTATTCCTAGTTTGTAGATAGTGTTTCCATAAATAGGTATTAAATTAGATAAAATTTTTGTTAGATTTTATTTATTTATTTATTTGCTATTTTAAAGAGAGAGACCTCCAGCCACTGAGCAGGTTGGGGAGGAGTTGGGAGGGACAGATTATATGGGAGAGGGACAAGCAGACTCTGTGCTGAGAATAAGTCACCCTGAGATCAGGACCTGAGCTGAAACCAAGAGTTGGATGCTTAACTAACTGAGCTACCCAGGCACCCCAAATTTGCTAAACGTTTTTAGTGCATCTATTGTGATGACCATGTGGTTTTTCTCCCTTATTCTTTTAATGTGGTAAGTTATGTGATTTTACTTTCAGATGTAAAATTATGCTTGTAAAATTATGCTTGCATTCCAGACATGAGCCTCACTTGATCATGATGACTTAATTTTTATATATTACCGGTTTCCATTTGCTAAAATTAAAGATTTGAGTGATTGATTTCTCTTTTTTTAAAGCTCTTTGTCAGGTTTTGATATAACAGTTATATTGGCCTCATTCAATCATTTGGGAAGCATTCCAACTTCTTAATTTTTTTTTCAGAGTACCTAATCATAAATTAATTTATCTGTTCTTTAAAGGAGAAGAATGGTGAAGAAAATAGAAAGCTCATAGCTGAAATAAGAAATCATAACACGAATTCTTTATTTGTTCAAATGACACTCGGTTTCTAAAAGTCAAACCTTTAGAGGGCTGTTGAGGAGAGAGTAAGTCAGGTTTTTTCGAATATGTGATTGTGGGGAAATCAGATATAGGCTAGTCACACAAGTCAATTAGTCATCTGTGTTTCCTGAGCCCAAGTATTCGTGGCTTGGCAGCTTCTTCATTCATACACCAAAGCTTGATGTTAGGTATGCAAAGAGAAACTCATAAGAATTGTGGGTTTGGGGGCACCTGGGTGGTTCAGTGGGTTAAAGCCTCTGCCTTTGACTTAGGTCATGATCCCAGGACTCTAGGATCAAGCTCCGCATTGGGCTTTCTGCTCAGCGGGGAGCCTGCTTCTCCCTCTCTTTCTCTGTCTGTCTGCCTCTCTGCCTAGTTTTGATCTCTGTCTGTCAAATAAATAATTAAAATCTTAAAAAAAAAAAAGGAGTTAAAAAAAAAGAATTGTGGATTTGTCCTCACTCAGAATTCGGGGGACTGATTCAGGACATTGGAAGGGGCCCTTGTGGGCTGAGAGGGAACTTGTAGAGGTGCTCCAATGAGTTGCTGCTGTTGGGAAAAAGGAGAAAGGGGCCAGCTGGAAGGGAACAGGGGGAGCTCTCAAGTAGTGCCAGCATCTAGGGGAGAACTTTGGCTGGATGTGGGCCATGTGGGTCATGTGAGAGCAACACTCAGAGTCTGCCTCCTTTGGGCTGTGAGGTGTAGAGTAGGTGAACTGTAGGACTGCTGTTTCCAGGAGTTATCCACAGCAAGTGGAGCTAGGGTAAAGGTAGTGCCAGTGATGATGTCACCAACCCTCACAAAAGCTTCTTTAAGAGTTTGGTACATTTGAAACATCTCATCTCAGTGATGAGCCTGCTCAGCGGATTCCTCCATCTGAGTATTTTGGTCCTCTAAAGAATATAACTGTACTAAGAGCTCTGAAGTCACAAAATCTTTAACATTATTGATTATAAAGTGCATTAGCATTTTTGGAATTTGATGTCAACACATATATGGAAGGTACACTTGTAAGAGTCTACTAGGCTATGAATGGTCTCACTTGACTCTCCACTTCTGGGTCCATGGAAAACTTTTTTGCTTGACTATTCTCATTATTTGCAGTTAAATATTCATCAGGAGAAACTTCAGTTCTTAATACAGAGGACTTCCATCTGCCTACATCCTCCTGTGAATCACATGCTACCTCAAGAAAGCAATAATGTTTGTATACCTTCTTTTGTTTTTTCTTAAAGAATGCAAAGATGTGTTTGCTAGACATTAAGCTCTTGTCCATATCCCAAATTTCCAGGTTGTCCAATACTTCTTTTCTTTCTTCCTTGTCATCTTTGTATGAGAACAAACTTTCAGTGGCAAGGACAAACCAGTACCCTTTAGAGCTTCCTTGATGATGATGCCAGTAATGTTGATGGCTAGCTACTCCTTGCAAGTCACCTAATTTCCAGTTGTGTCTTTCTCGTGAACATGACTGCTCCTCTGCTAAACATTTGCATAGTTAATGAAATCTTCCTCCTTGGTGTTAATGTGGGACACTCAAATGTCAATCAATAGCAGTACCTGGAGCATTGTCTTGCCTTCTTGCTGTCAAACACGGTTAGCAACAATTCTTTCCATTTCGTTGCAGGGTCTGGGCATGTTTGCCATTTTGGGGGGTATACTTCTTGATAGTGTAGATTAATTTTTATGTTACCAATCTACACTCTTCAAGGAAGGCTTATCATATTTGCAATTCATTTTTTGACTATTGCTTGGATTGCCATGTCTGGAATAAACGACCCTGTCCTGATACAGTGCATGTTTTTGATTGTGTAGGTTATTTCTCCTTATAGTTCTTTCTCACTGAACTCCATCTTTACTATCTCAGAAGGAAAGCCTTCATAGAAAATGCAATTGATTTTAGCACCCCTTGAGAGTTCCAGGGTATCTACTTGATCCCCTGACCCTTTGATTCTTTTCTCAAAGTCCATAACAACTTGTTGACCTACCGTAGCAATGCTTTGGTCTTCTGGTAGGGTCTTCTGGCTTAATGTTTTTGTAGGCCTCTACTTCATTTTCTGTGGAGAGCAACTCTCCTTATAGCTTGTTCCTGAAGTTTGGCAGAGTATCTCAAATGTGACTGGTACATTGCTGACTAAGCGATTTCTGCAGAAATGGGGTCCCCACAAAATCAGCAAGATGTTTGTAAGCTGGATTTGAGAGAAGCAATTTCTTTTCTGTCAGTGTGGCAGCCTAAGTGTCCTTCTTCCTATCTGTGTTCTTCTAGCTTCTGTTTACCACTGTTACATAACCCCTGCAAAGAGGCAGCATCTTGTTCTCTAGGACATCCCTGGCATCTGTTTCTTCATCTGTAAGGTCTAGTTTGGTGATGAATCCTGTGGTTCTCAGACCTTGAGGATCAACATCTTTAGCTAGATTTAGGGATTTGAGTTTGTAAGATTGGTTTTGGCTAGGGCAATAGCCAAAAATCCATTCTTCTGCATGATGAACTGCACAATCATTTCTCTGATTTGTTACTCAGTATCTGGTGGCTGATCTCCTGTGAGAGCTTTTGTAACTCTAGGTAGGTTGGTAAGAGTTAGCTTTAACACATGTGGGGAATAGATTCATAAATTAATGGGTATGGAGGAAATACCTTCATTCATTCTGATCACCTGATCTGTTTCTGATTCAATTTCATGGTACGTGTCATCAAAATCTGGAACTTTTTTCCTTCATAGTGTAGAAATCCAGCATATTCTGCTTTGGAATAACAAATTGCAGCACAAGAGGCCATCTCATTACAATGAGGAGAAAGTCCTAGATTATCATGTTATTATAAAAGGACATAACTTAGATGCAGCCAGATGGGAGACATGCATGGGGCAAGTTGTGGGAAAAGGGCTCAGAGCTTTAATGCCCTCTCCCCGTGTGCCATTCTTCCCAAATTTCCACATACACACAAACTCAGAATCTCCCTCATTTAAAAAAGTTACTTCTTTTTAAGTATGAAAATAAAATACTCAAGTTAGATCATTACCAAAAAGAAAATTTGCAAACCATTAGACTTGTTGATTCCTGAGGCCTCTTATGACCTGAAGTAATTTGCTATGTATTTGAAATAATATATCAATTTATTTGAAAGATCTTGCTGGGATGGGGTGGGAGGTATGGTGGGGAAATGAATATTGGAGACTATCCGCTCTTTTACGTTATTATATTCATTTCTACACCAAGTCATATAGCAATCTAATCTTGAATTTTATCTAAAACTCATTTTGTAGATACAGAAATTTTGAAAACTGTCCAGTAATTACCCAGTAATGATCAAGAAGCACCTTGATAAACTTGTAATTTCTGCTTGGATATTGTAATATTTCTCAGGCTTTGTAAATGAGAAAAGCTTTTGAAGTGATAACAGATACAGTCATAGACATTCATCAAGATACAAAGACCTATCTTACTGCTTTCCAACAGGGCAATCCTAAATACTAACATAGTCACCAAAAACAGATGTAATTCTTAGTAAAATTTATGGGGCAGTGTAATTGTTGTCTTGAAGTTAATTAAAATTTGACATTATCCTTTTCCTTGAATTAGTTAATTATACAGGAACATTAAGTATCTATTTAACTTTCTGATATATCTGAACAAAGAGATTTTTACAATTGAAAATACTATATCAAAATTCAATATGCTTAAATAACATAAAAAAGGTGATTTCCTTAACCCTTTCTTATTTATTTTTATGACTATACTTTAATTACTTACTCATGGTCTGCTAAACTTTCTACATAAATTACATTTTAATCAAAAAGTTTTATTCCCCATACTAGGTTTATTTTTTTTATCTGGGTCACCAAAATCAACTTGTACTTTGTAAGTATTATAAACCTGTTTTTCCCCCCAAAGTCTCATGACTCTGTGTTTAATAGCATGTTATAGATTTATGGCCTGAAAAACTTAGTTTCAAAAGAATATATCACTGAGAGATCGATATTGTTCTGTACTCTGATAAGACTTCAAGAGGCTATATTAGATGTGTTTTTCCTGTGTGGATACAAAAAAAAATCATATAGAATTCACAATATAAAAAGATGTTCTCATGAACTGAGGAGTCAAATACATTCTTCTGTAATTTTCTTTTTTTTTTTTTTTTTAAGATTTTATTTTTTTGCCAAGAGAGAGAGCACAAGCAGTGGGAGCAACAGGCAGAGGGAGAAGCAGGCTTCCTGCTGAGCAAGGAGCCTGATGTGGGACTTGATCTCAGAACCCTGAGATCATGACCTGAGCCAAAGGCAGCAGCTTAACCGACTGAGCCACCCAGGCATCCCCACAATTTTCTTTTGTGGACTTTGTTTATTTTTCAATTATATTCTAATTATTGAAAAGGAAATGAATATATTTCCCCTATAATTCTGAGACTTTCTGTCAACTTCATATAATGTGTCCTAAAATCACTAATGTTGCTAGCCCATCACAGTGATCTGAATAATCACTATGGCCAAGGAAACTTTTCCGGGCATAGCCCCTTAATTTTTAATTTAAAGGAACAAATATTGTTAAAATTTAAACGCAGCATCTAAATGCAATTTCATGGCCAGCTCATCCAATTTTATTTTAAAGTAATTTATGCATTATTTTGTTTATTTAGATCATAAGTGTCTTCTTAATTTTAGAAAATAATATGGATTGATTTGATACTTTGAAGTAATTACTAAATTCCATTCTCAGTTGGTTAAGTGTCTGACTCAGTCATGATCTCAGAGTCCTGAGATTGAGCCCTGTGTCCACACATTGAGTGTGGAGTCTGCTTGAGGTCCTCTCTCCCTCGCAGTTCTCTCTCCCTTGCCCTCTGCCCTTCCTGCTCATGCTCTCTCTCTTTCTCTTAAATAAGTAAATCTTTAAAAAAAAATATGTAGTATACCTATATTTCATAAAGTTTATAGTTTTGGCCTTTCTAAATATACCATTCCTAATGTATGTCATTTGTCATAAGGTGTCATTTATGTGGACTTGTGATCCAATTTACAGCAATATTTCTGTGACATCCCTATATCATGTTTCTATGGCCACATATGGTCTTGTATGTTTGACCCCTCTTTAAAAGTATTAAAAATTTTTTCTTTATGAAATAGCCTTAATAGTAAATTTTTTTTTTATTTTTTAAAGATTTTATTCATTTATTTGACAGACAGAGATCACAAGTAGGCAGAGAGGCAGGCAGAGAGAGGTGGGGGAAGCAGGCTCCCCACTGAGCAGAGAGCCCGAAGCGGGGCTCCATTCCAGGACCCTGGGATCATGACCTGAGCCGAAGGCAGAGGCTTTAACCCACTGAGCCACCCAGGCGCCCCTGATAGTGTCTTCTCAAGACATTATAAAGTGAGCAGCAATATTGATTTATTCATTTCTTTGCTTTCTTAATTCTGGACTGAGCATTTCATTATCTTAGACTCAGTAAGAGATGCAATGATAACTTAGATATTATCAGTGTTTTAGGAATTCAAAATCCAGTAGAAAGATCCATTATGTACATTTTTATAATATAAGGGGAAAATGATCATGGACCTGAAAGAGGTAGAGAGCTTTGGAAGTTTAGAGGAGCTTGGAGAAAGAAAAGTGAATTTTGATGAGGTACTCAATGCATAATCACATTTACATGGTTATAAATATATAGAGAGTGTGTAGAAAACATCTGAGAAGATTCATACCAGACAGAGAACATAGTTATTAAAACTAGGGCAAAATTGCCAAACTTGGAGGACCTGACCAGCAGGTTCTCTTCCAGTGTTGTGAAGGGGGTTGACTTTGAAATGATCTTCAAAGGATGACTGAGAAGTAGGAAGAGGCATTGAATGACCAGCCCACAAATGATGTAATAGGGAACTTGGAACAGTTTGCATTTGTGACACATTTGTGGGGAAACAATTTATTTCATCTGACATTCCGGAAAGGGCAGTTAGGGCCAGATAAGGAGGTTAGTGGGTTTGTTTTTGCCCTATCCCGGTGTATGTCGTCCTGCTGATTTCTCTGTCTAGGTTTGGGATTTTGGCAGTGGGATGTTCATGGTGGACTTTTGCTCAATAAATCATCTACCTGAGGGCACTTGGAGAGATTTGGGAGTTTTTATCAGGAAACAGTGTTTTGGCTCATTTTCATTCTAAACTTGTGAAGCCTCAGCACCTTCAAAGACCATCAGGGAGGTGGTAGGAAACTATTTGCCTTTCTGAGGTACCTCTTGGAATTCCATTTGTTCCCTTCTTGGGTTCAGCCAGCCATTGTTGTGAAAGATTGACTTATATGTGCATCCTCTAGTCCTGAGCTTTTCACTTAGGGCAGCAGCAGGTTTTTTTCATTTGTCCAGGTACCATTGTCTCAGATGCCATGCTCTAGCTAAGACACTTGCTCCTTGGAGATTATTTTGAGGTTCTCTCCTATGGTCCACTGGATCATAGGTGAACCTCAGGACACTCTTCACCTTTGGAAAGTAAAAAGGCCTCCTTATCAAATATTTCACATTTTTCTCCTTGCATGTCAAACTATAAAAATCAACAAGGTTTTTTTGTTGTTGTTGTCTTATTTTAATAATTTCATCCCTTTGTTTTCCAAATATCACCATTCTTTCAGAAAGTAAGTTACCTATCAGTTGGCTTTTTTTTCTTTTTCTTTTTGTCTGTGTACTTCTACATTTTATTTATTATTTATTTATTTATTTTTATTATGGTCAATTAACCAACATACAGTACATTGTTATGAGTATTTTTACATTTAAATGCATTTCCTAAAATTTGTGGTATGATGTTGGGAACTTGCTTAATAGCCAAATAATCTTATTTTAAACTTTAAATATTTTTATTTTAATATTAATTTATAATTTTATTTTTAAATTAAAGGTAAAATATTATTTTAATAATTACATTTATTTCTTCCATTCACTGTCGTTGTTTTCAGTCCAGAATTTTTACAAATTTATATGTACTGTCAATTTCCCTCAGGAATATACTATTTGGGTTATTTGCATTGGTGATTTTTGACAAAAGCATCATTATTTGCATGTATTTCTCTCTTCCCCTGTCTTTCTCTTTGTTTCCCTTTGCCCACTGTACTGAACTCATTTTATGCCCTAAGTCAACTGATGATAAACCATCAACCTGCTAAGGCAAATCTAACATGGTTTGCACTGTGAGTGGTTATGAAGCAAGGTTGCTTCTCTTGTCACTGCCTCAGACTGAGGAGATCACTATGTCCATTTCTCCCAGTCTCTCAAATTGCTCTTGGGTACAACCTAATAGTGCCTCACCTCCTGCCATACGTCTGTTTTTAAAAAAGCATATAGATATATAATTTACATAGAACATCATGTTAGTTTCAGATGTGCAGTATGATAATTTGATATATGTACATATTGCAAATTGACAGCCCAATAAATCTAGATAACATCTACCACCACACATGACTACAAATTGTTTTTCTTGTGATGAGAACTTTTAAGATTCACTATCTTAGCAACATTCTAATACAATCAGTGTTACTGAACTATAGTCACCATGCTGTACATTACATCCCCATGACTTACTGATGTTATAACTGGGAGTTCGTATCTCTCTCTCTCCCTTTCTCCCACACACACCAGGATTTTTAAAACATTATGTTGAAAGGAGGTTGGCCTTTTTTCCTGTCACTGAAAAACATTGTAAGTATTGTGAAAATAATTGAAATATCACATGAATTTATGTAGATATATTTATCACAAGATTGCTTAAATTATTAAAATTAAATCTCTTCCTCCTGGTGTTTTGGAAGTCTTTGCTTATAGGACATTACTGTGTTTTCTCAGGTGCAGAATGATCTTGAATTTAAACATAAAGTCAAGATCCAAGCTTTACTTTACCCTGCCTTACAGATAATTGATACTTATTTGCCATCTTACCAAGAAAATGAGCATGGTATAATCCTAAGAAGGGACTTAGCCGTAAAATTGGCGAATGTGTATCTCACCGAGGATGAAACATTTCCCCAGGCACTGAGAAGAAATGAACATATGCCTCTGGAATCAAGACATCTGTTTAAGTTTGTCAATTGGAGTACTCTCTTACCTGAGAAGTTTAGAAAGGGTTATGTTTATACTGAACCAATTCTTGGAAGATACAATTATTCATTGCCAGCACTTATGGATATCAGAGTTTCACCTTTGTTAGCCAATGATTCCTGGTTACAGAATTTGCCACGAACCTATATTCTTACTTGCCAATATGATCTTTTGAGGGATGATGGACTTATGTACGTCTCAAGACTTCAAAATGTTGGCGTTCAAGTAACTCATGACCATATTGAGAATGGAATCCATGCAGCTTTATCATTAATGACATCACCACTGTATTTACAACTAGGTTTCAGGATAAGAGATATGTATATTAGTTGGCTGGATAAGAATTTGTGAATATAGTATGTATAAAATATGGATGGCCATCAGGAAATGGATTGTAATTTGTGATATTTTATAGTTGTAGTGCCAAGAACAACGTCATCTGTGTTGTCTGAATCTAGATTTAAATCAGTTATAATAGTTACTGTATGTCCTCGCACTGGTTAATTTTTCTGATTCACAGAACCTGAATGTGTAAAATGCATTTAATCCCTTCATTTATAGTTGATTATAATTATGTTGGTCCCAATAGGGACTGATCCCTATTAAAGTTGAGAATTACGAATGGTTACTGGCAGACTGGAGAATATAGTTTCCAGGCAGTTACAGAAACTGCAATAGTGTGTGGGAAAATAAAAAGAAAGAAAAAGTTACAAGGTAATCGTATTAGTTTCCTGTGGCTGTTGTAACATATTACTATATATCTAGTGGCTTAACAGAACAGAAGTGTTTTCTCTCAGGAGTTCTGGGGGTCACAAAATCAAGGTGTTGGCAAGAGCCACATTCCTTCTGGAGGCTCTAAATGGAGCTCTTCGCTTCTTTCATCTCACGGCTGCCAGTATTCCTCAGTGTAGTCAGATAATATTATCTTGAAAATTATCATCTTCAAATCTTTCTCTGCTCCATCTTCACATGGCCTTTTCCTCAGCCTCCTTTTTAGAAAGATACATGTGTTTGCATTTCAGGTCCACCAAAGTAATCAAGATAATAACCCCATCTCAGGATCCTTAATTTCCATGAAAAGTAACATTCACAGGAATTGGGATTTAGATGTCTTTTGGAAGAAAAATTGTTTTCACATTTTTAGTCAAATGCTATGTTTTAAAAAGGCAACAGATCAACATTTTAATTCATTATAATTCATTATAAAATAAATATGTACTCAGCAATGTAGCCCAGCTCAGTATGGAGTGAACAAGGTTTTCAAAAAACTGTCATATATGTCATTTAAAAATACCCAAATAAGAAATCACTTCTACATGCCTCTTGTTGAGTGAAATCATAAACTAAAACTAAAGATTTTTTGCTGTGAAAAAAATGTCTGTAGTATAGTAGTATGACTATTGGATATTAAGTATAACCAGTTGAATCAAGTTAAGAAGTTAAAAATGTAGCAAGAAATTTTGTGCATGTCTGTGTATGTGGTAGGGGTAGTGAAAATTTGCAAGTTAGTTGACCCAAGAGCAACTGAGATATCTAACTTGTTCAGTTAAGAACAGATGTTATATCCATCCTACATTTTTCAGCAGGCAATTGGGAATGACAATTTCAACAGCCTACAAACTCATACATATTTATCATAGTTTTTTTTAATGTAGAAAGAAAGTAAGTATGTGCAAAGAGCTGTTTTTCTTCAGCTCACTTTCAGCACCTAAAGGATGGAAAAATATCTAAAACTATCACAAATGAGAACAAAATGAATGTCATTGGAGTCAGTTATATTTTTCCTTTGAGGTTTATAAAATCTATATGGAAAGTTGATCTTATAGCAAGTTATATTGTCATAGTTCTGATTTAATTTCCTTTAAATTCTTTTAAAATAAATGTTTAAGTTGTTGTAATTTTTTTTTTTTTATAATACTGAATCTGATTCCAGTTCTTTCTCATCATTTAGTACTGGCCACCTGTTCTAATCAGGGCGGAAACAACCTCCTAGAAAACTATTATGATAGCACATTCAGCAAAAATAACTGATATGCGAGCAAACCATAAAAGGTGCAGCTTTCCAGAAAGCACATTTTGTTGATTGCAGTCAATCCTTATTTATTTATTTTGTAAATTTAGTCTCAGAACATCCTGGAAGAGAGACATTTTGCAAAAGCCACTTCTAGACAGGCTTCCTTTGTAATCTCTGACACTGGGCTCTTGGCTCCGCAGTGGCTTTATCTAGCTTTGATTTCTGTTGACATGCTACAAGGTTATTTTCACTGGGCTATACTCCCAAAATTTGTTGCCTTTTATGTGGTGGTATTGGAACACTGTGATAAAGCCATCACGATTGGGAACATCCAGGATACCTGGGTGGCTCAGTCAGCTAAGTGTCCAACTCTTAGTTTTGGCTCAGGTCATGATCTCCTGGGTACTGGGATTGAGCCCCACCCTAGTTGGGCTCCATGTTCAGTGGGAAGTCCACCTGAAGATTCTCTCCCTCTGCCCCTCCCCCTGCTCGCTCTCTCTCTCTCTCTCTCTCCAATAAATAAATAAATCTTTTTAAAAAGATTGGAAACCTCCAAGCAAAATCATGTACTCTAATTTCTTTATTGGCAATATAAGGGATGATCTGATTACATCCCATACCATGTCACTTAAAATTTCCATTCTTTTTTCTAGCTATGTTATCCAGACATTGATTGGTTTCCACACTTTGTATCTGTCCCAAAAAGAAATAGTGATATGGAACTTGACAATCAGGGTAAATATTCTCTAGGTACCAAAAGAAAGGTTAATATTATGGTTTATATCTTAGACCAAGTCTTGTTGATATATCCCTATAATCTATCTTTGTAATACCTAGGGAAACTATATAGAAAAAATTCTTGACTTCATCAATCCAAGCTCTGTGAGTCATCTGTTACTTTTATTGATAATGTGTCCTGTGCTCCTGGAAACATATAAAGCATAGAAAGGTCAGGGGAGGGCGTGATTTTACAGATTTTTAACTTTATGACTCTTGAGCTCCCTCTTCTGTTAGTCCTGTGAAATACTACATTTTTTCCTGCCTTTTGATCTGCCTCCCCCCCACCCCCAACCCCTTCAGCCAGGCTAATTTGGATTCTATTCCTATATTCCCAGCAGTTTTTAGTCATTGTGGAGATCTGTCCTGGAAGAGGCTTTGATTGGCACCTTCAGATCTAATTCCAGATAGCTTGTAGTCACCTACTGATAGGGTACACAAATCCCTGCCAGTTTCATCTGTTTTCCAAATTTTAGTAAGATTCCCTAATACATGTTGGTAAATTTTGAGTCTATCAAATGCTCTCTTGTTTCCCTCTGCTATTTCTTCTACAGTCACTGATGCTGCACAGGCCTTGCAGTTGTCTGTGGATTGTTCTGACCATTCAGACTTGGAGGTTTGTATAGGTACTTTATATTCTGGCTCATATTTTGCTTCATAATATATTGTCTGTAGATTTTTGGTTTTATTATCCAAATTTATACATAGATTCTCATGGGGGAGATCTGGGGATTTTCAAAAATTAGGACCCATAGTGGAAGATTTGAGCCCATCTTTTGTCAGTATATGATAGAAAAAAAAACAGACAAAAATTAATAAGTAGACAAGATTTTAACAACATAATAAAAATGATTTAATTTACATATATGGAACTCAGTAGCAAATAATGTCATAATACACATTCTTTTCAAGTACACATTGAACATTAAAAAATCTTCTTGGCCATTAAGCAATTAGTGTCAAATTTCAAATGATGTAGAGCATATTCTTGGACTATAATGGAATTAGGCTAGAAGTTAATAGCAACATAATAATTTGAAAATCCCCATCAGTTTGAAAGCAATGAATATATTACTAAATGACTTAGAGTTAAAAAACTAACTCATAGAAATTAGAACATATTTTGAAATTGAAAGATAATGAAAACACATTTCATGACTTGTGGGATGCAGGTAAAGCTGGTCTCAGAAGGGAATGAATAACATACATTATAATTTCTAATGCATGTGTTAGAAAGGAAGCAAGGCCAATTATCAATTAGTGAAATGATCCATCTGGTGAACTTTCAGATTGTATTTCAGCAGAATCCCCTCTGCTTTTCACAGTCCAGTCATCAAAATACCCAAAAGCTCCACAGTCACATCAGACTGTCATACCTATGGAATTGGGCTCATACATATACCTTTCTACTTAGAAGATCATCCTGGCCACTACTTGTGTCTGGCCTCCATTTTGGCTGTGTAGACTTTTATCAGTAGCTATGGCACTTTAATTGTTTGTGTAGAGAATATGAATCTCATTTAAGAAGTTACATTTTAAAAAATATTGATTTTTCTTTCTCCTTGGGAGCTGGGGGGAATAGTCTGGCTGAGCACAGGGGTTTTGGGGTTGGGGGAAAGCCTATGAAATCATGGAAGGCTTTAAGTGGACTCTCTGTCTGGCTTACATTTATTACAGATTGCCCATGCCCTTCAAGATTGAATTAATTTCCTTCTTTCTTTATCTTGTCTCTCTTTTGAAAGTCTTAATAATAAAACACCATGAATTCACTATTATGTCCACTTCAACTGGATATTACTAATCTGTTATATCTCCCTATATGTTTCTCCTATCCAGTCTCTTTCTCTTAAGAAACAATTAAAATTCTGATTTGGGGATATGAAATTCTCTTTTTCTTTTCTTAAAAATATTTTTTAGATGTGTATAAGCAGTCCTAAGCAATATGTTTAGTTTTGCTTGTTTTAGGGGCAAAATATGGAATTACACTCTATGTAGTCTTTGAGACATGAGTCTCACTCAATCATTAGCCATAGATATTGCATAGAATGTAATCTTATTCATTTTCACCAATGCATAAAATGTTCTATTATGAGAATATGCCACAATTTATTTAACCGTTCTTTTGTTTTGGAGTATTTAGGTTTTTCCCAGGTTTTTGTGGGTTGTTGTTTTTTTTTAAGATTTTATTTATTTATTTGACAGAGATCACAAGTAGGCAGAGAGGCAGGCAGAGAGAGAGGAGGAAGCAGGCTCCCCGCTGAGCAGAGAGCCCTATGCGGGGCTCAATCCCAGGACCCTGGGATCATGGCCTGAGCCGAAGGCAGTGGCTTTAACCCACTGAGCCACCCAGGCGTGTGGGGTTTTTTTTGGTGTTATTTTGCTGTTATAAGATATGCTGCTTTTCTAGGCCTCCAGGTGTGCATATGTCAGAGTTTTTCATATATATATGTATATATATGTATCTGAGATAAATGTAGTCTACTGTACTATATATATATGGTATATGTATCTATATACTAGATACTATATAGTAGACTATATATGTATATATCTCAGGTCCACATACACACACACACACACACACACACACATATATATGACCTGAGATATATATATCATTATATATACATATATATGGATATTATATATCTACTCCCACATATATGTATGTGGGAGTAGAATTGCTGACTCATGGAAAATTTAATGCTGCTCTATTTTCTAATAGCTATACCTGTTTACATTCTCAAAAGCAGCGTATGAATATTCCTATTGTTCTGCATCTTTTCCAGTAATTTGATGTGTTGAACTTCATTTTTGCCAATTCTGTGTGATATAGTATTTTATTTTGGTTTTAGTTGCATTTCTCTAAATACTAATGAGTTTGGTTATCTACCTATGTTTAGTGGTCTTAAGTGTTTCATGCCATGCATATTCAAGTGTTTTGCTGCTTTTTTCATTGCTTGTTCTTTCTAATTAGTGCAATGCACATTTTTCTGTATACAGATGCATATACATATATAGAATCCTGATTTGTTGTTGTTGTTGTTGAGGTAGGAAGTAGAGAGAATGTTTGCTCATGTAGTGTCTGAGGTAGCTGTGGTTCATCCAGGTGGAAGATCTAACACTTCTGTATACCAATCTGGAAATCAGGAGAAATACTTTCCTGAAAGCTCTTTGAGAGGAGCAATAAGCTTAAGGTGACTAGTAGGCTCTTCTAGATTTAACCAATATTTTCTTTTCTATCCCAACTTCATAAGAAATTCAGACAAAATTTGCCTTTACTTGGATGAACTCCAATATATGTTTATTATCTTCCTTCAGGGATGTCTGACCCCTCTCAAATACTGTCACTACAATGTTAGGGACAATTTTGACCTGGTGAATATTAAGAGAAAGGTAATTCTTTATAGTAGCATATCAGGATAATTTCTCCCTGGAGAGAAAACCAAAGACTATGTTGATTCACATGATTAGCTGAAGATGGTTAATCAAAATAGATAAAATACAGGAACTAACCCAATCAGTAAGTTTTCTAAGAATAACTTGATTCAGGATCTTGAGATACATTACATGGATGTATGGAACAAGATAGTCTTTGCTGGATGAACACTAAGAAATAAACGGTCCCTGCAGGCTATTTGGATATTGCTAGATGTATATACCAACATAGGCACCCTGCGTTGAAATAACGAATTTGGCCAGGCTCTGGAACAAAAACGGCCTGCACACAGGATTTTGGAGGTGGGCAATAGACACTTGCAGATAATGTCAAGCACTGCCACCCAGTGGTATCTTTTGGAATTCTGGATTCAAAATATACTTGATGGAGTAGCAAAATACTACATTTTTGAACAATTGCTAGTCTATTATTGGGCCCTGCTGCAAACATCTTCCATTACAGTAGTTCAGTAGATAATCTTAAGAGCTGAGATAACTTTTATGTAATTTGTAGTGTCAGAGAGACATCTTTTTTGATAACATGGAAATTACATATATGGGACATATCTCGAGATGTATCGGGATGGGATTAAATCCTCTCGGTATTTGTTTCCTATTTGTTACATTTGCTTTTTTTCCCCACCATTTTCCTTCTTTTTTAAATTATTTCAGATTTTTATAATTGTTTTCTCCAGTACTGGGTTATGAGATATACTTCTTGGTTTTATTATTTTTTAGTGGTTGCTTTAGAATTTACAATGTGCATCTTTATGTTGTCAAATCTAACTTCCAATAATGTGCTACTTCATACAAAAGTTCATACAGAACTTTCCAACAGTTTACTGCCATTTTCTCTTTTCCATCTTTTTTGTTATTGTTGCCATATATTTCAGTGTTAAATGTTATGAACCCGACATTATGGAAATAATTTTTAAATTGTTGATTATCTTTTGAAGAATTTTTAAGATGAGAAAAAAATCTATATTGACCCAAATGATTATCTTTCTGTAAATCTTCATTCCTTCATGTAGATCAAAGTTATCTTCTTTTTTCTTTCTGAAGCACTGCCTTTTATCATTTTCTGTAGTGCATGTCTGCTTGCAGTAATTTCTCTCAGCTTTTATTTCTTGAATACAATTTTATTTTGCTTGAATTTAAGAAAACGATTTCACTTTGAATAGGGTTATCGCGAGATTTTTCTTCAGAACTTTAAAGATGTTGATCTGTTCTTACAAATTTTATAATGAGAAGTCTGTGACTATTCTTATTCATATCCTTTTGTATTTAATATTTCTTTTTATCTCTGGCTAGTTTGAAGACTCTCTTTTTATCACTTTTTTAGTATTTTGATTAGAATGTGACTTGCTATGATATTTCTATTCTCTTGTGACTCACTGAGTCTCTTGGATCTTTGAGTTCATAGCTTTCTCTAGATTTGGAGAATTTTGGCCTTTTTGACCTTCAAATAATTATCCTCTCTTCTCCTGCTCCAACAATATATCTGCTGCCTCTTAGGCATATTCAGTGGCTTGATATTTTCCCAGAGGTCACCGGAACTCTTCATTTTTTCCATTTTTCCTCCCCCATGTACTTAATCTTGAATACTTTCTGTTGTTATTCAAGTTCACTGATTTTTGTACGAAATTTGAAAACTGGTTTGGTAAATACTCAATCTTTGTTCTGCTTAAAAGTGGCCTCGACTGTTCTATGTTCTTTGCATTTAAAAAAAATTACAATTTGCTTATCAGTTTCCCCCCAAAATACTTTTGAGATATTAAGTCAGGTTTTGTGGAATCTGTGGATTAATTTTAGGAGAACTGGTAAATTAAAGTTAGTTTTCCAATGCATGCACATGGTGTATTTCTTAAGTGATTTAAGTCTTTTCTAATTTCTCTTGACAACGTTTTCAGTGTCATAGTCTTACAAATCTTTCATTAGATTTAATTATGGGAATTTGATGTTTTATGTTGCTATTTTGAATGGCCTTGATGTTTTAATTTTATTCTCACTTTTTTGTTATTGTATATAGGAACATGTTTGATATTTTAATATTGACCTGTATATTAAGATGTTGCTAAATTTACTTATTAACTGTGACTTTGTAAATTCCTTAGGAATTTCTTCTCAGATGATCATGTCATCTTCCATGAAAGGCAGTTTATTCCTTTCTTTTCAATATATATGACTTTGATTTTTCTTCTGCCTTACTGCTTTGGCTAAGACCTCTATTGCTGAGTTGGGGTAATGAGAGTGAGTATCTTAATTTTTTCGCCCTGATTTTAGGAATGAGGGATTTTATATTTCACTGTTAAATATGATAATATGTTAGACCTAGGTTTTTCATAGATACCCTTGGAGAAATTCTTTTGTTGTGCTTGTATGGTGAGAGGTTTATTATTATTATTACAGTTATTATTATCATTATTAATGCATGTCAGATGATTTCAACTGCTCTTACTATAGTCTGTTGAGATTATCATATTTTTCTCCATTAGTATGGTTTTCAAATGTTAAGTCAACATGTATAAATAAAATGAATCCCATTTGTGATATATATATATTACTTATATATATAGTATATATATAGTGGTTGGTTCTATTTGCTAACATTGTGTTTAGAATTGCAGTGTTCACTCTCATGAGAAATTTTCATCTATTAATTTCTTTTTATCTTTCTTTTTTTAAATTTGGCCTTGAGACCAGTTTAGCTGGTCTCATAAAATGATTTGTGAATCAATCGGTTAAGCATCTGCCTTCAGCTCAGCTCATGGTCCTGGGTCCTGGGATGAGCCCTGGGTGGGTCTCCCTGCTTCTTCCTCTCCCTCTGACCACCATTCATGCATATACTCTCTCAAATAGAGAAGTAAAATCTTTAAAAAAATGATTTGTCATGTACTCCATCTATATGTTTTCTCTTCTCTGGAAAGTTTATGTAAGACTGGTATTCTTTCTTCTTTCAGAGTTTTGTAGATTTCAACAGTGAACCTATCTTGCCTATGGTTTTCATCATTGGTAGTTTTTTTAAATTGCAGATTAAATATCTTAAACAGTTACATTGACATCCAGATTTAGATTTATTCTTGGGTGACCTTATTCAGTTGTTTTTTCAAAGAATTTATCCATTTTATGTCAAGAGTTTAAATTTATTAACATAATGTTGTTTATAATATTTTATCTTTTCAAATGCCAGTAGAATCTCTAGTGATGCCTCTTTCTTGTTTCTGTTAATTTTTTTTTAATGATCTATGCAAGGATTTACCACTTTATTGGCATTTCCAGAGGGTGTTAGGACTTTTTGTTGATCTTCTTTATTTCATATTTATTTTTATTCATTAATTAACGTTCTTACCTTTATTAATAATTTTCTCTGCATACTTTAAGTTTTATTTGTTGTTTATAATTTCTTGAAATGGGTGATTGGATCACTGATTTTCATTTTGAGTGATACTATGGAATGAACACTTTAAACTTATGTCATACATTTAGGTATGCAGAATCAGCTGAACAACTTTTCAACTTTTTAAAAGTTTGACGGCAATGTGGATTAATGAGGAATTCTTTCATGATAAATAGATTTTGTTTCTTTGCCAAGTGATTTCTAAATATCATGATGAATATAGAAGTGATTTAATAATTAAGGGCGCCTGGGTGGCTTAGTCGTTAAGCGTCTGCCTTTGGCTCAGGTCATGATCCCAGGGTCCAGGGATGGAGCCCTACATTAGGCTCCGTGCTCAGCAGGATACCTGCTTCTCTCTCTCCCAGCCCCCCTGCTTGTGTTCCTTCTCTTGTTGTCTCTCTCTGTCAAATAAATAAATAAAATCTTTAAAAAAGTGATTTAATAATTATAAAAATATAATGTCAACATCTTTCAGTTTAGTGTACAAAAAATAATTGTAGCATAGTGTAAGGTAATAATGAAACAAAGCAGTGGAAAGTATTTATTAAATGGAAATTTTTTCCTATGACTTTTATTTTATGATTGTATTATTAATGGAATGGTCATAAGAACCTTTGACTGTACATATCAATACAACCATATACTGTGATTAGACAGCATCCTCAAATTTACAACAAAAATTTATTATATAAAATTAATTGGTCTCTTCTTTGGGGGTTATAATATTTAGATATTACAGGTAGAACTATAGTATCTTTATTTTAAAGAGAAATATGGTACATACACATATATATAGCATTATAATGATGAAGATTGCTACATCTCAGCTAATTAGAACAAAGGAAGACCCAAGTCCAAATTTAAATGTAAACGGGAATTCCATTTCACCAAATTCCATGCACCAAGGGTTGCCTTGTATCAAAACCTCACAAATTATTGAGAATTGTCTCAAACAAACTTTATCTTCCTCTATGTTGTAACTGAAGAAATCTTGTTTATTTGCACCTATTAGTCATTTTAGGTCACCTACTTTGGGAGAACAGTGCTATATACCTGAATGGTCCCTACTTTCCACAGCAGCTGAGAATATATTTATATATATTATAAAGAATATATTATGAGGAATATAATTCCCAGCTCAGCCTCCATTATGGAGACTGAGACCAAGAACAAGTGGGGCCACATCATAATTGTAGGAATGGAGAGGGACTGACCAGCACCACTGGACCTACTGGTTTTATATTTAATCAGTATCATGGGGTATAATTCACCTACTGAAAATATACATATCACAAACCTATTTCAAAAAGTAATTATTTCTATCAAAGTATCCTCATAATTACAAATAATGAAGTGTGGGATTTTTTTTTTCTTTCCATCCCCCTTTCTCCCTCAGTCAAAGGGAGATACATACATTGATAAATACATTGATTTCATATGTATATTCTCAATGCTAATTTTGGTTGAGCTGCTTCTTTTTCTGGCCCATGTATGTTTTATGTTTCCCTGTTTCTGTGACTTACAGATTAGTCCTGCTCTCTATAGCTTCAAGGTGAAATTCTGTGAAGCCTCCTCATCTTTCTGCCTCCTGTTTCTAGCTTGTCAATTGGATTTTCTTCTTGGGCATCCTCCCTCCCCCCACCTAGAAAGGAACCCTCAGGTTTCAGATAATCACCCTAATCCTCCAGGTAGGGATCATTCTTGATATCTGCACATACACCTGTCAGTTCTGGGATATTTAGACTGGCATAGAGCACCACCACCACCACGTGGCTAGAAACTAGAACAGCAGAAATTACTTGAACATTGTTTTTTTGTTTTTACTTTTTTTTTTCTTTTTTAGGATTTTATTTATTTGACTGACAGAGATTACAAGTAGGCAGAGAGGCAGGCAGAGAGAGAAGGAAGCAGGCTCCCCGCTGAGCAGAGAATCCGATGCGGGGCTGGATCCCAGGATCCCAGCAGAAGGCAGAGGCTTTAACTCACTGAGCCACCCAGGCGCCCCTACTTGGATATTGTTAAACATGAAATCCCTAACCACAAGGACTGGGCTCAAAGACTTGTTATAAGTAAATATTTGGGAACTTTCCAGATGGGCTGCATCCATGCTGAATAAAGCGTAGGCAATACCCCTTATACTAATAAGGACAATAGTTCCCCAACATAGTAGTTATTCAGGTAGTCTTTTCTTCCAGTCCCAAAGCTTGCATCAGCTGTATTACTTCCTTTGCAAGGCAGAATGAACACATGTTGAAACAGGGTTTCTTTCTCTCTCTCTATCTTGGGATCTGTTCACTCAGGGCTTCTCACTAGGAAGAGATGTGCTGGGGCTACTATTCAGCCAAATGCCATTTGAGTGGTAAAAGGAGCATGGAAATGTTAGAGATTTATGTTCTTCTGACACGTAAATTCCTGACTTTCAGCAAGACAACAGGACTCAGTTGAAATAGTGGATTCAGTTCTTAGTTTCCTTTCCCTTACATAATTAAAACAAAACAAAACAAAACAAAACAAAACAAAAAACCTCTTTTACAATCATGCATTTAACCAACTAATCTAGATTGCATCTTTTGCTGAAATTCTTCTCCAGCCAATGCTGGATTTCTTGAAGGTTGTAGTAGAAAGGGCCCTTTCCTCCCAGATAAGCAATTCTCTGTCTCTGCACAATACACACACATTCAAAGGCTACGTCATAAACTGCATTGGGATAATTGTCCATGTGTTCAGCCACAACTTGACACTGGGGTGGCAAGAAGAAATGCTCCGGAAGCTGGTGGTCTGCTGCACATCGGTCTTCTGGTGTTTCTTCACTTCAAAAGACAAAGAAGAATCACCAGTGGTGCCTGAGTGGATCAGTGGGTTAAAGCCTCTGCCTTCGGCTCAGGTCATGATCCCAGGATCCTGGGATCGAGCCCCGCATCCGGCTCTCTGCTCAGCAGGGAGCCTGCTTCCTCCTCTCTCTCTCTGCCTGCCTCTCTGCCTACTTGTAATCTCTGTCAGTCAAATAAATAAATAAAATCTTAAAAAAAAAAAAAGAAGAATCACCAGACACTGACCAATCTTCTGAAAGATGAGCCTCATCCATGTAGACCAAAAGAAAGTCAGCCACTGAGGAGAACTCTTCCACTAGTTTGCTGAAGGCTGGCAGCTAGCTAGTAAAAGGAGGTCAAGTGGCTGAGCCAAAGGTGACCACCAGTAGGTGCTCAAGGCTGCCAGTCAATAAGGTGGCATTCAGCTCTATCAACCGTCTTTACTTGGGCACCATTTCTAATGTTGTCACCTCCTTCAGAATTGGAGACATACACCACACTGGAATTGGGGACTCTTCACCGAATTTTAACCTGCTTGTAGGCATTGGGGAAGAGGCTCTTCCAGATGCAGCGCATTCCCTCTGAGGTCAGCATGGGCCTCCACTCTACATCAGCAGACTCGGAGCGGCTCAGCAACAGGACTACATATCCCAAGTCACATGGAGCAGTGGTTCAAAACCAGCTTATTCTAACACCAAAATGTATATTCTTTCTAGATCCCAAGGCAGGGAAAAGAATGAAGGAAGGAAGGAACAGGGGCTCCTGGGATTCCTAATTCAGTTCTTCCCACCTCGCTTTACTCTCCCCACAAACTTTTCATTTTCCGGAGGTCCCTACAGCATCTGTTGCAAGATGATCACCTGGGGTCACCACTTGCCTGGAATGGCCAGCAATCCCTATACTGATGGATGAAAGGTTACTCCAAACTCTGCTGTGAAAGAGAGGAGAAGGCAAGGTCAATGCTCAGAAACAAGACCTTAAATGGAAATTTGACAAAAGAAATTCTTGGTACTGTATTTTGCAGATAGGAATACTATATTGTGTTCATACTAGCAAACAGTTGTTATTTAAAGTAAAAATAACTTCTTTGCTAGAACTTGCTGAAGAAATAAACATTCTCCTATGCCTTTACTGCTCAAATATTTTTACATGGAATTTTTTGCAAAAACAGTTTTCATTCTACTCTGAGGAAGATGCCAAACTGATGATAAAAACTGGGTTTTTTCATTTGTTTAGATAATTTATCTAAAAAAGCCTGCTAGATATAGGCAACAGTTAGAAAAATCTCAAAGGGATTATGCTGAGTATAAGAAGACAATCTAATTTAACTCTATGCCAAAAATCCCAACACTATTAAATAGCATAAACTATGTATTTTACAACTAACAATATCCAATTTACAATGTCTGTCATTTAATAAAAAAATGAAGAGGCATCTAAAGAAGGAGAAAAATAAGACTCAAATCAGAAAAAGAAATTAGATCATTGACCTACTGGCTATCATGATAGATGATATAGTTAGCAGACAAAGACTTTAAAACAGCTATAATAAATATGCCTCATATGTTCAAGAATTTAGAGAAAAATATGAGCACGATGAAAAAAAGAGATGGAAAAAGCATTAAAAAGCATTTATTTAAAAACCCAAATGGAAGGTCTCAAATTGAAAATTATAGTATCTGTAATTAAAAATATATGGGTAGGTTTAATAGCAGATTAACAGAAGATCCATAATTGAAAATATGGAAATGATAAATATCCAAAATCAAGCAGAGAGACAAAAATAATAGGAAAAATGAGGAAAGTGTTAGTGACTTCAGGAGTAATATCAAACTGTTTATGTAAGTGTAACTGAATTCCCAAAAGTAGAAGTGGAAAGAGGGGTCAGAAGAAAAAAATGTTCAAAGTCTTCCCAAATGTAAAAACTAAACCCCCACAGATCCAAAAAAGCTCACAGAACCCAAATTTGGATATAAAGAACATCACACAAACCTACATCAAATTCAATTCCAGGAAATCGGTGATAAAAAGTAAAGCTTAAAAACACACAGAGAAAAGGGCTCATGATGGAGGTACAAAGACAAGAGTGACTACAGACTAATCTATCTGAACATATGAAAGGAAAAGGTGATGTAGTGACGTTACTAAAGGACTGAATGGAAACAAACAAAAATCTGTCAGTGTAGACGTCTTCACAGATAAAAACAATTATTTTTAAAATAAAGGCAAAATAGCAAAATAAAGATATTTTCCAAATAAAAGGAGAGAGAATTTATAGCGAACAAATCTGCACTATACAAATTGTTAAAGTGAGTCCTTCAGATGAAAGAAATATGATAACAGATGGAAATTTGGGTGTACATGAAGCATTGAAGACTCCTAGAAATGGGAAATTTGTGGATAAACTTTAAAAAATTATTTCTTCCTAGTTATAATCTAATTAAAAGATAATTGTATGAAACAAAGTGGAATTTTTTTTTAAAGATTTTATTTATTTATTTGTCAGAGAGAGTGAGCACAGGCAGACAGAGAGGCAGGCAGAGGCAGAAGGAGAAGCAGGCTCCCTGCTGAGCAAGGAGCCCGATGTGGGACTCGATCCCAGCACCCTGGGATCATGACCTGACCTGAAGGCAGTTGCCCAACCAACTGAGCCACCCAGGCGTCCCACAAAGTGGAATTTATAGTGTATGTAGAAGTAAGATATATGGCAAGTTTAGCACAGTGTATGATGGGGGATAATAGAAGCAGGTTATTATGTTGTTCTTACACAATATGGGGAGTGGTGTAATATTATTTGAAGGTGAGTGATAAAATACGTATTGCAGAGGCTACAGTATACAGTAAATTATAAAACAAAGATATATAGCTATTGAGCTAAAAATGGAGATAAAATGGGATCATTGAGAAAAGCTCAGGTAATCTGAAATGACAAATAGAAATATTTAACAAGATGATGGATTTGAACTCAGTCACATCAGTAATTAGTGGGGACACTAATAAGGCACTAATTTAAAAAACTAGATTGGTTTTATTAGTATCAGACAATGTAGATTTTTAAAATAAAAAATTACCAGAAATGCAGTAAGGCATAATGCTAAAAGGATTAATTCTTTAAAAGGGCATGACAATCATAAATATTTTTTCACTTGAGAGCTTCTAAGTGGAGGAAAGGAAAAATAATAAAACTAAACACTGAAATAGACAAATCCAAAATTATAGTTGAATTATAGTTAACAATACTGTATCATGTATTTGAAAGTTGGTAAGAGAATGAAAGTTCTTATCACAAGACAAAAAATTTTGTGGGGTGCCTCGGTGGCTCAGTTGGTTAAGCATCTGACTTTTTATCTTAGCTCAGGTCTTAATCTCAGGGTTGTAGGTTTGAACCCCACATTGGGCTCCACACTGGTCATGGAGCTTACTTAAAAAAGTGTGTGGCTATATATGGTGATGATGTTAAGACTTATTGTGGTGATTATCTCATAGTATATATAAAAATGGAGTCATTATTTTGTACACCTGAAGCTAAAATGCTGTTTGTCAGTTATATCTCAATAAAATAATTATAGTTGGAAGTTTCAACACTTTTTTTTCGAAGTAATTGACTGAAAAATTAAGCAGAAAATAAGTAATAATATAGGAGACTTGAACATTTTCAAACATTTTGACTCAACTTTCATATAGGAAAGACTCCACTCGATAATATGAGAGTACACATTCCTTTCAATTATATGTATATATATACATCTCTCTCTCTATCTATCTATCCACCATCTATCTCTATACTATTGGCTATATGCTAGGTTATTGAGATGGCAGTAACAGAGACTGGATTTACACCAGTGCCTGAAATAACTTAACGACAAGTTGACCCAATATATGAAACAACAGTTTTCAGGAAACTGAAGGTCAGGAAATGAAGGACAATGATCTCTGAATAGCTGTAGACAGAGGAAGTGAGCCCTATATGTGTTTCATCTTATTCTGTTGTGAGAGATATATGGCTTTGGTATAAGGAAGGGAAACCCAGGTGGATGCTAGTGATCTTCCTGATACGAGAAACTATGAGGAGACCAAAGCATCTAGAGGTTTCAGGACAAAATGTTAGTTTTACCAGATTAATAGAACTAAAAAGAGAATCCAGATATCGGTGCCACACTTATAAGGTCAATTGATTTTTTTTTTTTTTTTTAACCAGACTGCCAAGATAATTCAGTGAGAAAACTATTGTCTTTTTATAAATGATGCTAGTGCTATTGGATAACTATATGTTTAAATTTCTTTTTCTAAACTACCCTCACATCATATATAAAAATTAAGTTTAAATGAGTCATTGACTTAAATTTAAGAGCTAAAACTTCCAAAAGAAAACAAGAGAAAATCTTTGTAGTCATGGAACAGGAACAATTTCTTTCTTTCTTTTTCTTTTTTTGAATTTTTTTCTTTCTCTTTTTATTTTTTAAAATTTTATTTTTTCAGTGTTCCAAAATTCATTGTTTATGCACCACACCCATTGCTCCATGCAATACATGCCCTCCTTAATACCCACCACCAGGCTCACCCAACCCCCTCACCCTCCTCCCCTCCAAACCCTCAGTTTGTTTCTCAGAGTCCACAGTCTTTCATGGTTTGTCTCCTCCTCTGATTTCCCCCAACTCACTTCTCCTCTCCACCTCCCACAGGAACAATTTCTCAAATAGGACACAAAAGCATGAACTAAATGAAAAAAAAAAAATGATTTTATTAAGAGCCAGTGTTAAAAAAAAAAAAAAAGGTAAACTACAGAGAAAAAAATACTTGATAAACCCATATCTAAGAAAGAACTGTATCTAGACTATGTAAAAAACTCTTCAACTCAATAAAAAGTTAACAAAGTAATTAGCAAAATATTTGAAGAAACTTTTTACTAAATGGATATATGAATGACAAAAAAGTACTGAAAAAATGTCATTTGTCATTAAGGAAATGTACATTAAAAACATAATGAGATATATCTGCATACCCACTAGATTGGCTAAAATTAAAAATACTGACAATACCAAGTATCAACAGGATATGGAGCAAGTAACTCAAACTCTTCATATGTTATTACTGGGAATGCAAATTGTACAGTAACACTGGGAAACAGTTTAGAGATTTCTTATAAAGTTTAACATATGGCCCAGGAATATCACCCTAGAAATTACTCAAGAGAGATAAAAAAGTATGTCCTCAAAAATACTTTGTAGGCCGGGCACTTGGGTGGCTCAATCAGTTAAATATCTGCTGACTCTTGATTTTGGCTCAGGTCATGACCTCAGAGTTGTGAGATTGAGCCCTCCATCGGGCTCACGCTGGGTGTGGAGCCTGCTGAAGATTCTCTCTCTCTCTTTCCCCTTTTGCACCCCCCCCACTCCATTCTCACTCTCTCTCTCTCAAACAAAACAAAACAAAACAAAACTTTGTATGTAAGCAGATGTTCACAGAACTTTTATTCATAAGAATTACAAATTAGAGAAGACCCAAATTCCCATCATCTGACAGATGGAGAAGCAAATTGTGTATGTTTAACAAAAGAACAATATTCAGCAATAAAAAAAACCCTAAATGCTGATGCATGGATGATCACAGATGAACCTCAAGAGCATTTTACTAAATGAAGGAAGCCAGACACAAAAGAACACATACCAGTTGTAGGTTGTCACTTATGTGAAATTCTTGGAAAGATAACACTGTAGTGACAAAGAGCAGTTCAGTGCTTACCAACACCTAGAGCAAAGGGGGGGATGAGAGCAACCATGGTGTTGGTCATAGGACTGTTTGGTTCTACCAAACGCATCATACTATACCCTTAAAATATGTGAATTTTATTTGATGTGAAATACACCTCAGTTAAACTGATTTACAAGAGAGAGAATTGGAAAGGGCAAAAGAGTGAAGATCCACCACCTCGGAGGAGGTTAGAGAGAAGGGAAGCAAAGTATTAGACTGGTGCAAAATCCTAACTGCCAAGCTCATGTAATGCTTGGGTTCACAGGTCCCAAATGATCAAAATAAGAGACTATTTTAACCACTGAATCAGACTTTATCTAACCAAAGAGCCAAAGCATTTATTCTGAACTGGAATAATGTCCTTTATGATAATAACTAAATCATATGGAAATAAAGTCATTAGACCACTTAATTTCCAGATTTTGTGATTAATATCTTTCAGGCCCTGTTTGGCAAAATACTTGCATTCACTTAGTCTTTTTAAAAATACCATTTTATCCAACACTGCAGCAAAATTTAGATTTAAACTCGACTAACAGAGAAGGCCTAAGAAATGAACTATCTGTCTCTTTTATTTATTGTAATTCATTAGAAAGTTTCTTTAAGTATATTTTATTTTTATTATTCAACTAGTTACAAATAGTGAGTATATATTTTGCTGGCACATGGGGGATTTCTGGCAAATTATTTACCTCTGGCAAGTGAGAGGCCCTTGGAGGGTATACTTAAAATATTATCTTACATGATTAGAAATCTCTTCTGTGCAGTTAAAACTTTCTTGAAGAGGTGCTAGAAAGTAACCAGGCCATAAACACAGATAAAGAGAATTAAAATCTTTCTCAGTGAAAAGGGCATGAAAATGTCCTCACCCTTAAAAAAAAAAATTTATTCAGAAAATGAATGCTGAAATTCTAGGTTAGAGATTAGGCAAATAATGAAAGCAGCTCTTGCAATAAGTCATTGTTAGGGTGCCAACCGATGTGGTTTTCTGGAGGTGGAGGAGTTCCTCAGGATGCAAGACTTTTAGTGCTAAATCTGAGACAGTGTAGACACAGAGACATAGACATGCAGAGACAGAGAGACAGAGGGATAATTACAATGAGATGTGATACATGTTTTAATAGCTTTAATGGAAATGTATCTGTCAGTGTTGGACACATAGGACAGAGTCTAGTCTACTCAGTGCTCTCATCCTGGGACAGACCAGGAAATCAGCCAGCAAATTGTCTCCCTCCTAGTCTGCAACTTTCCCTTGCACAATTTGTGGACCTATGGTGAGGAGTTCAAGGATAAAATGTTAGTAATCATCTTAATCTGGAGTGTCTGTAGTGATGAGCTTCATGTTTTACAGCAGGGTTAGTTCTAGGTCTTTCTGTAGCAATTCCCATGAATTTTGTTGCTGGCTTCTTTGTTCCCCAACATCCAATAAAAATCAGTTGATAAATTTAACTGTTGAGGATCAGAAAAAACAAGATAGATATTAACCAAATCATTCACTACTAAACCAGACCCCCCCCCCCAACCCTTGGGAAGAGGGTTGGCATGCTCTTGGAATCACATTTAAGTGGTAGCAACTAATGGAGTCATAGAAAATAGACTTCTACACTTTAGCTAGTATTTAAAGTTCAAAACCATCTTCATGAACATTTTAAAACTTTATTGAGAGTTGGAAGAGTGGCAAGTTAGACATTGACAATACTCTGCCAGGGTGAGAGCTGAATATCACAAAAATATCCAGGTTCACAAATTGGTTTTGCTTGTTGGAATTTTCCTAGGGTCTTCATTTACGGTGTTCTGATATAATATTTTTCCTTTTGCTATTGAGATCCTGTTTAGGAGATTCAATTAAAAGTGTGTGCTACTAAGAACCTAGATGTCCATCAACAGACGAATGGATAAAGAAGATGTGGTAGATATATACAGTGGAATACTATGCAGCCATCAAAAGAAATGAAATCTAGCCATTTGCGATGACATGGATGGAACTAGAGGGTATTATGCTTAGCGAAATAAGTCAATCGGAGAAAGACAACTATCATATGATCTCTCTGATATGAGAAGTGGTGATGCAATGTGGGGGGTTTGGGGGGTAGGAAAAGAATAGATGAAACAAGATGGGATCGGGAGGGAGACTCTTAATCTCACAAAACAAACTGAGGGTTGCTGGGGGGAGGGGGGTCGAGAGAGGGGGGTGGGGTATGGACATTGGGGAGGGTATGTGCTATGGTGAGTGCTGTGAAGTGTGTAAACCTGGCGATTCACAGACCTATACCCCTGGGGCTAATAATACATTATATGTTTAAAAAAAATAAAAAAAAATTTAAAAAAAAGTGTTTGCTACTTTTTGAATCAGATTATTTGGGGGTTTTGTTGTTATTGAGCTATAGGAATTCCTTATATACTTCAGATATTAATCCCTTATCAGACACATGGTTTGCAATATTTTTTCCATTCCGTGGATTACTGTTTTACTCTGTTGATTGTTTCCTTTGCTGTGCAGAAGCTTTTAGTTTGATGTGGTACCATTTGTCTGTTTTTTCTTTTGTTTCCTGTGATTTTGGTGTCATATAATGCCCCCCCCAAAAGTCATTGCCAAGACCAGTGTCATGAAGCTTTTTTTTTTTAAGCTTTCTTCTAGAAGCATTATAGCTTTAGTTCCTATGTTTAAGTTTATAATCCATTTTAAGTTGATTTTTGTTTCTGTTGTAAGATAGGAGTCCAGTTTCATTATTTTGCTTATGGGTATCTAGTTTTCCTAACACCATTTATTGAACAGACTACACTTTCCCATTGTGTAGTCTTGGTGCCCTTGTCAAAGATTAGATAGCCATACATGCATGTGTTTACTTCTGTGTTCTCCATTCTGTTCCATTGGTCTATATGCCCATTTTAGTTACTACAGCTTTGCAGTGTATTTTGAAATCAGGAAGTGTGATACCTTCAGTTAGTTCTTTTTTCTCAAGACCACTTTTGTTATTCTGGAGCTTTTATAGTTCCATGTGAATATTTAGATTATTTTTCCTGTTTTGGTAAGAGATGCTGTGGGGATTTTGATGGGAATAATATTGAATTTATAGATTACTTTGGGTAGTATGGACATTTTAACAATGCCAAGTCTTTTAATCCATGGACATGGGATATCTTTCCATTTAATTGTGTCTTTTAAAATTTCTTTTATGAATGTATTGGAGTTTTCAGTGCACACATCTTTTTCCTCCTTGGCTAAGTTTACTGCTAAGTATTTTATTCTTTTTGAGGTTATTGTAAATGGGATTGCTTTCTTAATTTTTTTCCCAGTTAGTTCATTGTTACTATATAGAAACACAAGTGATTGTTTGTGTTGATTTTGTTACTGCAACTTCAATGAATTTGTTTATTACATATGGCAGCAACCTCAGTGTCTATAGATAGACGAATGGGTAAAGAAGATGTGAAATACACACACACACACACACACACACACACACATAAATATACATATATACACATATAAGGGAATACCACTCATTCATAAAAAAGTGAAATCTTGTTGTTTGAGACAACATGGATGGACCTAGAGGGTATTAGGAGTGAAATAACTAAAACAGAAAAAGGCTGTATGATTTTACTTATATATGGAATCTAAAAATAAAAATAATCTAAAAATAAAATAATCTAAAAATAAAACAGATTCATAGATACAGAGAACAATCTGGTGGTTGCCAGAGGGGAGGAGACAGGCAAAATTGGTAAAGGGGATTAAAAGATACAAACTCCCGGTTATAAAATAAGTAAATCATAGGGATTTAATGTACACCATTGGGAATATAGGCAATAATATTTTAATAACTTTGTGTGATGATGGATGGTAGCTTGACTTGTCATAGTGATCTCTTTGTAATGTACATAAATGTCCAGTCACCATGTCATACAACTGAAACTAATATTTTATGCCAACTACACTTCAGTTAAAAAAACACAATGAGAATACCTCTCACTATTAGGATGGCCATTATAAAAAAATAAATAAATAAAAGACAAGTGTTAGTGAGGATATGGAGGAATTGAACCCATGTTCACTATTGGTGAACATGGTATGGCCATTGTGGAAGACAACCTAGAAGCTACACAAAACTTAAAAATAGAACTGTGATATGATCCAGCATCCCATTCCTGTGCATGTGTCAAAAGAATTGAAATTGGGATCTTTTAGAGATATGTGTACTCCCATGTTCATTACAGCATTATTCACAATAGCCAAGATATGGAAACAATCCAAATGTCCATGTACAGACAAATG
Organism: Martes martes; assembly: GCF_963455335.1. Lineage (NCBI taxonomy): Eukaryota > Metazoa > Chordata > Mammalia > Carnivora > Mustelidae > Martes > Martes martes. Next base: position 76,494,309 of record NC_137888.1, read on the forward strand.
GATTTTAAAAATGTGCTCCAGGGCACCTGGATGGCTCAGTCAGTTAAGTGTCTGCCTTGGGCTCAGGTCATGATCCCAGGGTTCTGGGATGGTGTCCCACATCAAGCTCTCTGCTCAGCAGGCAGCCTGCTTCTCCCTCTCCTTCTGCCCCTCCCCCTGTTTGTACTCTCTTTCTCTCTCAAATAAATAAATAAAATAAATAAAATATTTTTTAAAATGTGGTCTATACATATAATGAAATGTTATTCAGCCTTAAAAGAGAAGAAAATTTAACGATTTGCAACAATATGATGACCCTGGAAGACATGATGCTAAGTGAAATGAATCAGTCACAGAAGGACAAATACTCCATGATTCCACTTACATGAATAAATATAAGATAGTCAAACTTATAGAAATAGAAAATAGAATGGTGGTTGCTAGGTGATGGGGCAGGGGAAATGGGCAGTTGTTGTTCAATGGTTATAAAGTTATAGTTATACAAGATCATTAAGTTTTAGAGACCCATTGTGTAACATACTGCCTGAAATTAACAATATGCTGTAGTGCACTTAAAAAAATTGTTAAGAGGGTCCATCTCATTTTAAGTATTTCTACCAAACACACAAAAACCAAAGGGACACAAGGAAACTTGGAGGTGATGATTATGTTTATTACCTCGATTGTGTGAGGATATCATAGCTGTATGAATATGTCCAAATTCATAAAATTGGATAAATATGTGCAGGGTTTTTTTTTCATCTGTTTTGCTAAATCAATTATACCTCAGCCAAGCTGTAGGAAAAAAAAAAAAAAAGTGTGGTACTTTGCCATTGAATGCACTGTTCTTTCCCTCAGGTACTTGCACTCCCCACTGTGACATCTCTCTCAGTATTTCCCATAGAAAAGTAAGGAAGCATTTCCCTTCAGCCACAGTTTGAAGGCCTGGCTTGCATCAGACTTTTACACTGTTTTCTAAAAGGAAGAATAAGACCCTGCTGGATAGTGGGCAAAGTTTAGCCACATAGTTCTTCGTGTTTATATGCAAGCTGCACTTCTTTCAAACTTTAAATTCTGCTTAGAACTAATTTTTGCATTATCTCTTTTATCCATCTGCAAAATTATTTTTTAAAAAAAGTTAAGAAACAAAGAAAATAAGACTTGGACACCCATTGGTCAATGTGCATTTATCCCTCCCCCCTTTCTGTGCTGTATAAACATGGCCTTCCCTATTCTTATAATGACTGCTGAGCCCTGTGAAATCCATAAATGACTTACATGAAAATGCTGAATTTTCATTTACCTCAGTCCATAAGACCGAGCTGTAGCATAGAGAAAGGAAATATGTGGTATGGGTACAGATGCATCTGGGCTTGAATCTTGACTGTGTCCTTTTCTCACTGTAATAACAATAACAATAATAGTAATAAAATGAGCAACAGTAATAACATTAACTGTGGTGTTGCCATTTATTTATTTATTTAAAAGATTTTATTTATTTGACAGAGAGAGAGGGAACACAAGCAGGGGGAGTTGGAGTGGGAAAAGCAGGCCTCCCACCGAGCAGGAAGCCCGATGTGGGGCTCGATCCCAAGATCCTGGGATCATGACATGAGCCAAAGGCAGATGCTTAATGACTGAGCCACCCAGGGGCCCTGGTGTTACCATTTATTGATGACTATGCGTCATAACCTGTGCTAAGTTCCCTAACTTCATTACCTAATTTATAACTAAACAATAACTGTGAGGTTTAAGTATCTGTATGCCTGTATTCTAACGTGAATAGAATCTTACATTAGGCATCTTCATTATATCACATAGGTAACAATGATGTAAGTTACAGTTTCCTCATCCATAAAATGCGCAACGTAATATCACAATGCCCTGTTTTGTTGTGGTGTTTTGTATTAGCATGCCAAGCACATTTATTGCGGGGAGTAGGATAGAATGGAAGTTTTATTTGGTTCTTTGGTTTTCCTTAGCTAGACCTCGAGCTCCCTGCTTTCTAACATTCTCCCACTGCTAGTTTGCACTGGCCTGGCCAAGACATGATGTTTCTGAGCAGCTTGCTTTCCTGGAGCTGCTTTGTAGGAGGCTGCTGATCTTAGCCTTCTTTCTTCGTATTGTTTCTGAATTTATCTGCACCCATTTGGGTTAAAAATCTTCTTCTCCTTATGTTTCTACGTTAGTAATGTTGTAGCAAACACAAACCAAAAATAGACCTTAAGGATGAAGAATTAAATTTTCATATATCTGTTTTCACTAAACAAGGTATTCTTGATAGAATCAAACTCATGATTAACTAGAAATTTTTATAATTGTAGTATATTATGAATATTTTATTTGGGTTTCTTTTATTTCTATTTTTTAAAAACAGTTTATTAATGTTTAAAAGTTGATAAAGCTATGTGCAAAATGATCCACGAAAGTCCGAAACCTGTGAAATACTATTTTTTTTTTAAAGACGTGTCTCGGTTTAATTGCACTGAAAACTGTATTAAAGAGACAGCAATCTATTTTTATTTTTTTGCAACATTTATACACATCTTTAATTAACTATTTAATGAACAGCTGAAACTTCCAGTATTCCCCATCAGTTAAAGCAATGCTTTAATGGCACAAGAAGGTTGTATTTTCTTAGGACATATATGTTCAATTGTGTTAACACAGGTTAGAAAAATCCAATAAAATGCTGAAACAAATACATTCAAAATTCACAGAAAGTACTTTTAACACAACAAAAAATCACCATGCTGTTTGTTGAACTAATTCACACAATACTCTGAAATAAATGTCAGCAAAAGTGCCGAAGACAGATGTATTTGTTAGACAGATTCATTAAGAAATTTCTCTTGGTTTATAGTTCTCCCCTCCCCCAACACACACAGTCAGTTTTCACCTTGTTTGGCTAGTTTGTTTCCCTATGACACAAAGGATCCTGCCTGATATCATTTAGATAAATTGGTATATCATTTAGATAAATTCCTTATGCAGATTTCAGCCACAGTGGATCATGATGCTGTAACATATTTCGTTGTAAAGTTATTAAAAGAAAAAAAAATCAAAGTGATTTTAACCAAATTCCAAAAAACTGATCCTGCTTACATGGAAACTTTGGCCTCAGCAATAAAATTGCTTTACATCTCCAAACCATCTTCATTCCTCACAGTTTACCTCCTGGACACAGCCTACCTGCTACAGACCACCAAGAAATGGACCACGTCACAACCCCAGCTCCGATGAAGGCCAGGTAGTTTGAATATAAAGTAACAGAATTTTGAGGATGGTTGTGAAGGGGAAGAGAGGGTGGGATATGCAAAACATATCCAAAGAAGCAGAAGTGCACACGATCACAGCCTGGAAACTAAGGTGAAAGAAAACATCTCAAGGCTCCCAACAGACACTTTTACTTTGGGATGTTTGTCTTTGAGGAGGGGCCAAATGAACCCTTCAGGAGTGAGGCTATGCTAGCTAGACCTTTGGCTCAGTGCAAAATCTAAACTCCAGGGTACAGGGGCAGAGGCGGCTTTGGGGGTGGAGGTGCGGCTAGGAAACCCTGATCTCCACACTTCCCAGGGCATTGTTCCCAGGAACTAACCCACCAACACCCAGGCTGCTCTTACTCTGCCCTCCCTCTGGTTCCCAGCACCTCCTCCCCTGGCAGGAGTCCAGACAGGTTTTTCTTTCCCCAAACACTGTGTGGTGGGTGACCATGCAAGAATTCTCCTCATGGGTTGGCAGCTTTCAGTTTTAGGAAGAAGAGTTGGTTTCTTTTAAATTTTGTTTACAATATACTTAAAACAAGTAAAAAGGGGGGATAGAGAGGAAAGGGTGGTTTGCATGGTATTCAGACATTTATATTTGAGTAATAATTTTTTTTGTTTCTTCCAAAACTATATCATTTCTTTTTCATGAGGGGACTTCTAGAGAAACACTTAGAAACAAAATAAGATATATTCATGGCACTTTAGGTGATTAGGAAACAAGAGGTTGTCTCCGTGGTTATCCAAGCTTGAGAGTTTCTAATTTTTTGGTGTCCAAACTCTTTTGGCAAGTTTAAGGAAGACGAAAAGCTTTTTTTTTTTTTTTTTTCCCCTGTAATAATACATTCTCAGTTAAAAACATGTGACTGATATATTTATACAATCTCATATTTCCCAATCACTTACCTAGATTTTCACTTTTACCAACTGGAATATTTCACCATCTTCTTCCTATCAAATCTAAGTTAGAACTATTAAATAAACATTACTTTAAATGTAATAGTAATATAATAGTAAGTAGTAAATAGTGATATGTAAATAGTAAATGTAATAGTAAATATAATAGTAATTCTTAGTACTATGGGAGAAGGGACACATCAGAATAATTTAAGAGGTTTTTTGTTTTCCTTTTTAAATCTTTATGGTCCCCCGTCTTCCCCCACATACATTGCCTGCACCATTAAGGGTTTGATGCTTTGCTCAAGGGGTACTTAACTGTCTCATTTGACTATAACCCCCACTACTAATCATCATTACTAAAACTATTAGTTAAGGAATATGTTCCTTAATTCTGTTGAGGCTGGAGGAGGGGAGGAAACCACCAAATTAAAAGAAAGAGCAGTTTTATAGTCAAACATATCTAGTTTTAGACCCTGGTTCTTGGTAGGAGAGTCAAGATCTAGGAAGCATCATGTTTGTTTAACAAACCTCTCACTGTGTGATGATGGACAAAGTCATTCTTCCCTGATCCTCAGTTTCCTCATTAGTAAGAATTGGTAAAATAATACACAATTCATAAAATAGTTGTAAAAATTGAATGAAGAAATTCTTTAAAACTCAGAGCACAGAACCTGGAATGTGGATAGGTACTTTTAAAACATGACTTGCCTTTGACCTGGGTCTCAAAATAGTCATTTACTCTGTTTAGTACTCTTCCCAAGTGAACACACATAAACAGAAAATTTTTCAAAAGATGACCTTATTGCCAGGCAATGCTACACATGATAGAAAAGAATTGCACTCTGTAGTTTTCTGAGGGGAAAAAGTCAAAGTCAAAATTTTTAAGTGCTAAAAAGAGAAGAATTGTTCATGGAGGTAATGGTAACTAATGGTTGACCAAAGACTGAAAATGAGCTCAAAGAGTAGGACAAAAGAATCTATAGGTCTGTACACTATTGGTTAAACATCTCATTGTTCTTTGGTCTAGAAAAAATCTTCACTTACATTCAGTGAGTACCTGACTTAGCAAGGTTACTAGGATCATTGTTCCTTCAGAGTATTAGTGTTAGAACAGTTGATGTGAAGTTCTGCATTTAGCAAATAATACTATAAACCCAAAGTTTTCATTTTACACTCCCCTCTTTCTATTCAGGAATCCCCTTAGTATGCATGAGGTGCTCATCCAATTTCTAGGCAATGAAACACATGCACCCCAAGTCCAGCTGCTGTGAATCAGTGGAATTAATCAACAACTAATAGAACAAAACACTGTCAGCCCAAGTTGGATATTAACTAAGATGAGACCTGTATGAAAGAATAGTTACATATTAAACAGAAATTTCTCTAAAAAATTGTATTCATTGAATCTCCTTCAGTTCTCCTTATTTGAAAAGAATTTTGGCTGAAAGTGTTACTTTCTCTAACTCACCAACCCGTCACCCTTTCCCAAACATGTAGCTCAGGATAATCTTTCCATAAACCTTTATAATTTGCATATTATATAACTCTTATATTTATCTTCCTTCAAAAAAATTTCAAAATTTGTAGAATTCCTTCAGCCTCCTCCCCTCCTCAAGGGGGAATGTTGACTTGAACATATGTCCCCCATAGAGACGAGCTCTTTGAAATCAGAAAACATATTTTCATCTTTACGTTCCCAGCACCTAACATGATATCAGTAACGTAGAATGAAGGCAGTTACATTGATGTTGGATGCTGGTAGAGGATTTGGTTGGGTCCTGAGAGAATGGAACTTGTTTGGAATAACCAGTATGGAAATGGAAAAGAAAGCCAATTAGGAGCAAGTCACTGAGCAGTAATATTTGATGTTTGAGACGACTCTTAGATTTTCTCCCTAGGATTTCTATGTAAATTGTAGAAAAATAGAATTGTCATGGGGAGCTTTCTATAAAGAAGAAAAGAAATCATATGATATGTCTCATTAAATTTTGACTTTGTCTTTTTTTTGAACTCTTTAAATATGATTTTCTGTCAAGATGGACAGTAGACAGATTTGATGTGTTATGAGGTAATTGAAGCATTAATTATACTTTAATACAGATGCCCTATATATCAAAATCCTCTCAACTTTCTTGAATGATTTACTATGCCTGAAATAAATCTGTGTTCCAGATGAAACTAAGTATAGAAAGAAAAGTTGATGTTAGCACCTTCCCAGTGAGGAGTTAACGAGAAAAGACAGACAGGTAGGTAAAAAGAGATCCAAGTCCTGAAAGTTCAAGAAACTTTCTGAATAAAATTAATGGTGATACTGTATGGACATAACCAGCTCCTATGGATTTCCACTTCTCATTGATTTGCAGAGTTAAGAATAAAGACCTCGGAGCCAGAGAATCTAGGCTAAAATAATAACTTTGGAAATACGTAATGATGTGACTCTGGGAAAGAAAGAAATCTTTCATACTGTTAGTTCTTACACTCCAGTGTCAATAGGAGAACTAAGTGAAGCAATATATTGAAAGTGATATGAGGATTACATCACACATTTTAAGTCACCATGAAATTTACTTGCTGCAAGAGAAGACAATCATGGGATTTGAGCACCTAAACCCTTAGTCCCCTTAGCAATCCAAACTACTTATATTTTGAAATACTACCATTTTAAAAGATAGCTTCCAGGTCTTAAGGATCTTCTGTTTGGAAACGACATGTGACTTTCTATCAGCTCCCTTTTGCCAGCACTAGTTCCATAACCTCTTTTAATGTCAAGAGAAGGGATCTAAATATTACAAGTTCACATGGGTATTTAGTGAACAGTGAATGTCTCTGACACTGCTACTTGATTTTGTATGACGTTGGCAAGTTACTTAATCTTTTCAATCTCAATTATTTATCTGTTATTTGAAGACTGCGACAAGTGAAGGTTTCACATAGACTTATGGAAGAGGATTGTATTGGTTTCACTCCATACCATTGAATGAGCTTATACAGCTTCTGAACTTTCCTCTGCCTCAGATTCTCTCTCTCTCATGTGTAAATAATACTTTGGAATTAAATAAGATTTCATTGTTTTAGTATACTTTCTTAGAATAGAATGAGCATGCAAAAACTGTTATTTCTCTCCATGATTATTGTATAATTTTAAAATAATTGATCCTGGATAGGTTCAATTGTAACAAGATAATAAAAGTAATATAAAATATATTTGACTATATCTATCTTACTTTATAAAAGCTCTCAATACTCAAAATATTTGTTTGTTCTCTGGCACTGAGATTTGTTATTTGAAGCATATACCGAGTTTCTGTATTTTATTGTGGCCTTTTCTTTAACAGTTAAAGTATTCTTAACCTAGTAAGTGCACAAAAAATGTTTCTTCACGGACTGCCTGGCAACAAAATAAGGCTGTTGGTTATGACAAAATTTGGAGACAATAAAGCTCTCTGTACTTTTACTGAGTTTAATTGTATCTGGACAGCCAATGAAATGACAAACTGAGGAACAAAATCTTTGTTCAGGAAGTTAGATAATACTCTGTGATGGTGCCAAAACCCTGGTATAAGTTTCAGCAGCTGAAATTATACTTAGTGTGTTGCCAAGTCAAAAGAGCAGAAGGAAGCATCATAGGAAGAAAGATTCTTTTTCTTCTGATGGTGGGGGTCTTTGTCGCATACTGTATTTACATACCTCTCCCAGATAATATTGAAGAGCCATGGAAACTACTGTGTGTGACCACATGTATGAAAACTGTAACAGATTTGGTAAGTATAGAGTTGTATTGACTCTGAATATTTAATATTTTAATCAGGAGAATATAATTTTTGTATTATTGTTATTTTAAAAGTTTCTACTGTCTTTGAAATTTTGTTCTTAAAGCTTGCTTGCAGATGTTAAAACCTTTTTAAAAAAAAAATATTTTAACTATTTCTTAATGCAGACCCCTAAAAGATTGAGTATGGAGGAAGTAGTCAAGTAGCTTTAATTTTAAATATTAAAAAATAAAACATAATCTTTTAAATATTAAAAGACAGGAAGACAAGTAAAAAGTCTTCTTCTGAGTTTCATGGCATGAATGTTGCCACAATGAAACACTTTTTAAATTTTTTTTTAAAATTTTTTTTAAATTTATTTATTTGTTAGAGAGAGAGAGCGAGCGAGCGAGCACAGGCAGACAGAGTTGTAGGCAGAGGCAGACGGAGAAGTAGGCTCCCCGCCGAGCAAGGAGCCTGATGTGGGACTCGATCCCAGGACGCTGGGATCATGACCTGAGCCGAAGGCAGCCGCCTAACCAACTGAGCCACCCAGGCGTCCCGACTTTTTAAAATTTTTTTAAGCAAGAACTTCAGAGATGGTAGGATTGAACAACACAGTGATGAATTACAGAATTCTTTGCAATAATCTTGAATTCAGACATGAAAATGCATTCATGTTGAAATATTTTTAAACAAGTCAGCTGGTAAAAAGCCAAGGGAAACTGGATGCACCCGATTTCTAGTTGTAAAAGGGTAAACTACTAAGGTGATGGGGCAGCTGGTTGACTGGCTATCCCACTGTGTCTATGTTGTCTCTCAAAGACCTGTGCTTCTCTTCTAACAGAGTTCATTATGTGAAATTGATACCATTTTTTTATCTCCTTTAAACATCTCCGTAGTAAGTTGCCTTCTATGACATAAAACAGAACAAAATAAAACCAAAAATAAAATAACAGTAATTCAAGTACAGTTAGTCTGGGTATTAAACTCATTATCTCTTTCCGTGCATTTTTAAGGGTTTTTTTTTTAGGTCTTCTCTGGATTTGAATTTAGCTCCGAATAAGTTCGATGTATGTCTTATTTTCAATTTCTTTTTTTTTTTTTAATTTTTTTTATTTTAATAAACATATAATGTATTTTTATCCCCAGGGGTACAGGTCTGTGAATCGTCTGGTTTACACATTTCACAGCACTCATCATAGCACATACCCTCCCCAATGTCCATTTCCCCACCACCCTCTCCCATCCCCCTTCCCCCCCGCAACCCTCAGTCTGTTTCTTGAGATTGAGTCTTTTATGGTTTGTCTCCCTCCCAATCCCATCTTTTCATTTTTTCTTTTCCTACCTCCCCCCAAACCCCCCCACCTTGCATCTCCACTTCCTCATATCAAAGAGATCATATGATAGTTATATTTCTCCGATTGACTTATTTCGCTAAGCATGATACCCTCTAGTTCCATCCACGTCGTCGCAAATGGCAAGATTTCATGTCTTTTGATGGCTGCATAGTATTCCATTGTGCATATATACCACATCTTCTTTATCCATTCATCTGTTGATGGACATCTAGGCGCTTTCCACAGTTTGGCTATTGTGGACATTGCTGCTATAAACATTCGGGTGCACGTGCCCCTTCGGAGCACCACGTTTGTATCTTTAGGATATATACCCAGGAGTGCAATTGCTGGGTCGTAGGGTAGCTCTATTTTCAGTTTTTTGAGGAACCTCCACACTGTTTTCCAGAGTGGTTGCACCAGCTTGCATTCCCACCAACAGTGTAGGAGGGTTCCCCTCTCTCCGCATCCTCGCCAGCATCTGTCATTTCTTGACTTGTTAATTTTAGCCATTCTGACTGGTGTGAGGTGGTATCTCATTGTGGTTTTGATTTGTATTTCCCTGATGCCGAGTGATATGGAGCATTTTTTCATGTGTCTGTTGGCCATCTGGATGTCTTCCTTGCAGAAATGTCTGTTCATGTCCTCTGCCCATTTCTTGACTGGATTATTTGTTCTTTGGGTATTGAGTTTGATAAGCTCTTTATAGATTTTGGATACGAGCCCTTTATCTGATATGTCGTTTGCAAATATCTTCTCCCATTCTGTCAGTTGTCTTTTGGTTTTGTTAACTGTTTCCTTTGCTGTGCAAAAGCTTTTGATCTTGATGAAATCCCAATAGTTCATTTTTGCCCTTGCTTCTGTTGCCTTTGGCGATGTTCCTAGGAAGAAGTTGCTGCGGTGGAGGTCAAAGAGGTTGCTGCCTGCATTGTCCTCAAGGATTTTGATAGATTCCTTTCGCACATTGAGGTCCTTCATCCACTTTGAGTCTATTTTCGTGTGTGGTGTAAGGAAATAGTCCAATTTCATTTTTCTGCATGTGGCTGTCCAATTTTCCCAGCACCATTTGTTGAAGAGGCTGTCTTTTTTCCATTGGATATTCTTTCCTGCTTTGTCGAAGATTAGTTGACCATAGAGTTGAGGGTCTATTTCTGGGCTCTCTATTCTGTTCCATTGGTCTATATGTCTGTTTTTGTGCCAGTACCATGCTGTCTTGATGATGACAGCTTTGTAATAGAGCTTGAAGTCTGGAATTGTGATGCCAACGACTTTGGCTTTCTTTTTCAGTATTCCTTTGGCTATTCGAGGTCTTTTCTGGTTCCATATAAATTTTAGGATTATTTGTTCTATTTCTTTAAAAAAAATGGATGGGATTTTGATAGGGATTGCATTAAATGTGTAGATTGCTTTAGGTAAAATAGACATTTTCACAATATTTGTTCTTCCAATCCATGAGCATGGAATATTTTTCCATTTCTTTGTGTCTTCCTCAATTTCTTTCATGAGTACTTTATAGTTTTCTGAGTATAGATTCTTTGCCTCTTTGGTTAGATTTATTCCTAGGTATCTTATGGTTTTGGGTACGATTGTAAATGGGACTGACTCCTCAATTTCTCTTTCTTCTGTCTTGTTGTTAGTGTAAAGAAATGCGACTGATTTCTGTGCATTGACTTTATATCCTGACACTTTACTGAATTCCTGTATAAGTTCTAGCAGTTTTGGAGTGGAGCCTTTTGGGTTTTCCACATATAGTATCATATCATCTGCAAAGAGTGATAGTTTGACTTCTTCTTTGCCGATTTGGATGCCTTTAATTTCTTTTTGTTGTCTGATTGCTGAGGCTAGGACTTCTAGTACTATATTGAACAGCAGTGGTGATAACGGACATCCCTGCCGTGTTCCTGACCTTAGCGGAAAAGCTTTCAGTTTTTCTCCATTGAGAATGATATTTGCGGTGGGTTTTTCATAGATGGCTTTGATAATGTTGAGGTATGTGCCTTCTATCCCTACACTTTGAAGAGTTTTAATCAGGAAGGGATGCTGCACTTTGTCAAACGCTTTTTCAGCATCTATTGAGAGTATCATATGGTTCTTACTCTTTCTTTTATTAATGTATTGTATCACATTGATGGATTTGCGGATGTTGAACCAACCTTGCAGCCCTGGAATAAATCCCACTTGGTCGTGGTGAATAATCCTTTTAATGTACTGTTGGATCCTATTGGCCAGTATTTTGGTGAGAATTTTCGCATCTGTGTTCATCAAGGATATTGGTCTGTAATTCTCTTTTTTGGTGGGATCCTTGTCTGGTTTTGGGATCAAGGTGATGCTGGCCTCATAGAATGAGTTTGGAAGTTTTCCTTCCATTTCTATTTTTTGGAACAGTTTCAGGAGAATAGGAATTAATTCTTCTTTAAATGTTTGGTAGAATTCCCCTGGGAAGCCGTCTGGTCCTGGACTTTTGTTTGTTTGGAGATTTTTGATGACTGTTTCAATCTCCTTACTGGTTATGGGTCTGTTCAGGTTATCTATTTCTTCCTGGTTCAGTTGTGGTAGTTTATACATCTCTAGAAATGTATCCATTTCTTCCAGGTTGTCAAATTTGTTGCCATAGAGTTGCTCGTAGTATGTTCTTATAATTGTTTGTATTTCTTTGGTGTTGGTTGTGATCTCTCCTCTTTCATTCATGATTTTATTTATTTGCGTCCTTTCTCTTTTCTTTTTGATAAGTCTGGCCAGGGGCTTATCAATCTTATTAATTCTTTCAAAGAACCAGCTCCTAGTTTTGTTGATTTGTTCTATTGTTTTTTTAGTTTCTATTTCATTGATTTCTGCTCTGATCTTTATGATTTCTCTTCTCCTGCTGGGTTTAGGCTTTCTTTGTTGTTCTCTCTCCAGCTCCTTTAGGTGTAGGGTTAGGTTGTGTATTTGAGACCTTTCTTGTTTCTTGAGAAAGGCTTGCACTGCTATATATTTTCCTCTCAGGACTGCCTTTGTTGTGTCCCACAGATTTTGAACCGTTGTGTTTTCATTATCATCTGTTTCCATGAATTTTTTCAATTCTTCTTTAATTTCCTGGTTGACCCATTCATTTTTTAGAAGGATGCTGTTTAGTCTCCATGTATTTGCGTTCTTTCCAAATTTCCTCTTGTGATTGAGTTCTAGCTTCAGAGCATTGTGGTCTGAAAATATGCAGGGAATGATCTCGATCTTTTGGTACCGATTGAGACCTGATTTATGACCCAGGATGTGGTCTATTCTGGAGAATGTTCCATGTGCACTAGAGAAGAATGTATATTCTGTTGCTTTGGGATGGAATGTTCTGAATATATCTGTGATGTCCATCTGGTCCAGTGTGTCATTTAAGGCCTTTATTTCCTTGTTGATCTTTTGCTTAGATGATCTGTCTATTTCAGTGAGGGGAGTGTTAAAGTCCCCTGCTATTATTGTATTACTGTCGATGTATTTCTTTGATTTTGTTATTAATTGGTTTATATAGTTGGCTGCTCCCATGTTAGGGGCATAGATATTTAAGATTGTTAGATCTTCTTGTTGGACAGACCCTTTGAGTATGATATAGTGTCCTTCCTCATCTCTTATTATAGTCTTTGGCTTAAAATCTAATTGATCTGATATAAGGATTGCCACCCCAGCTTTCTTCTGATGTCCATTAGCATGGTACATTGTTTTCCACCCCCTCACTTTAAATCTGGAGGTGTCTTCGGGTCTAAAATGAGTTTCTTGTAGGCAGCATATGGATGGGTTTTGTTTTTTTATCCATTCTGATACCCTGTGTCTTTTGATTGGGGCATTTAGCCCATTAACATTCAGGGTAACTATTGAGAGATATGAATTTAGTGCCATTGTATTGCCTGTAAGATGATTGTTACTGTATATTGTTTCTGTTTCTTTCTGATCTACTACTTTTAGGGTCTCTCTTTGCTTAGAGGACCCCTTTCAATATTTCCCGTAGAGCTGGTTTGGTGTTTGCAAATTCTTTCAGCTTTTGTTTGTCCTGGAAGCTCTTTATCTCTCCTTCTATTTTCAATGATAGCCTAGCCGGATATAGTATTCCTGGCTGCATGTTTTTCTCGTTTAGTGCTCTGAATATGTCATGCCAGTTCTTTCTGGCCTGCCAGGTCTCTGTGGATAGGTCCGCTGCCAATCTAATGTTTTTACCCTTGTATGTTACAGACTTCTTTTCCCGGGCTGCTTTCAGGATTTTCTCTTTGTCGCTAAGACTTGTAAATTTTACTATCAGGTGACGAGGTGTGGACCTATTTTTATTGATTTTGAGGGGCGTTCTTAGCATCTCCTGGATTTTGATGTTTGTTCCCTTTGCCATATTAGGGAAATTCTCTCCAATAATTGTCTCCAATATACCTTCTGCTCCCCTCTCTCTTTCTTCTTCTTCTGGAATCCCAATTATTCTAATGTTGTGTCGTCTTATGGTGTCACTTATCTCTCGAATCCTCTCCTCGTGTTCCAGTAGTTGTTTGTCTCTCTTTTGCTCAGCTTCTTTATTCTCTGTCATTTGGTCTTCTATGTCACTAATTCTTTCTTCTGCCTCATTTATCCTGGCAGTGAGAGCTTCCATTTTTGATTGCACCTCATGAATAGCTTTTTTGATTTCAACTTGGTTAGATTTTAGTTCTTTTATTTCTCCAGAAAGGGCTTTTATCTCTCCGGAGAGGGTTTCTCTAATATCTTCTATGCCTTTTTCGAGCCTGGCTAGAACCTTGAGAATTGTCATTCTGAACTCTAGATCTGTCATGCTACCTATGTCTGTATTGATTAGGTCTCCAGCCTTCGGTACGGCCTCTTGTTCTTTTTTTTGAGGTGAGTTTTTCCGCCTTGTCATTTTGTCCAGGTAGGATTTGCTTTCTCCTGCTGTGGAATTCCGCTGTTCTTGGTGACTGAAGTTGGTTTTGGATGGTTTCTTGTTGATCTTCTGGGGGAGGGGCCTGTTGTAGTGATTCTCAAGAGTCTTTGCGAATTGCACCGCCCTTGCCAGGGGCCGGGCTAAGTAATCCGCTCGGGTTCGCTTTCGGGAGCTTTTGTTCCCTGAGCGCTTTCCGTAGAGTTCCGGAGGACGGGAATGAAGATGGCGGCCTCCCAATCTCTCGGCCCGGAGGAGCCGAGAGCTTGGGGTTCCGCTCCTCAGTGCACTCTCAGAGCAAAGCGCCCAATAGCCCCGCCTCCCTGGCTTGCGGTCGCGCCCCGAGGAAAGCAGTCAATTGTTGGAGCTGGAGAAAAGCGCCGGGTCGCTTTTGTCTCCGTGGCCTCCGGCCGCGCTCCGAGCCCACCCAGCCTGCGACCGGCACAAGGTAACCCGGGGCTTAGAGCTCACTCCTCAGCTTTGTCGCTATAGCCGGCTTCCCCGCTCTAATACCTGCGAGCTCTGCGGCACTCAGACACCCCCAGTCCTTCTGTGACCCCGCGGGTCCTGGGGTTATGCTGACCCCGCCTGGGTTTCCCCCCAGTTTAGCCTCTGGAGCGATGTCTCCCAGAGGAGCCGACTTTTAAAAGTCCCGATTTTGTGCTCCGTCGCTCCGCCGCTTGCCGGGTGCCGGCCCCTCCCCCCGGGGTCTATCTTCCCGTCGCTTTGGATTCACTTCTCCGCAGGTCCTACCTTTCAGAAAGTGATCGATTTTCTGTTTCTGGGATTGTTGCTCTTCTTCTCTTCGATTTCCCGTTGGATTTATAGGTGTTCACAATGGTTAGATAAGCTATCTAGCTGATCTCCTGCTACCCGATGTCGTCTCAGCCTGCTACTTCTCCGCCATCTTGACTCCTCCCCCTTATTTTCAATTTCTTATTAGTGATTTGATCATTTGTAGTAATTTTATTAGCACATACATTGTTGTTGAATTTGGGTCAGTCTCACTGGAACATAGCTTCAAGTCTTATTTTTTGTAAATAATTCTTGAATTATATTTAAAATATTTATTTTGGAAAAAATTTAGAAGACAAAATATTTTTATTCACAGTTTTGTTTTCTTTTATTATTTAGATTGATTATATGTGTATATGTACTTACATATACATATTGAAATACACATACAGTCCTCTTTGTATGTCTCTAAGATGATGTCACTTCTCTCCTAGTACTTTTTAATCTTTTCTGAATTTTTCATTCCTTTTGTTTTTTCTCATTTCTATCATATACAATACCTTGGGTTTCTTTGAATTTGCTGTTTATTTTTGAAATTATTTCTCTCTTTTTTAATATTCCTTTTCTAATTTCTACCAGTACCAGTTTTCGGTCACTCCTTCCTTTTGAGTAGTGATCACCTCCAAATATCTGTCTGTATCTTCCATGAATATATGCATTTCTCCTTTGAGATATTTGTTTTGTTATTTTTAAAATCCATTCTGCAATATTGTGTAATTATATTTCACCCATTTTGCAGCAACTTGTTTCTAATCTGTTTTCTTCATTTACTTCCTGTGTTGGAAACTGTTATTATTTTTCTTATAGTTCCTAGAACATTGCATGAATATCATATATCAACTTTTGTATTATTTCTATTTGCCTGAATGGGTTTTCCTGGACAAACTATTATGAGAATGTCCTGAGGAACAGAGGTGGGTCAATTTATTTTTTTTTCTTTCAGTTTTTGTGCTAAGTCACAAAATTACTACAATTTATACATATATATTTGTACTCTCAAGAATGAGTCTCACCAAAAAAAATGAATTTATTTACTAAATACATCAGGTTACCTGATAATATGTCATCTTTCCAAACTTCTGTAAAATCCATCATACATTTATGAAGAAACCAGTTTTTTGCCAGTCCTCCTTCCCTTCCCCACAATGAAAAAACCCAAAAGCTTCCTGCTTGAATTTAACGCCATTGGGTCCTATTTTGTGCTTTGTTGATCAATTTGACCGTAAGAGAAAGAACAGTAATTTACACTTTTGTTAATTCAATGATGAAGACAAATGGAAGTCATGGAACAGCCTGTCAATTTGTGGTGCAGCATTATCTCCTAGAAAAGATATATCAAATACAGGTAACTAAAATGCCAACTCTAATAGATTGCTCAGCATTACCTTGAAAGGACTAGAGGGTTGCATCTAGTCTTGGTAAGAAATAACATTATAGTCAAATAACATAACACAGTCAGACCCATCCTGGGTTTGGGATTATAACCTTTTGTGAAAAGTGTTTTCCACTGCAATAGCAGAATGTAAGGTTTACCTTAGTTACATTGAGACAATTTTTTTTTTAGAATATGTAAAAATTGTTTTTTTTTAAATCATTATGTTCAATTAGCCAACATACAGTAGTACATCATTAGTTTTTGATGTAGTGTTCAACAATTCATTAGTTGTGTATAACACTCAGTGCTTGTCACAATTTGAAGCTTCCTAGGTTTGAGGTCATTTTTAAAAATACTAATTTTATCATCTCTGTTCTTTGCTTACACTTGGCCCAGCTTACTTCTTTTCGCTACTGTGACTTCAGAGATACACTGGTTGGCCTGTAAAGGGTGAACGTATTGAGGAACAACAATCATTTTAGTTTTCAAATTGCCAAATACCTACACTTCCTATGCAAAACCCTAACTTGGGTGCAGCCAATCGCCTAGGTAATGCTCAGAAATTCAATTTTATGATTTTTCCTTTAGGGGCTAGATCTCCGTATGACAGATTAAGATACAAGAAATAATTTTGTCTATTAATCTAGGGATATAAACTCCAGAATTGGTTGGAATTTTCCCTCTTTATTATTTGATATTTCAAATTTACATAAAAAATTCCCTTTAGGGTATAGAGTTTGTATCCACTAAGCTATTGCTCTAATTCATCACAGTTCACTAAAGGAAAGGCAATTAAAGAAACCATAAAATCATTGTAATTCAATTCAGAGTCCAGGGACACTGGACATTATTTTTAACACACTGGTAACTTCTTGGTCTTTTGTTATGTATTTATTACACTTCCTCGTAGGATCTAAAAGTTTGTGAGATTATAAAATCATATTACAAAATTTTATACTTAGTACTGTTTACACATGTAACAATTACTATTTTCATAACTTAATTCTTATTTTTAACTTGTATGACATAGACCATTTTCTATCATTTAAAAAATATTTATTTGAAATAACCAGTCTCATTCTTTGAAGATAAACTATTTGAGTCCAGTGATTTATGTTTTTAAAGAGGACCTTATATTTTCTGTACTTAACTTTGATTTAAACTAGAGGGCAAACTAAATTAGCATATTTAGATGCAATTACTTCTATGACACCTACTTTTTTTTAAAAGATTGTATTTATTTATTTGAGAGAGAGACAGTGAGAGAGAGCTTGAGAGGGGAGAAGGTCAGAAGGAGAAGCAGAAGTCCCGTGGAGCTGGGAGCCCGATAAGGGACTCGATCCCGGGAATCTGGGATCATGACCTGAGCCACACAGGTGCCCCTATGACACCTACTTTATGTCATAGGGTGTAGAAATTTTAAATTTTAAATTTGTTCAAATGAAGTAAATAAATGCTTCTGATCTGACTATTACATTTCTATGTTGACATTTAAAATTAGCAGTCTTGATATTTATGCAGTTTCTTTAAACATTTTTGTTAATTGGTTGGCGTGCTTGTACAAGAATCATACCCAGCAGAAACATGGAGGATATTATTTAACACTCTGTAAAAATAATGTAGACATAAAGAGGACAGAAGACGGTCTGCTGCACGTAGGAGTCTCCACCCTTTGTGTAATTGCAGAGAGGACCAGGTGGGGGACATCCAGGCGTTGGGGGCATGGCCAGCATATGTGGAGCTGTCTGTGTGGGGAGTACACCCAGAATACGGAGAAGACATGGAGCGTACTCACAGTTAGAATAATCGATCTCCCAGACCCTGTCAGGCACGGACTAAGCATTTGCAGTTTACTCTTTATGAAGTTCTACCCTTCTGGCTGCAATTGTAACATGAGGGCAGTCATTTCTTGGAAGTGTGTACTTTTTGTGAGGCTAACAACTGACATCTCTTTGGGACAGTTGCTGGGCACCAGTAAGGTGATAGTTGAACACATACCCAGGTGTAGCATGAGTAGGTTGGGAAATGCAGCTAGCCATGGGATACATCATTTCACTAGACCCTGGGCCAGGTCCAAGGTGACCAGAGAGGTTTCTGTCTAGTCTCTCAGAGGCGTGTAATGATGGTCACTAAGGGATGGCATATTGGTTAGTCAGGAGTGACACCAGGCTCCAGAGTAAGACCTGGGCTTGAATTCCATATCCAGTTCTTATTGTCTGCGTGGAGATGAACAGATCTTTTAAGGTCTCCCACCATAATGTACTCAACTGAAAATCTGGAAATATATTACTGTGTACCAGGTTTTAGTAAGAATTGAATGGGTCTAAGCACAAATCTGGCAAAAATTAAGAACGATAGGTGTAGTTGTTATTTATATCTATCTCCATAAAACTGCCTGTTTTATCACTGTATGTTTGTAAATGTTTTAAAGGTTTTATTTATGTATTTGAAACAGAGAGAGAGAGAGCACAGGCGGGGGGGGGGGGTGGCAAGCAGAGGGAGAGGGAGAAGCAGGCTCCCTGTTGAGCAGGGAGCTCAATCCCAGGACCCTGGGATCATGACCTGAACCAAAAGCAGATACTTAACAAACTAAGCCACCCAGGTACCCCTGGATGTTTGCAATTTTAAAGCCAGATACAATTTTATGAAAAAAATTTTCCAGCTGAACGTTAGTAATACTGAATAAAGTACATATTAAAAATCATGTTCAAGTCAAATTTTTATAAAAATACCTATAAGTTTTATAGAGATAGATACAGACATAGATATGGATAGGCATATAAATGCATATTTGGACTTGGGTTAAACATAGATTTTTTTTTAAGATTTTATTTATTTATCTGACAGAGAAATCACAAGTAGGCAGAGAAGCAGGCAGAGAGAGATGGGGAAGCAGGCTCCCCGCTGAGCAGAGAGTCCAATGCGGGACTCGATCCCAGGACCCTGAGACCATGACTTGAGCCGAAGGTAGAGGCTTTAACCCACTGAGCCACCCAGGAGCCCCCTGCATACATACTTCACAATGCCTACAATTTAAATATTTTAAATTTTATAATTTCTTTGATTACTATATTTAATGATACATATATATGATATATATCATTTATTTTGTTGTTAGCTAGTTAGAACATAATAAACTGCTTGTTAGTACTCTTACAAAGAGTAGACCACTGTATTCTGAAAACAGCTCCCCATAATGCAATCTCAACAGGGCTTCCCAGTATAAGTCAGTGTCATTTAACCATAAAGCCTAAGAAGGTTAGTTAGCTTCTAGATAACTTCTAGGTTTTTGTAAACACTTTTTCATTCTTTTTCTTCAGGCTTTTGATCAAATTGTCTTGCCTCTCTTACTAAACCTAAAAATTTTAAACACTCACAATTTGCAGATTTAACACATCAAAAGCACCCATCAGACACTGTCTTCATATTGGTCAGTTAGAATTGATCCCCTTCCTCTTCCTACCTCACCACCCTATTCAAGATCTTTCCTCATTCTGCCTTTTATTACAGGTTATTGATGTGAATGTTCACTTTTACCGATAATCTGTGAAGGCTGAAAATTCTCTTGGGATGCCTTGGTGGCTCAGTCGGTTCAGCATCTGCCTTCAGCTCAGGTCATGATCCCAGGGTCCTGGGATTGAGTCCCACATTGGGCTTCTTGCTCAGCAGGGAGCCTGCTTCTCCCTTTCCCTCTTCCTCCCTCTCCTTCTGCCTGCTACTCCCCTTGCTCTGATAAATAAATAAAATCTTAAAAAAAAAGTAATTTCTATCCCAGGCATCTTGCATTAATATACTTTCTAGTACTGTGCTTTGCATACACTGAACATGCAGTATATTTTGTGAAGTCATATTACATTTACTGGCACTGAAGAAGCTTGCACTCCAGGGACTCCCTTGATGTGGTCCTGAGTCCCTGCACAGACTTTGCTGCTATACTGACTCCTCTCTGCTTTCTTCCCTAAGGGATCCCAGGGAGATTATTACCCCCAGAACTTTTAAAGGGGACTCCCCTTGGTGAATTTGTCAATCCAATAAACACTCAGGTTTGAAGTAATATTTTTTAAGGATTTTATTTATTTATTCATAAGAGACAGAGAGAGAGAAAGGCAGAGGCAGAGGGAGAAGCAGGCTCCCTGAGCCTGATGTGGGACTTGATCCCAGGACCCTGGGATCATGACCTTAGCAGAAAGCAGATGTTTAACTGACTGTACATCTCAAGTGCCCTAGAAGTAATTTTGATGTATTTTTTCTTAAAACCCAGGAATGCTGCAAGAAGTACAGTTTGAGAGCTCAGTTAGGAATCTATAAAAAATGGGAAACTTTAAAAATGAACAGCAAAAAGAGAGAGTAAAGTGGTAGATTTCGTGATAGCTGAAATGTGAAAATGTGGTTATTTTAATGACTATTTCTCTGATGCCCATTTTGTTTTGGTGGTTCTGGAGTCTTTGAAACATACAGAGATGAACTATGCATAAAGGAAGAAATTAGATGTACAATTACTGCAATTGGGGTGAAAGAAGGAGTATGAGAGCATAGAAAAGTCCCAAGTCCTAAAGTAAATCTGAACATAAAGGAAACAGACTTTGCCGCGTATGTGTGTGTGTGTGAGATATATATACTTACATATATGTTTGTGTATTTGTGGTATATTTATACTCACAGATGTACTCATGTACACAGCCATATAAATATGCTGATATATAAACATATACCACATATATGATTAAATACAAATATATTTCTATTTTAGTAATACACGGACCTTAAGTATAGGCAAGCATGAGAAAGTTAAGGGACTAAAGTGGTGCAGATGACTAGGGAAGGAGTAAGGCATTCTCATTGGGAATTAGTACGATGTGTCACCAGTGCCTAAAAGCAAGCCAGGATCATTATCGCAGTAAGTGCAAGAGGACTAGGAATGGATTTTCTCAAAAACATAAGTTCCTGAACTCCTAACAAAGTTTGCCACAACCTCCCTACCACACCCCTAGTTACCTCAGACCCTTCACCCACCCTTGGTTCTGCTCTGGAACAGAGCAGTTGGCAGTGCCTCCTGGACCTGATACAGAGACTCTCTTGTCTTTAGTTCCCACTAAAATCCAGCAGGCTGAGTATTAGGCTTACTTGATAAATAATTGGGAGTACTTTGTTACCTTAATCTGAAGTGAGTCACCAAGCATTTTACCACTTTTTTAGTGGTGAGGGTACAAATAGAGCAACTTTCTTTCACTTCGCAGATAATATCCAAGAAGTCTCAGACTTCTGAACACCCAGAAACCAAAGTAGCAAGTCCTTAAATTTCCGTGAGGTTTACTATGTATCCTTTGTAACATATATGGTTTACCAAGGCATGCATAGTATTTGCTATTTCCCAGTCACCGGATTTATAATATTGAAAACACAGTGTTGTGGATCAGCATGATGTCCTGTGACATATAGAGATAGTAGAAATCCATGTAGATCAGATTATGTGGGGAGCAGGAGAGTTCTTATAGACTTGTAGCAAGATAGTGACGGTGTACTGCTTTCCTTGCTAACTGGTAGAGGAAATAGGCTCAAATGAATAGCTGTGCTCTAGAAGCCAGAAGCTGTGTTGATTTGTTCCATTAAAGAGATCATATCGCAATAGTAGCTGCAATCAAAGTTATGACCTGATTAAGTTTAACATAATTCTTTCTCAAATATTCATCTGTCCTCTATAAATCATATAGTTGATACACTCTTTAACAAAACAAAAGCAGACCCTAGTTAAAGTGGTAAGGTCAGATTTTAATCGGTAATAAGTTATTGCAACAGAGAAGAGGGTCAGGATTATTTGAACGCAACTTCAGTTTGTACAGAGGTGAATGGATATTTTTAAGGGAGAATGGGAGTAGGGAAGTGAGCAAGGGAGGGCTCAGGAGTTGAAAAATGAGAAGCGACAAGGGGTTGGTTATTTTACGAGCATTTAGGCCCACTGGCAATTGTAGAAGTTTGGATTCTATTCTCTCAGTTCTTCCCAATGATTACATTCCCAAGGAATGGCTTTCAGGTCCTTGAGAAAGACACTCTCAAATTGTAGAAGATACATATACATTTCAAAGAGGCAGGGAAAGAATTCACCATTGTAAGCCTTTGTTTTAGCAAGTACTCTCTGAAAGGATGATGGGGGCTTATCTGTCAAGTGTTGGCTAGGACTAGCAGTATGTTTTGGCCATGGCATTGAGCTTTCTCAGGCAGGCACTTTAAGGAGATCTAGGGTCACCCTAGGGATGAACCTTGAGCTTGACCTTTTTAGTATTTTACGTATGCTAACGTGGGAGAAACAGGTGGATGAAGTCATTTGTGCTGAATGTCTGTAGTTTTTATAGGACAAGGTTGAGGCCCAGTTGAGAAGGGGACTCAAAGGGGTCTGGCTAGTGTTTAGTCTTGCAACAGAAATTATCACCTCTAAATTTTTCAAATCTTTTGATTGTGGCACGAATTTTTGTGATTCCCTGGGATTTGTTATTGCTTTTGTTTTATTATTTCAATAGAAATGAGCAGTTTCAGGTGTTTCTACATGACCCTAAATTCCATAATACCTCTTGACTAATGCAGTAAGGAGCCCAAGTAAGGACACTGTCAGTTGCCAAGTATGTCTATTTTAACTATTCATTGAGAGAAACTGGGGAAATAAACACAGCTATGGATATTTACACCCTTGGACCCATTTTAATTGAGAATCCATCTAGAACACTATTTCATACTTGATACCCTTAAGCTTCCACTCTGCTTGATGGCCATGGTGGCTCCAGAGTTTCTAGGAATTAATACCATTTCAGAAGGAGTGCCTAGTATTCTCTTTCCTAAGTCTGGGTATTCTCCTTTCCCTCAATATTAACTTATCCAAACCAAAGGTCTTGGTTCTCTTGGGGAATGCTAGGAGGCGGGTGTATAGTGCGTATTGGTAATAGTTTTGCAAGGGTGTCCCCTGAGGGCTCCTTGCCTTTCCTCCATTCTGGAAGTCTGAGTCTGTGAAGTGTCTCAGCTCTGGAAATTGGGTAAGAAACCATAACAATACAGATTAAGTCAGACTTCAGTCAAGTGCTCTACCATTGTTTTCAGACATGATTATTTTATTGCTGCAGTGATCTCTAAGATTATGTTTCACTTTACCACCACAGTTCATTTCGTAACTACAGAAGCCTTCTATCTGATAGTTTATCACTGCTACTTGGCCTATAACTTTGGGATTCCATCCTCCCTATTGAAATCAGAAGGTCCATGTCAATGGTACAATCTTCCACTGTCATTTTTGGATAGTAGATGATTATCATTGCAACTATTTTTACTAAGATAATAGAGTTCCATTCTTTATATATAGATTATCTTCTGGACTTCGCTGAAATACACAGTGTGGTGGTGGGTTATAGGCTTCAATAATAAATTATATCCAAAATTATTGTTTCCCTAAGGCTTTGGCTTTCTTCCCTTACAATATCTGGGAAATTCAGTATCTCATTTTCCTTAAATTCTTCTACTGTGGCATGGAAAGCCACATGTCTGTCAATGTCTGTATCAATATCCATAGGGGCTCAGAGAAAATAATGGCTTTTTCTTTATTTCTGCCCTCCCATTCTTAGAGGAGTGCCTTTGTGGCATAATTTTATCTGGCACGGAGTTCTGGGAAATTATTTCCCTGACCTGCCTTTCAGCAACCATGTGGGAATGACTCAGTATTGAAAACAGATAATTTTGCTTGTTCCTTTTGTACCTGTTTTACCTTTGTATAATGGAAAAGAGGTTGACCTCACTATTTGATTGATCACCACATTTCCAATTTAAGATTAGAAAATTAGTTGTTTTGATTCTTGAATTCTAACATTATAGATCCTTCGAGGTTTGGTTCACACTCACCTCTTGAGGTCCCTTTTCTTTTATGAATCCTTGTGTGGACTTGACTTCATAGCTTTACTAAGCTATCTGCAATTCTGTGATAGCAGTAGGAGTGTCCCTGTGTCTTTAACTTTAGCCTAAAGGGAGATTTCCTCCTTTGTTTGGCAAAACTCTTGCATATCAAAGTTCAGTACTCATAACAGAGTTCACCTACTATTTGAAAACTTCTCCCCAGGTCTCATGTCCAGACAACTAGTTTATCTTCCTATCGACCTTTGCCCAAGTTCATTGTACATGTCTATGAGACATGCAATCATGTTGCTTTATAACTGCCTGTATAACCCCTTCTCCCACTTGACTCTGAACTTATTTAGAGTAGGGAACTCACCCTGCTTGTCTTCGTATTCAAGGTAGGAAGCATAGGATGTGCCAAGTTGTAATACCTCAGTAATTTCTTTATGTTTTTTTTTTTTCCCCCTGAGGCAACTATTGTGGTAAAAAGTCTGAACCTCCAGTATTTCTAACTGTGTCATTCAGATTCACCTGTGACAACCCAACACAGGACTGTTGGGTTGTCATACAGCATACTTCTATGTTCATAAACAACATTGACATTTGATATTTGTAACCTATTGTACCTTCCCCTTTCTTTTAGATTGTGTTTGCTGAGCTATTGGGAATCAACCATTTCATAAATATTGCAATGTTCTTTGTAGGCCTTCAAGAAGTCCCACCCACATCTGATGAAAATGTCACGGTGATGGAGACGACTTTCAACAACATTCCTGTCCATGTATATGTGCCAAAACAAAAGCCAGAGAAACTAAGAAGGGGCTTATTTTATGTTCATGGTGGTGGTTGGTCTTTGGGGAGTGCTGGTATGTGTCCTTTGTTGAAAATCTTAATTTATCCTATAGTGTGTATCTTATTAAGATTTTGACTTCAACATATCAAGAAGATATATCCGTTAACCATCGCAGAAAACTTAGACATTTACTATTTCGCTTCTTAATTGCAGAAATGATAGAATGTTGTACTGAAAACTAAAATGAAGTACATGGAATAGTGGATAAGAAATGAGGAAATAGAGATGATGACTCTAGTCTTTCATTCAGCTTAGATAAGAAAGAAATGAGAAAGCTGCTAGATGGAAAAGAAGCCCAGAGTTGAGTAAGGACATTTTATCTTTATTTTATATAAAAATATATATACATATATATTTTAGTGTATTTTGTGCATTTTAATGTTTATATAAATATATGAAATATATAATATTTTAATGTATATGTTACTATATAATGTAAAATTTCATATTTTATCTATGTATAATATTTTTATATTATATGCATTTTATATTTATATATAAGAGAGCTATGAACATGTTTATAAACTGAAGATAAAGATGGCAGTTAATAGAAATATGATGGAAAAATAGGTGGTAGCTGGAAGATAGACTGAGGTTTGCCTCATCTAAGGGATATGAGAAGAAATTGGGTTTAGTGCAGAAGAGAAGTATTAGCAACATATAGGAGGAGAAACACACTTTCTCTATGACAGGAGAAAAAGAGGTGTTGATGAGTACTGATGTAGATTAGAAATGTAAATCAGAGCAGAAATGGGTGTGATCGTGTCTATCATCATCTATAAATACAGGCAATAAAATCATTAACTGGTGTTGAAGTGAGGTTTCTAAGGCAAAATCTGACTATGCTATGCCCCAGTTCATTTTCATGAGTCCCTGCTGCCCAAAGTACTTCTTTAAAAGTCCTTTCATTAAAGGACTATAAAAGAATGGGAGTATGCTTACTAAGATAGAGGAATTAAATAAGAATAAGCCCTGAAACAAAATGATATTTCCCTGATCCTTCTTATTTTTATATTAAAAAGACATAAAAATTTATGTTCTAATCCAAAATATAAGAATGACTTTTTATTTATTTATTTATTTTTAAGATTTTATTTATTTATTTGACAGAGAGAGAGAGATCACAAGGAAGTAGAGAGGCAGGCAGAGAAGGGGAAGCAGGCTCCCTGCTGAGCAGAGAGTCGGATGCGGGACTGGATCCCAGGACCCTGAGATCATCACCTGAGCCAAAGGCAGAAGGTCAACCCACTGAGCCACCTAGGTGCCCCAAGAATGACTTTTTAAAGTAAATGTTAAATAAAAACTTAAAACTTAGTGTGTATTTGATGTTTTAGGAATATTCAGCACCTGACTTTGGAATCATTTCAAGATAATATCTACTCTTCTTTTCATGGCCCACGATTTAATGTTTGTGACAACTACATATTCTGATACTTCCCCCATAGCACTTTATGATTTCTCCCTCCTCTCATTACTGGCAAATTCTGTTTCATCTTCTCACAATTTTGTTATCTGTAAAAGGGAGCACTTACCCAAGTCCATAGCAACCATGTGTAACTCATCCCCACTCTACACATATGGCCAAACCCTGACCCCCAGCCCCCAAAACATGGTTTTTTCTTGTCTGCCTAGAAAACATGAATTTATAAATCAGGTTTTAGTTTTCCCTACTTTCTCTTTTCTTTATCTTTCTCTGGCCGTTTTGATAAAGTCAAGTGCTATTTCCATACAACACTTTCTGTACCTCCCCGCCAGGTGAAACAACTCATATTTTGCATTACTGTTTTCTGCTTATATGCCTGCCCCTTCCCACCTCTGTCCCTAGTAGACTGTGACTTATTGAAAGTCAGGGAATTAATATGTATGTGTTTATTCTTTCAACACCTAATGCCTGCTGAATGAAGGGAGAAGAGATTAATCTAGAAAAGAATGAATTTGGTTTAAATTATCTGGTGTGGAAATGTGGGGAAGAACAAGAAAGCTGATAATACATATGTGAAAGGATCACTGAGCAGAAGAATTCATATTCTATAGCTATGATGAAATCTTAGAAAAATTTTTCCCAGAACATTTCAGTGAGGAAAAACGTATAGGGATAAGCTTTCTGCTGATGGAAACACTCATCAATTCAGTTGTCAGTTTCTGATTTTATTTTCTTTTATTTCAGCTTTGTTTAGTTATGACTTCCTGTCAAGATGGACAGCTGATAGACTTGATGCTGTTGTCATTTCAGCCAAGTAAGAGCACTGCTGATTTGTCTGAATTTTGGCAAGATGCTTTGTACAGTAAGATGTTCTCAACTGTCTTGGTTGTTTCTTGGTTATGCTGGAAGTGTTCCAAATGAAATTGAGAGGGTGAGAATAGAGAAAGTGATCTTGACATGACCAGAAAAGAGTCAGAGTGAAAAGAGTTGTATGGTTAGGTCAAGTGGGGATCAAAAACAGGAAATCAAAAAGTTGTTACAATAAAATTAAACTACTGCATCTTAGGGACAAATGACCTCCGCTGGATTTCTAGCATATTCCTTTTTCTTTTCTTTCTTTCTTTTTTTTTTTTTTAAAGGAGATTGCACATAGGGCTTAAACTCACGATGATATCCAGAGTCAGAGGCTTAACTGACTGAGCCACCCAGGCGCCCCTAGCCTACTCTTAATTAGCAAAGTGAGTAAAATGAAGGCTTCAGAGTCAGAGAATCAGGTTCAAATCCTGGTTCTAGGATTAATTGGATGACTTTGTGGCAGCTAAATATCATTTTGGCTCAGTTTTCTCAGATGTATGTTGGGAGTCATATAATATTTTCTATATCATAGAGTTATTTTAAAGATTAGGTGATAAAATGCATTTAAAGCAATTAATAAAGTATATTTCATGGTACAATCCTTCATTAAATGCAGTTAATCACCAAATAACATATGGGAATACAGGCAAAATCTATTCTCAAAAAAACATTTTAGATCAATAATTAATAATAGAAAACAAACCCAATGGGAATAAATAGAAAAATGAAGAAACAATGAAAAAACCCTGTAATAGTGACTGCGTGCCAACTTGATTATTAGATTAAGCTGGAATAGTATAATTCCGAAGCTTTGTTTGCTATTTATTGGTCAGTAATAAAGCATAATAATTACGAAGAAAATAACATTCTGGTAAAAGTTTATTTAAAAGAAATGATCATCTGTTTTTTGTTTTTTGTTTTTCCCTTAAGTCTAATCCAAGTTTTGCATTCAAGCTTGTGGAAAAAATGTAAAAAATTGTGAAAGTTTTCATATCAAGCATTATCATAGGAATAAAGTTTGTCTTTGGATTCATAAAGACCCCAAATGCCAGGTTTGCTAAAGAAAATTTTTTTACTTTTGATTTTTGGGTTAGAGTATGCCTCCTCCTCTACACAGATACAAGTCTTTTAATGAAAATAATTGACTTAAAGATCATTGTTATTCTGTTCACAGCTACAGACTAGCACCTAAATATCACTTTCCAAATCAGTTTGAAGACGTATATAATGCATTAAAATGGTTCTTGAGCCAAGATGTTCTTGAAAAATATGGTGTGGATCCTGAAAGGATTGGTATTTCTGGAGACAGCGCTGGAGGGAATTTAGTGGCGGTGGTGACTCAACAGGTACATTGCTTAGGTTTGCTTCTTTTAAAAAATATTTTGCACTTAAATATCTATTTCAAACATTAACATGTCAAAGCAATTATGTTGATATGTTAGAAATTAGAGGTACATAGAGATAAATATTAGGGAACATTTATATTCTGAGTGCTTTTATTCCTACCTTCTGCCAGATTTTTGAAAAATGTTTATTTATTTATTTATTTGAGAGAGAGAGAGAGAGAGAGCATGTGGGAGGTAGGGACAGAGGGAGAGGGAGAGAGACTCTTAAGCAGACTCTGCCTTGAGTGCAGAGCCTGATGTGGGACTTGATCTCACAATCCCGATATCACAACCCTGAGATCACAACCTGAGCCACAACCAAGAGTCACACACTTAAATGACTGTGCCACCCAGGTCCCCTAACTTCTGCTAGATTTTTTTTTAAATAAAATGATAAAATGCTCCTTAAAGATCATTGGTTTAAACATAATTAATATGGTCATATAAGTATCATACTCTTTCATTTTATTAGGGCTGGTATTTGTAAAATCAATCACTGATACCAGTCACCATAGATACAGAATGAGATTATTCCAGTATCCTTCATGGAACATACTAAAACTTGAATGAAAACTATGGTTATCAGAATTCTTAATTTGCCTATGGACAAAAAATGTTAACAGGTTTATTTGCAGAAGGAATTATAATTTTCAGAAAACAGCCATCACTATTTCTATGACATTTAGCTAAAACTGGCATCTATTAGCTATCATTTTAAAGTGACACATAGTCATACTTAGTCTAATAGTGAGTAAAACTGTTTTTGATGCAGTTATCTGACTTAAGAAATAAACCAGGCCCTGGTGGCTTAAATGTAGTGTCCTGTATGAAAAAAGAATTGTTTGTAGATTAACAAATGAATGTCTGCAATTCAGTAATTAACTCTAGTCATAAATTTTGCACACAAATTTATTATGCAATCAAACAAAACTTGCTGTTGATTTTGTTGATTGTATTATTCATTTTTATGCATATTTTAAAGTATATCAATTTTGGCTATTGGTACCTTCAGAATAACCTTCTCATGATTTGTAGCCAAAGGAAAGATATAAATTTTGTGATTTGTTATAAATACACTGCAGAACAGATATCTGCTACTTCCCAGAAATTAACTTCTGTATTGTCCACTCATTGTCACTCTGAGAGGCATCTTGAGGCAGTACAAAGGGCATATCAGCAGACATGGATTTTTGGAGCTAAAGAAATGTCCAGATCTGTGACCTTGGGCAAGGCACCTAATCTTTTCAAGCATCAATTTCTTTTTACTGTGTAGCATAATGAACCCTTCCTCTTATGGAGTTTAGATGCTATAGTGGTGAAACAATGAATTCTGACCCATAATTATTAAAAATCTGGTTAAAATATCTTATACTATTCTGGAGAGCATTAAACTGCTAATAAGATATGAAGTTTCTCGGCCAAAAATTTTTTAAGGATGCAAAATAACAAACAAACACAAAGATAAGCTTAATAGTCGAAGTCCTCTCTCCTCTAATGGTATATGCCAATCAAAAGAAAACTGTTCAGCAAGATGAACTAGACAGTTGAAGTCAAGTTCCAGGACCCTCCAAAAATGGGGACAACTATGAAAAATGGGGACCTTTAAAGTGAGGCCCTGAATAGATATGATCTCACTGTCAGGGTGAATGTGATGCAAAAAAAAAAAAAAAAACCTCAAGTGCATTTGGAACCTTGCTTCACATCACCTGGATGCTATGGGGAAATCTCCCATACCTGAACTTAAATTAAGTTGGTCTTAACCATTGATATTCAAGTATACTTGACAGAAATGTATAAAAATCCTCCCTGGAAAAATATGGTATCTTTATAGATGTAAAATGTTTCCTGAAAATATTTTTGAAAACAGTATCCAGCACAGAATAAAACATGTCCAGACAAACAAGTAAATAAGAAACCATGAAGGAAAGCAAGCAGAATCAACAGACAACAGAAAGACACTTTACAAGATTCAGCTACTGCTGTTATTAACCATAGAATATAAAATAATTATCCTAGTTTCTTCAATTAATTCACAACCATGATTGCAAATTTCAGCAGAAAAATAGTTTTGAAAAACAAACAAAAATTCTAAAACTAAAAAATGAATATCAAAATAAAAACTTTAAGAATTGTAGAAGTGATTTTACATAGCTGAAGAAATCATTTGTAAGCTAAAAGATGGGTCATATGACCCATGGATGACTATGCAAAATGAAGCATGGAAAACTCAAAAAAGATAGAAAATACAGAAGAGTATATAAGAAAATCCAATAGACTTTTAAATGTTATGCCAGAAGCAAAGGGGAAAGAATGGGGAGAAAGGAATACTTAAAAATATAATAGTAGGGAATTCTGCAGAACTGATGAAAGATATCAAGATACAGATAAAGGAAGCTCCATGAACCTTAAACATACTTTTTTAAAGGATTAAAAATAAATAAGTAGCTAGAGAGAAATCTACATATAGTCACAGCAAGGTGAAAGTGTAGACAGGCAACAACACAAAAAGAAATAGAGGGGTGCCTGAGAGTCTCAGTTGGTAAAGCATGCAGCTCTTAATCTTGGGGTTGTGAGTACACTGGGTGTAGAGATTACTTAAACTTTTTTTTAAATATAAAAAAAAATGAAATAGAGGAAATCTTGGAAAAAGTACCTTCATAGACGTGCAAGTCACAATGATAGCTTACTTCTTAATAACCAGAATGCAATTTCTAAGTGAAATATTATCAAAGTGTAGCAATTTTTACTGTCAACCAAGTCCTATGATGCACAAAATATTACTTATAAATAAAGGAGAAATAAAGGCATATTCAGATAAACCAAAACTAAGAAAACTGCTATAAATGGAACACACTAAAAGGTGGTTTAAATAAATGTTTCAGACAATGAAAATGTAGATAAAAGTTTATGATACTGGAAGAAGCAAAAAGCAAGAATGTGGAAAGATGTGGGTAAATCTTAAACTTGGATACTTTAAAATAATAAGATATATAGAATTAAAGTATAAGAAAAACAAACTATAAATTCAAGAGTGGAGAGGAGGGCAGATTTTAAGTTTTATAAGCTTTTTTTATTATCTAAGAAGAAATAAAGGCTTAGAATTGGCCTTTGATAATTTCATTTGTTTTGGGGATGTTGCAAATACACATTATAATTCTTAGGGTAATCATTTAAAGAATAAAAATATGGTATAACTTATAAACTGTGACAGGAAAAAAAATAGAATAATTAAAAGTTAACCAATCTGAAAGAAGTAAAAAACAGAGAAAACAGATAAAGGAGGAGTCACGAAATAAGTTGGATCAAAATCAACTATTTTATTAATTATAGTAAATGTTAGTAGTCTAAATAATCTGGTTGTAGGATCAAGATTGTCAGATTAGAAACACAGATAAGCAGAAAATTTGAGAGTAAATGGACGGAAAATGTATATCCTGAAATAACACCTAAAAGAATTGCGGGTAGGTTAAGAAGATCACATCATTATAGAAAAGGTTACACCACCAGGAAAATATGACATCTCTAAATTTGTATGGATTTAATAACATGGCCTTCAATGTATGAAGAAAATATTAACAGAACTACAGGGGAAAATACACATGTTCAAAACCATAATGAGACATTTAACAGTACTTCTTTCAGTAATCAAGAAAGCAGGCAATAATAATAATAAGGCTATAGAGAACTGGAATAATGATCAATACATTTAACTCAATGGACCTGTAAAAAACAGGGAAATAAGCAAGTACATGTGATCATTTTAAAAAATTGACAAAGTACTGGTCCAAAAAGCAAGTCTTAAAAAAAATCACAGAATTTAAATCATACAGTTGGACTCTTAACCACAGTGCAATGATTGGGAAATAAATAGGAAAAAGGCAAATAAGAAAATGTCCTTCTTTGTATGGAAATATAAAAAATACATTAGGCACCTAATAATAACCCATTACTTAATAGAATATATATATTGTATATATTCTCCACATTTAAAATTATATTTTTAGGCAATTTTATTTCTTTAAAAGCATAGATTGGAAAGTGAGAAAGGCTGAAATAAGCATCTGACTCAAGAAAAAAATAGAAGGAAGATAATAGAGGTGGAAAGAACAGAAATTATGATGTTCAAAACCAGGCTTATAGTAAATATGAACAAAAAGCAAAAAGTTAATTTGTTAATTCTTTGAAAGTTCTAATAAAAAGTTTAAATCTCTGGAAAGACAAATGAAGAAGAACAAAATCAGGCATAAATAATTAACAACAGGACTGAAAAAAGGACAATACTGTAGACCCTTCAATATGAAAAAGAATTAGCCCTTGATAAATTAAGAATGAATATTGTAGTCTTTGAAGGACATATTTTGAAAAACTTTGAAGTTAAAATATTTAATAATATTTAAATTGAATAGACAAATTCCAAAAAATTTATAACTTGCAAAGCAGACACAAGAAAAAATGAAAATCTGAGCAATTTTATAACTATTAAACAAATCAAATCAATAACAAAGAACAGTCCTGGTAAGAAATCTTGCCGGCAATTTACATCAAACGTCAAAGAGAAATCACTTGAAATAAATGCAAAATATTCCGGAGGATAGGAAAAAAAATTGTGCACTCTTTAATTATTTTCAGAGAAGCACGATCTATAGGACCAATTTAACAAGAACAGTTTCGGGAAGGAAAACAATGGGCAAATCACACTCAGAAAACTAAGGCATTAGTGTCATGAATAAAATATTAGAGAAAATGTATATATACTATAATACATATATATGCATATATATATACATGCATGTATGTATGTGTATATATACATACACACACATACATATAGCATGACCAAGTTGCTAATAATGCAAGGAAAAGCATATTTTATAAAAATAAGTGAATTTCACCACATTAAGGATAAGGATAAAGGAAGCAGAATCATATATCATCTTACTAGATGCAGAAAAAGCATTTAGTAAAAATCACAATAACAATAACGTATTGGTTCCCTAGGAATAGATGGAACGTCCTTAACCAGATAAACTACATTGATTAAATGGTATAATTTTAAAGAAATACATGCTATTGAATTCCATAGAATGAAGGATAAAGAGGAAGATAGGTATGCAGTCCTACTGGAGAGAAGAAGGATGTATGGTCAATTCAGGGTATATGGGACACTCCCAACCCTTAAACATGGTTATATTTTACATTTCTGTTTTATGAAGTTCTTTACTTGATCTTATGTGTATTATATTTACCTACAAAGACAGTTTTTTAAAAATCTATACGTTTAAAGATTTTAGCTACCTATCAAGTTCAATTTATTGGTGAAATGTAAAATATTTTTGTATTTCTTCTTAACTCAATCTAAAATTGGCCGCCTGTTAGCTACTTATTTAACTATTACCATACTTCCAATAATGAAAACAGTGTTCTTCATACTAGATATTGACCTAAATGGAATGTGGTAATCTTACATGAGACAAAATACTGAAATGGTTATTTAAATTCAATACATTTTTCCAACATAAAACAATTATTTTTACATAAAACAATATGGTAATGGAATTTTGAATATTTTATTTTACTATCTAGATCTAATTACTAACCATGCTTTAAATGCAGTGAAATAAGTAAACAGTGCTGCCATCGGCTTTTGCTAGTGTGTGTGTGTGTGTGTGTGTGTGTGTGTGTGTGTGTAAAATGTCATCTGTATACCAAAGGAAAAAAAAATGCCAGAGTGCTCTGTTTCTCCAATTCTATACTAAGTTTTTAGAAATAGACTTCAATTTAGACATTATACTTTACTCAGAAACATCAGAGTTCATGTGGCTTTAATAATTACTATTTGTGACCTATACTAGCAGATCTCGAGTTTTTGCATGCATGAGAATAACCTGAGAAACTTGTTAAAACACAAATTGCTGATTCCTCCCCATGAGACTTAGTAAGTCTGGGTGAGGACCCAAGAATTTGAATTTCTAATAAATCCTTAGGTGATACAGATGTTAGGGGTCCAGAGACCACACTTTGAGAAGTTAATTAGCACTGTTATTGAGCACTGGGTATTATGTAAGACTGATGAATCACAGACCTGTATCCCTGAAACAAATAATACATTGTATGTTAATTATTTTAATTTAAATTTTAAAAAAGTTTTTTAAAAAGTTAATTAACCTATGAGACACAGTAGGCCATTTCAATGTCGCAAGACCAAGTAAATGTACATAAAAACATCTGCTAAACTCTAATGCTCAATAATCCTGATCTGCAAATATTTCTGGTTGTGTATCCTATTAACAAAAAACTTCTAGTATACCCCAAATATATGCATATTAGTTTACAGATAAATTTGTGTTAATGCACTAATGTAATTTGAATATTTAAAAAACATGAATGTTAAGATGAATTAGATTTTTGCCTGGGATTTGTCTGTTTAGTATTAGAGCCAAATTAGAATTCCTAGTTATGTGATCTTTTCTTTAAATGTTAATGCCCATTGATATAATGATATATGTACCTAAATTTTTTATTCCAAAAAAAGTGTTTCCTCTGATTGTCATTCCTAGTTGTCAGGGTAGATATTTTACTTTTTAATCATGGATTAGATGGTCTCTTTCTCCATCCACAAGGAAAGTAGTACAAATCAGTTTGTATTCATAAAATTTAAGTATAGACATATCTAAAATTCAATATAATATCGAAAATTAGAAAGTTCTCTGAGATATATTTTTTGTTGTTTCTAATAATCTTTTTGAGATTCTGGATTTATCTAATATCAATCTATTGTTTTTAAATAAAAAATATCTTGTAAATGAAAATTACTATTTGAGCAATTCATTTAAATTATTTTCAGCTCATAGATGATCCAGATGTCAAGATCAAACTCAAGACCCAGTCTTTAATTTATCCTGCCCTTCAGACTCTTGATATGGATTTACCATCATATCGGGAGTGTTCACATTTTCCAACTCTGTCCAAATCAATGATGGTCAGGCTGTGGAGTGAATACTTTACCATGGACAGATCACTTGAAAAAGCTATGTTCTTCAACCAACATGTACCAGTGGAATCAAGCCATCTGTTCAAATTTGTTAATTGGAGTTCTCTGCTCCCTGAGAATTTTAAAAAAGGACACGTTTATAACAGTCCAACTTATGGTAGTTCTGATCTGGTTAAAAAATATCCAGGGTTTCTAGATGTGAGGGCAGCCCCCTTGTTGGCTGATGACAATAAATTACGAAGTTTACCATTGACCTATGTCATCACCTGTCAATATGATGTCTTAAGAGATGATGGAATTATGTATGTCACCCGACTTAAGAATGCTGGAGTTCCAGTGACCCATAACGACATTGAAGATGGATTCCATGGAGCATTTTCCTATTATGGATTTAAAATTACATATAGAATAGAAAATCAGTATATGAATTGGCTAAGTGAAAATCTATAGTAAAAATCTAAGGAGTTGTCGAATAGGAAACAAACTAGTAAGAATCAAAGGGTTATGTTTGGGTTGATGTTTATCACCTGTGACTTTCTAAATCTTCATAGCCATAATGTTGTTTTCTTGTTAAAACAGGGGGTAACTGGACATTAAGGAGGGCATGTAATGTAATGAGCACTGGATATTATATAAGGTCTTATATATTATATAAGACCTCTATCTCTAAACTAATAATACATTATGTGTTAATTAATTGAATTTAAATTAAAAATAATTTATATTTCATCTTTCTTGTAGTAGTTGTTAACTTTGTACAATAGCTTTCATAGGAGGTATGAGGGTAAAAGCTAATATATACTGTTGTTCTATCTGGTCTAGAAGATTTCTGATTATGTTATTGGAATAAAGATTAAATGGTGTCATTTGAATGTTAAAAAAAGGGAGAAGAAAGAAAGAAAGAAAGAAAGAAAAGAAAAGAAAAAGAAATTAAATCAGGGGACTATTTATTTCTTTTTCTTTTTTTTTAAAGATTGTATTTATTTATTTGAGAGTGAGAAAGATTGTGAGAGAGAGACAGAGCATGAGAAGGGGGAGGGTCAGAGGGAGAAGCAGATTCCCTGCGAAGCAGGGAGCCCAATGCAGGACTCCAGGATCATGACCTGAGCCAAAGGTAGTCGCTTAATCAACTGAGCCACCCAGGCGCCTGGGATTATTTATTTCTTATCCTAAATGTTTACTTAACTCCTGTATGTTAGAGAAATATCTACTTTCCTGTATATATTTTTCTTGCTGCTGTTATTCATTTCTTATAGCTGTAATTAACAGCCCTAGTTTTTCAATTGCTTACACTATTACTATTAAGAAGAAAGTTTTAAACACATCTAGCTCGTGAAATGCCAGAGCTTCAACTGGCACGGATTTAGAGCTTTGGGAAATGCTGTTTTGTAGGCATTAATATGAATGATGTGCCAACGGTCTGTCAAAGTATTTGCCTCAATATAAAGCCATTTGTCTATCATTACAAAATTCACCTCTTAATACAAGGCCTTTCCTGTGCTAGATACTAAATTTAATGCCAAAGATCATTTAGGCACTTTGGGGAAAAGCAGCTCCATTCTTGCAACAAATTAAGGAGACTGAGGTAGGAAACCACAATTCCACAATGTAGTAATGGTGAATGAAGCTTATGATATGGAAGAAATACTAAAACTGAATTGAAACTTTGAATCTCTAAAAGTTCTTATGTCATATATAGTGAAAGAAAACCTGAAATTAAATTATGTTCTTGAACTGCCTTAGCATGGGCTGCTATAACACGATACCATAGAATGAGGGACTTACAAAAAATAGAAATTTACTTCTTAATGTTCTGGAGGCTCCTGTTGTCAGCATGATCAAGTTCTGATGAGAGTCCTCTTCTGGATTGCAGACCCAAACTTCTCATTGTATCCTCACTTGGCAGGAAGCCCGGAGGGGAGGTGAGCTTTCTCATGACTCTTATAAGAGCAGTAATCTCATTCATGAAGACTCTACCCTTATGAACTTCACCTATTCCTAATTATCTCCCAAAGGCACCACCTCATGATGCCACCACATGGGAAGGTAGGGCTTCAACATATGAAATTTAGGGGGTCACAAACTTTTAGTCTATAAGCTAGAACATGGAGGATAAACTGTAGTGACTATATGCTATATAACCTTGAAAATTTTGTGGAAGCACTGAGGAATGCAGCCTAGGACTAGTTTGGTGGCTTCTCACAGCCACCAGAAATCAAGTCTTTACCTTTCTGCTCAACTATTATGAGGCAGAAAGAGGTGTTGGTGGTGGGATGGGAAAACCACAAACTTTCATTTCTGTTTTGTTTTATTTTGTTTTGTTTCAAGAAAAACAATAGCAGTCCTGGAAGTCTTGCCAATATATTTCTCTTTTTATATCTCATTTTACAAAACCACATTTCATGTGGACACTGTCACAGTTGTTTGAGGAGTCATATTTTTTAACCAGGGCACATGATCCTGAACAAAGTTAGTATTCTTACAAGTAAAACCATAAGTAAGAAATGGATAGGCAACTGGCAAGCCACAAATTCTATTGGAGTAAATGGTTGAAATTATGTGTGAAAATAGAAATGTTTGGGGTCATTTAATATAGGAAATAGATGTACAAATGAGTTATACCCGTGGTTTTGAATGGAGCATCATTGGGTTATTTGTATGTTCAGTTGGAGAGGGCTTTCTTTTTTCTTTTTTACTTGCGTCTCACTGTCTCTCTCTCTCTCTTTTTTTTTTTAAAGACTTTATTTATCTATTTGACAGAGAGATCACAAGTAGGCAGAGAGGCAGGCTGAGAGAGAGAGAGAGAGGAGGAAGCAGGCTCCCTGCTGAGCAGAGAGCCCAATATGGGATTCTATCCCAGGACCCTGAGATCATGACCTGAGCTGATGGCAGAGGGTTAACCCACCACGCCACCCAGGTGCCCATGTCTCACTCTATCATCTTATTTAAACCACTTTCCCATCAATAAAAATAATCTATGTTGATTACGAGGTAGGGACATAGTTTCAATTTGGAATTGTAGGATACATTTAGACATGGACATGAGTTATGACACAATATACCTTATTCAAACTACGTAAATAATAATGATGCAGCAAATTGGGATTAATTGTACTGTGTTTTCCCCAGAATTCCTGCCTGAGGATGTAGTCGTAGGGAGCAATAACTCAACAAAGGAACAGCAACAAAGGAATTTTGTTATTTCCTACAAATTAAATTTCTGGTATGAAAGTCCCTCCAGATTCCTACTTTGGTTTTTATGCCATAAAATAGGGTGAATAATTATAGGTGTTCCTACCTTACCACATGACTTCTTGGATCCTAGTTTCCAGGACTGGCTGTTTTAATTGCTCTTTACCCCTCTCTACATCAGTTGTCACTTCCGATCACCCTCATTCCACACCTTAGTTTCTATTAGTCATTCCCTATCCCCAATAATGTCCTTTTCCCAACATTTTCCCAATTTCTACTATCTTTCCACTGTGTTTTCTGGAACTC
This sequence comes from Martes martes, assembly GCF_963455335.1. Taxonomy (NCBI): domain Eukaryota; kingdom Metazoa; phylum Chordata; class Mammalia; order Carnivora; family Mustelidae; genus Martes; species Martes martes. The sequence continues at coordinate 76,533,460 of NC_137888.1, forward strand.
ATGGATCATCACAAGCAACATCCGGAATCTTTTATCTGTGCCTTCTATTAACTTTCATCAGAGATGCAGTACTTAATGGAGGACAATGCTTCCTCTATTCTTCTTCCCACATTAATCATACCACAATAGCTGAATGTGTGGTAAATGTCTTCCTTGATCATTGCTGCTGCCAGACTATTCTGTCTCCCTCTGGCCTCTTGTAACATGGTAGTAGACTGTATCATCACTACTCCAGAATTACAGTTGGGAATTTCAAAATCTATGTAGGTAAACAACCAGCAACATGGACTTATTTGACTTGTGCTTCCCCTAATGATTTTGTCCTCCATTCTACATAAGCCATTTGCCCTTATTATCATGCATTAGACTTCCTTACTAACAAAACTACACCCTATAATCTCAATATCAGATAGGATATTGACTAACCTGCTGTCTTTTAGGTCACTCCCACCAACACTTAATGATTTCTGTAATACTTGGATTATGCCAATATTTAAAACTCCTCATTCTGTTCTTATTTTCTCTTTCTTTCTTTTTTAAAAAATTTTCCTTTTTTTTTTTAAATAACATATAATGTGTTATTTGCTTTAGAGGTACGGTCTGTGAATCATCAGTCTTACACAACTCACAGCACTCACCATAGCACATACCCTCCCCAATATCTATAACCAGCCCCCTTAATCCTCCCCTCCACCCCCCGCCAGCAACCTTCAGTTTGTTTCCTGAGATTAAGAGTCTCTTATGGTTTGTCTCTGTCCCTGGTCCCATCTTGTTTCATTTTTTTCCTTCCCTTCCCCCTACAACACCATGCCTGCCTCTCAAATTCATCATATCAGAGAGATCATATGATAATTGCCTTTCTCTGAATGACTTATTTCACTCAGCATAATTCACTCTAGTTCCATCCACATCCTTGCAAATGGCAAGATTTTGTATTTTTTGATGGCTGCATAGTATTCCATTTTATATATATACAATAACTTCTTTATTGATGGACATCTAGGTTATTTCCATAGCTTGATTATTGTGGACACTGCTGTTATAAACATTGGGGTTTATGTGCCCCTTCAAATCACTACTTTTGTATCTTCAGTGTAAATACCCAATAGTGCTATTGCCAGGTCATAGGGTAGCTCTATTTTCAACTTTGCAAGGAAATTCCATACTGTTTTCCAGAGTGGCTGCACCAGCTTGCATTCCCACCAACAATATAGGAGGATTCCCCTTTCTCTGCATCCTTACCAACATCTGTCCTTTCCTGACTTGTTATTTTAGCCATTCTGACTGGTGTCAGGTGGTATCTCATTGTGGTTTTGATTTGTATTTCCCTAATACCGAGTGATGTTGAGCATTTTTTCATGTGTCTGTTGGCCATTTGGATGTCTTCTTTGCAGAAATGTCTCTTCATGTCTTCTGCCCATTTCTTGATTAGATTATTTGTTCTTTGGGTGTTGAGTTTGATAAGTTCTTTATAGATTTTGGATACTAGACCTTTATCTGATATGTCATTTGCAAATATCTTTTCCCATTCTGTCTGTTGACTTTTGGTTTCGTTGACAGTTTCCTTTGTTGTGCAAAAGCCTTTTATCTTGATGAAGTCCCAATAATTCCTTTTTTGCCTTTGCTTCCCTTGCCTTTCGTGATGTTTCCAGCAAGAAACATCTTCCTTTTGCTGCGGTTGAGGTCGAAGAGTTTGCTGCCTCTGGTCTTCTCAAGGATTTTGATGGATTCCTGCCTCACACTGGGGTCTTTTACCCATTTCAAGTCTATTTCTGTGTGTAGTGTAAGGAAATGGTCCAGCTTCTTTCTTCTACATGTGGCTGTCCAATTTGCCCAACACCGTTTGTTGAAAAGACTGTCTTTTTTCCAGTGGACGTTCTTTCCTGTTTTGTTGAAGAGTAGTTGACAATAGTTGAGGGTCAATTTCTGGACTTTCTATTCTGTTCCATTGATCTATGTGTCTGTTTGTGTGCCAGTACTATACTGTCTTGATGATGACAGCTTTGTAATAGAGCTTAAAGTCTGGAATTGTGACGCCACCAACTTTGGCTTTCTTTTTCAATATCCCTCTGGCTATTCGAGGTCTTTTCTGGTTCCATATAAATTTTAGGATTATTTGTTCCATTTCTTTGAAAAAAATGGATGGGATTTTGATAGGGATTGCATTAACTAGATTGCTTAACTTATTGGCATATAGCTGTTGATAATAATTTCTAATTATTGTTTCTATTTCTTGGTGTTAGTCATGATCTCTCCCTTTTCATTCATAATTTCATTAATTTAGGTCCTCTCTCTTTTATTTTGGATTAGTTTGGCTAGTGGTTTATTGATCTTATTGATTCTTTCAAAAAACCAGCTTCTAGTTTCATTGATGTGTTCTACTGTATCCCTAGTTTCTATCTCATTGATCTCTGCTCTAATCTTGATTATTTCCCTTCTTGTATGTGGAGTTGGCTTAATTTGTTGTTGATTTTCCAGTTCTTTAAGGTGTAAAGATAACCGGTGTATTCTGGATTTTTCAATTTTTTTGAGGGAGGCTTGGATGGCTATGTATTTCCCCCTTAAAACCACCTTTGCTGTATCCTATAGGTTTTGGACCAAAGTATCTTCATTCTCATTGGTTTCTATGAATTGTTTAAGTTCTTCTTTCATTTCCTGGTTAATCTGAAGATTCTTAAGCAGGGTGGTCTTTAGCTTCCAAGTGTTTGAATCCCTTCCAAACTTTTTCTTATGGTTGAGTTCCAGTTTCAAAGCACTGTGGTCTGTGCAGGGAATAATCTTTTGGTATCAGTTGAGCCCTAATTTGTGACCCAGTATGTGGTCTATTCTGGAGAAAGTTCCATGTGCACCTGAAAAGAATGAATATTCTGTCGTTTTAGGATGGAATGTTCTGTATATACCTATGAGGTCCATCTGGTCCAATGTGTCATTCAATGTTCTTGTTTCTTTATTGATTTTCTGCTGGGATTATCTATCTATTACTGAGAGTGGCAAGTTAAGATCCCCTACTATTAATGTATTCATATCAATATGACTCTTTATCTACTTGATTAACAGTTGTCTTGTGTACTTTATTAACAGTTGTCTTATGTAGTTGGTTGCTCCCGTATTGGGGGCATAAATATTTACAATTGTTAGATCTTCTTGGTGGATAGACCCTTTAAGAATGATGTAGTGTCCTTCTTTATCTCTGACTATAGTCTTTAGTTTAAATCTAATTTATCTGTTATGAGAATTGCTACCCCAACTTTCTTTTGAGGCCCATTGGCATGAAAGATGCTTCTCCATCCCTTCACTTTCAGTCTGGATGTATCCTTAGGTTCAAAATGGGTCTCTTGTAGACAACATATGGACAGGTCTTGTCGTTTTATCCAAACTGCAACCCTGTGCCATTTTATGGGAGTGTGTAGGCCATTCACATTGAGAGTGATTATTGAGAGATACGTTTTTATTGACATTGTGTTGCCTGTGAACTCCTTGTTTCTATAGATTGTCTCCACAAATTTCTGTTCTATGACACTCTTGGGTTCTTTCTTCTTTTATAGGACCCCCCTTAATATTTCTTGTAGTGCTGGCTTGGTGGTCTCATACTCTTTTAAACCTTGCTGGTCTCAGAAGCTCTTTATCTCTCCATCCATTTTGAATGTAAGCCTTGCTGGATAAAGTATTCTTGGTTGCATGTTCTTCTCACTTAGTGCCCTGAATACATCTTGCCAGCCCTTTCTGGCTTGCCAAGTTTCTGTGGATGGGTCTGACATTATTCTGATGGGCTTTCCTCTGTATGTAAGGAATCTCCTCCCCCTAGCTGCTCTCAAGAGCTCCTGTCTAAAATTATGATTCATCAGGTTCACAATCAGGTGCCTCGAGGTCTTTCTAGATTCTGTGATCTTAGGGGGAGACCTTTCTGCCTCTAGGACACGAATGCTTGTTCCTTTCCCCAGATTGGGAAAATTTCCATTGAGAATTTGTTCAACTATATCTTTTAGTCTTCTTTCTTTCTCCTCCCCCTCAGGGATTCCAATAATTCTGACATTGGAACGTTTCATGGTGTCATTTATTTATCTAATTCTGTTTTCATGGTTTCTAAGCTGTTTCTTCCAGGCCTCCTCCTGATCCTTTTTCTCTATCAGTTTGTCCTCTAGATTACTACTGTCTTCTGCCTCAGTTACCCTAGCTGTTAGAAAATTTAGATTGGAACTCACTGATAGCATTTTTAACTTCTTCCCTGGTGGCTTTCACTTCTGCCCTAATTGATTCCATATTGTCATTAATGGTTTTCTCCAACCTAGCCATTGCCTGGATAATAGTTACTCTGAATTCCCTTTCTTCTTCTTTTTTTTTTTTAATATTTTATTTATTTCTTTGACAGAGATCACAAATAGGCAGAGAGGCAGGTGGGGGGGGGAGGGGGAAGCAGGCTCCCTGCTGAGCAGAGAGCCTGATGTGAGACTCAATCCCAGGATGCAGGGATCATGACCTGAGCTGAAGGCAGAGGCTTAACCCACTGAGCCACCCAGGGGCCCCTGAATTCCCTTTCTGACATACATTTATGTCCATATCCAATAGCTCTGATGGAGAATGCACAATCTCTGAATTTTTCCTCTGTTGGCCATTCTTCCTCCTAGTCATTTTGGTGAGAGATGGCTGAGGGGATGACTAGCTGAAGGTATCAACTGTGATCCAGGCAAGGTGCACCCTGGAGGCAACCCACAGAATGGGAGAAGATATTCGCAAATGACAGTACAGACAAAGGGCTGATATCCAAGATCTATAGAGAACTCCTCAAACTCAACACACACAAAACAGATAATCACGTCAAAAAATGGGCAGAAAACGTGAACAGACACTTCTCCAAAGAAGACATACAAATGGATAACAGACACATGAAAAAATGTTCATCATCGTTAGCCATCAGGGAGATTCAAATCAAAACCACATTGACATACCACCTTACACCAATTAGAATGGCTAAAATCAACAAGACAGTAAACAACAAGTGTTGGAAAGGATGTGAAGAAAGGGGAACCCTCTTACACTGTTGGTGGGAATGCAAACTGGTGTGGCCACTTTGGAAAACAGTGTGAAGATTCCTTGGGAAATTAAAAATAGAGCTACCCTATGACCCTGAAACTGCACTCTTAGGTATTTACCCCAAAGATACAGATGTAGTGAAAAGAAGGGCCACCTGTACCCCAATGTTCATAGCAACAATGGCAACAGTCGCCAAACTGTGGAATGAACCAAGATGCCCCTCAACAGATAAATGGATAAAGAAGATATGGTCCATATATACAATGAAGTATTATGCTTCCATCAGAAAGAATGAATACCCAACTTTTGTATCAACATGGATGGGACTGGAAGAGATTATACTGAGTAAAATAAGTCAAGCAGAGAGAGTCAATTATCATATCATCTCGCTTATATGTGGAGCATAAGAAATAACACGGAGGACATGGTGAGATGGAGAGGAGAAGTGAGTTGGGGGAAATCGAAGGGGGAGATATACCATGAGAGACTGTGTACTCTGAGAAACAAACTGAGGGATTTGGAGGGGAGGTGGGTGGGGGGTTGGGTAAGCCTGGTGGTGGGTATTATGGAGGGCACGTATTGCATGTAGCGATGGGTGTGGTGCATAAACAATGAATTCTGGAACACTGAAAAGAAATTTAAAAAAAAAAAGATGTGGGACAGAAGAAAGGCACCAGACATTTAAAAAAAGATTAAATACATTGGACTTTATAAAAATTTAAGCCCATTAGTTTTTGAAGGGAATTATATAGAAAATGAAAAGACAAACCACAGACTGAGAGAAAATACCTGAGGAACATATATGTGAGGATAAACTTGAGTCCAGAGTACATAAAGGACTCTGTAACAAGAAGCAACATATTAAAAAAAAAAAAAAATGGATGGAATATTTGAGGAAAATATGAGTGCCCAATGAACATGAAAAAAAAAATTCAAGTGTTAATCATTACTAAGAACAGTTTATCCATTTCTTATAAAGCTAAACAGAACCTGTATATGATCTAGAAATTCCATTTCCAAAAAAACATGAAAATATATATCCTTCTAAATACTTGTATTTATGTTCAAAAGAGTCTTAATCATTATGGTAAAAAATGAAACAATCCAACCATTCATCACTTGGTGAATAGATAAATTTCGATGTTTGTATCAGTGGAACACTACTGAATGATGTAAAAGGATGACAGGACATGCATTTTGTTAGAGATGATCAAGATGCCTATAAATGCATGGGTGCACGGATCACAGTTTGGCCTGTTCCAATGCTCTCTTCAGTGAAGCTTAGACACTAACTTGTATCATAAACCCCATGGTACTTATAATGTTTCCTAAGCCACCAAGCTTGCCATACTAGGAGAATTACTACCCCCCGCCCAAAAAAAGTAATGACATTAGCCATTTCTTTAGCTTCTTTAGCCTTGTGTAAGCATTCAAAATCTTAGCACTCAAAGGTTTCAGCATGACATAAAGGAAAATCTTGACTGTGGGCTAGAAGCTCCCCAACTTTGTTTTGTGTTCCCTGCCCTAGAGTTATGTGGGTCAGGCCATGAAGGAAGTAGCGAGTGTGTCCACTTCCAAGTCCAATTCTCTCCTTCTTCCCATCATGCAACCAGTGGCCCTGCCAGGTTGAGACACTACATTACAACATTAATAATTGCTTTATTTTGAATGGCTTATGTGCATGCATCAGGCTTATGTCAGTGTTAACCTTGTGTCTTTCTACCACAATAAATTGCCTTAGTTAAATTAAGTCCCTTTGTTCCATCAGTAATTAATGAGATCTACTTGATAAACAGATTCTTGGAGTCAGCTACTTTTCCTAGATGGGGTGAGAAGATTGAGAGGAATAAATGCTACCACTTTCATATGGTTTCCTTTCTCTAAGATCCTTTACAATATCCACAATAATACTGTTGATTATTTTCCCCACTGTCCACCTGGACCACATTCTCTTCTAGATAATGCACAATTTGTAAGTTTTGAGTCAGTCAGGTTTTCAAAAGTGAGCTGACAGGAAAAGTCTCCTCTTCATCTGTGAGCAGATACTGAATACAGAGAAGTGCCTGAGCAGATTTCTGAATCCTTGGAAAGAAAGTTGAGTATTAATTGAAACACTGAGATGAATTTTGTGAGAATCATAAATCCTCAAATCACAACCATTTACTAACCATATAAGAAAAGTCTTAATTTACTATTAAGAACATAGTTAAATATTAACACATAGTTGGGTCACAGAAAATAAGATCTTAGATTTTAGTTATTATTTACATTTTAAAAGCATTTCCATTAATATTTTGGAAACTTACTCATAGCTGCAAATTGGAAGTCATACATTTCTCCAGCCTGGTGAAATTTATTTGAATATGAGTGAAATTGAATATCAGAAAAAGTCAAGAATTTGGTTCATGGACAAGCTCTTAGGTCAGTATTTTTACAGTGTTTTTGTAAAACAGGTGTTCTGATGTGTCATTTTTATTTCCTGCTTAGTTCTCTAGATCCATGTAGGGGGAAAATGTCCTTTTCCTAGTGAGCAATGTTCTTTTTAAACCTATTTGCCCTGTACACCATGCTTCTCTGTATTCAATATTTGCTCACAAATGAGGAGGAGACTTTTCCTGTCAGCTCACTTTTGGAAACCTGACTGACTTGAATCATACATACTGTGTATTATCTAAAAGGGAGAGTGTAGATCAGGTGGACAGTGGGGAAAATAATCAACAAAAACTTTTTCATGTCTTTATAAAGCTATACTTCTTTAATTTACAGAATTCCAGTCACAATGCATTATCTCTTTTCTCCATTTTTAACAGACTAATAATAGACAATTTGATTCCCATGGTCATCACGTCTTTATTCTACTACACCTTCTACACTGTACAGTCTTGGGGTTTTCTATGTTGCACCCAGTTTGCTGGAGCCATTCTTAGGGTTAATTTATTAAATTGTTCCACTTTATATTTCAGTTCAGCAGTGTAGGCAGCATCAAGGGGTAAATATTTTTAAATTGAGGATGGTTAAGTCAGGTTCATCTGGGCATGAATTTTTATTGTGTTTCTCTCTTACTGTAATGTTAATAATAAAAAGTATGTACAATGATAACAGGTATTATAACATTACCATTTATTGAAGACCTACTAGATGCTAAGAGTTGTGCTTAGTTCTTTATATTCATTAGCAGTTTCATTCAAACAACAACTCTATTAGGTATGTATTAACATGCCTTCATTGTAAATGAAATTATTGCCTTGAGAATAGTCTAAGAACTTTCCCTTTGATCATACAGCTATTAATTATGTTTTAATTATTTCATCTTTAAAATTATAAGCATAATACAAACATATTTTTTAAACAATAAATACTTTCATTACATAAACTATGAACAGAAGAGGGTTTATTTAGCTTTTTATACCTTGATCCTACTCAGAACTCCAGCTTCTTGATCTCTGGCACATGACAAACTTTTAAGTACTCTGGAATTGAACCGGACTCCAAGTGATGAAGACAAGGATGCACCTTGCTAGAATTCCAGCTGAAGTCTACTGACCTTATCATTTTTTCTTCATTGCTTTTGAATTCTACTCTTCCTTCTTGGTATCGTGTAAATGAAATATAGGATTAGATAGACTTCACTAGGGCCTCCAGCTCTTGCAGTGAAGTTTATCTTGAAGACAACCTGCTTAGAACTATAATATTTTGAAGATAAAGACACACACACACACACACACACACATGCACATTTTGGGAAGAATACTGCAAATGTTTCCCATATGGTGTAATCCTAGGAGGGGAAGAACAGCTGTTGGAGAAGAATGACATTAAGTTGACCAAGACCCTTACCCTTTCTCACTTTGCTTCTCTCTCTGTCTGTCTCTCTCTCTCCCTCTCTGTCTCTCCTATGAAATAAAACCTTAATGTGTAGGAGAGAAGGATACTAAAGGATTGTCTTTCAGGGATTTGGTGAAAACCCATTGCAGTCATCAAAAGGGAACAAAAAAACTGCAACAACAATAACAAAAACCTCCTAGGCTGTGGGGAGGAGCAGCATTTAAAGTAAGAATACTAGTTAAGGAAATCATTTTGTTTTGTTTTGTTTTGTTTTTCAGCTTCATTGAGGTATAATTGGCAAATGAAATTATATATTCAAAGCATGCAATGTGATGATTTTATATATATATACATAGTGAAATAATTTCCCCCAAAAGGTTAATTAACACATCCATTACCTCACATATTCAGCTTTTGTTTTTGTTGTTGTGAGAGCATTTATGTTTTTCTCTCTTAGAAAATTCCAGTTATACAAACAGCATTACCAACTATTTCACCATTTTATCCTTTGGATCCTCAGACCCTCAGGTCTTGTTCATCTTATACCTCACAGTTGGTACCCTCTTATCATCCTTTCCCTATTTTCTCCAACTCCTGGGAACCACTTTTCTTTTCTTTTTTTTTTTTTTTTAAGATTTTATTTATTTATTTGACAGATACAGATCACAAGTAGGCAGAGAGGCAGGCAGAGAGAGAGAGAGAGGAGGAAGCAGGCTCCCTGCTCAGCAGAGAGCCCGATGTGGGGCTCGATCCCAGAACTCCAGAATCACAGCCCGAGTCAAGGGCAGAGGCTTTAACCCACTGAGCCACCCAGGCGCCCCGGGAACCACTTTTCTACTCTATGTTTCCATGAGTTTGATTTTTAAAGATTTATCTATTTATTTGAGAGAGAGCATACATGAGCAGGGAGAGGGGCAGAGGCAGAGAATCTTTAAGCAGACTCCCTGCTGAGCGCAGAGACTGATATTGGGCTGGATCCCATGACCCATGAGATCATGACCTAAGCCAAAACCCAGTGGGATGCCTAACCATTGGAGCCACCCAAGCACCCAGACATGAGTTTGACTTTTTAAAAATAAGATTCCACAGGGGCACCTGGGTGGCTCAGCGGGTTAAAGCCTCTGCCTCCAGCTTAGGTCATGATCCCAGGGTCCTGGGATCAAGCCCCGCATGGGGCTCTCTGGTCAGTGGGGAGTCTGCTTCCTCCTCTCTGTCTCTGCCTGCCTCTCTGCCTACTTGTGATCTCTCTGTGTCAAATAAATAAATAAAATTTCTTAAAAAAAATAAGATTCCACATATAAGTGATTCCATGCAGTATCTGTCTTTTTTATCTGACTTATTTCACTCAGCATAAGGCCCTTCAGGTTCATCCAATGTTGTTGCAAATGACAGTATTTCCTTCTTTTTTTAAGGCTGAATAATATTAAGTTGTAACATAGGTAGATATATAGATGGGTAGATATATAGATAGATAGAGAGGTGATAGATAGCCAGTGAATTGTGACTGTAGTGCGCTACTGTGAATAATATTGCAATAAAAATGGAGTACAGATATCTTGGCATTGGTCTCAGCAATGATTTTTTGGATTTGACACCACAAACAAATACACCAAAAGCAATAATAAATAAGTGGAACTATGTCAAACTAAAAAGCTTCTGCACAACAAAGGAAACAATCAACAAAATGAAAATGTAATCAATGAAATGAAAGAAAATATTTGTAAACTACATATGTAAGGAGTTATTATCCAAAATATATAAGGGACTCCTACAACTCAATAGCAAAAAAATAAATTACCCTCTTAAAAATTGGGCAAAGGATCTGAATAGACATTTTTTTCCACAGAAGATGTACAAGTAGCCAACAGGTACATGAAGATGTGCTCAGCATCATTCAGCATCAGAGAAATGCAAATCAAACCACAATTAGTATCTCCTCATACGTGTTAGGATGGCTGTTTCCAAAGGACAATAGAATAACCAATGCTGACAAGGATGTGGAGAAAAGGGATATGATGCTAGTGGAAATGTTAACTTGTATAACCACTGTGGAAAACAGTAGGGAGGTTCCTCAAGAAATTTAAAAAGAGAAGAAAAGAACTTTTTGGGGGAAGCAGCAAACAAAGGGAAAAGCAGTCTCTCCACTGAGCTGGAAGCCCAATCTGGGACTCAGCCCCTGGGATCATGACTGAGCCAAAGGCAGAAGCTTAACCCACTGAGCCACCCAGGCATCCCCTGTGTTCCTCTTAATAAGAAAAAGTCTTGGAATAAAAAAAGTTCCTTCATACCAATTTTTAATTGGATTTTTGTTCTTTTTATTTTTTCCTATACTAGGGAGAATAGGCCTTGGTGGAGGGAAGCACAGATTTTGTTCCCCAATTATCTTTGTCTTTAATACAATAAATTGGCCATAACAGAGTGTTTTTTTTTATTTTTTATTCATTAAAATTGTAATTTATCAATGTTTAAATTACATCTTCTGGACTTTGACAGTTAGAAAGGCCTTCTCCGTGACTAGGGGAATTCACTCAGTTTCTTCCAGTATTTTCATGATTTCCTTTTTACACTTACATCTTAGTTCTGATTGGAATTTCTGTTAATAAACGGTGAGAGATATAGATTGAACTTTACATTTTTCACCTTGTTATTCCAGTACCATTTCTTTTAAAGTCCCTTGTGATTTGAGATAGTATAAAAGATTCATACAGGCCTCTAAGAAATAGCCAAAAACAAGTGCCTCCTACATTATATACCAAAATTTATTAGATGAAGATAAGCACAGTGAGTAGTACATGCCCTCAGGGAAAGGGTTCTGGTGTGTTCAATATAAATGCTGCATATTCCCTTAAATGCACAGCAGATGGCCAAAATGAGAGCAAAAATGGCAATCAAGAGCACCACCATCAAGAAGACTAGAAAACTGTCACAGGAGCCTAACGTGAACCCAAATCCTAGATTTTTTTTTTCCCTTGTATTTAAAGGTTCACTTGCATTTAAAAGAATAGTCACCCAGTCACGGAATGCTTATGACTTCTAAACTTTCAGCTGCAAGAAGGTCCCAAAACTGTTTAGGACAGAAATTTTAGAACTTAAGTAGTCATCAAAATCTAGATTTTGACAGCAGCAGTAGTCAAGGCTAGCAAGCAATCTCAAGAGCTTAGGAAAATATTATGGTTTGGATTTATATCACTCTTGCCAAATTCATCTCAGCTTCTCAGTAAATGTCTTCCTCCTCTTTCCCAAGAATCCTGGAATCAGTCACCAACTTGGAATATCCAAGTTTTGGGATCTTTGACATACTGGACATGGAATAATTCTAATAGAATAGATAGGCAACAAATTTTATGTATCCCGTCTATGCGATATCGCATAACCCAAAAGGAATAATTTATGAAATGTACAGTTATTGGATATGGTCGAACAAAGAGGCAACTTACCCTACTTTTATTGCTGTACAAAAACACTAAACCTACTAAAGCAATGCTGAACGTGTTATAAATCAATACAGCACATCACTACAGACATTTAAATTAAGAGTTTACTGACATCACACCTCAGCATTACTTTCTGGTAAGGGAACCAGTTGGATGATGAAGCAGAAGAAGTTATGGACTTGGAAAGGGAACAGTTTGCTAGGTATATGGCAGGACACTCAAGCTGTTCGTTAGGGAGTCCTTAGTCCTCTGTTTGCTGAACCTTAGAGGTTCAGCAAACAGACTTTCCAGCCCACAGTTAGTCCTTTAAGTTTGTCATATTGCTGCTATTGGTGTGCCAAGTCCAGAAATGTTGGCATGAGGCTAAAGAAATATGAGATATCTTCACCTTTGTGTCTTCCTGCTTTATTGTTATTTTTACAGATACACTAGTGTTCATGATATGGGCTAGCATAAATGCATCATATGGAAGCATCATAATAGTCTAGCCCTTGATCTCTGCACCTGTATTAACCAAGATGTGTGTATCAAAGAGCATGTCAGAGCTGGCTCCATAATTTGAGGAGGCCAGGGCAAATAAAAATACAAAACTGCTTGTTTAAAAAGCAGGATATATGCAACTAATGAATATGCAACTAATGAATCATTGAACATTATATCAAAAACTAATGATGTGCTATATGTTGGCTAACTAAATTTAAATAAGAAATAAATAAAAAGCAGGGAAAAAAGGCGCAGTCATAGCTATTAGAACAAAAGGTTTTTCCTTTAAAAACATTTTAATACTTATGAAATATAACAAGGGTAAGAGTAGTACATGAATAACACTATGGAATTATAGGTTGCAGAAATATATGTTGATGTCATTTTATATAATACAATGAATAATTAATAATGTAACCTTTTTAAAAAGATTTTATTTGTTTATTTGACAGACAGAGATCACAAGTAGGCAGAGAGACAGGCGGGGGGGGGGGGGAAGCAGGCTCCCCGATGAGCAGAGAGCCTGATGCAGAGCTGGATCCCAGGACCCTGAGACTATGACCTGAGCGGAAGGCAGAGGCATAACCCACTGAGCCACCCAGGTGTCCCTGTAACTTTTAATTATAAGATTTTTCCGGCTTGTTTTTCTGTAAATTCATTTATTAGGTCATCAGAATCTGTATTTTTAGCAACTGTATATATATATATGTGTGTGTGTGTGTGTGTGTGTGTGTGTGTATATTTTTTTTTTTTTTTGACAGAGAGAACAAGTGTTCAGGGGAGGTAAATGGGGAGGGGCAAAGAGACAATCTTAAGCAGGTTCCATGCCCCGGATAGAGCCCAATGTGGGGTTTGATCTCGCAACTCTGAGATTATGACCTGAGCCGAAATCAAGAGTAGGAGACTTAACAAACTGAGCCAGCCATCCAGGCACCCCTAGCAACTGTATTTTCAATTCGTATTATTTAAAGTGAAATCAGTTGCTCTTGGCAAATGTGAGATCTCAATTAATTTTTAATAATCATTAATTTCGAGAAGGATCATTCTGCAGAAGCATCTATTAGTGTGACAACATTGGGATGCATTTCTGATCAATTATTTCAAAATATAAGTTTTGATACACCTAGAGTTGGTGATGCTTGTGAACAGTTTTTCTAAAAAGACTTAACTTCATACAAATTAGTTTCATGTACATCTGAATTTAATTTCAAATGTACATTTATACAATAGAATTTTAACATTCTTCTGATGTTACTAATAACTTGTAGAGGCTGTACAAGATTTTTTTTTTTTTGAGGCTGTACAAGACATTAAAAAGGGCTTCATGGTTTGTATATAATTCAAAATGCCTATTTTTGCATTCTATTGCTTTATTTTAAATTAAAAAGACAAGAGAATTTTAAAAAGTCTTCCTCCTTAATAATTAGTTCACCCAAAGCTTCATATGAAGATAGTGGTCTTTTCTGACATATACAGCAATGAGTTTATTTCCCAGTTCTAAGCCCATTGATGTTTGCTTTGCAGTGTGGCAGCAGTTTTCAAAACCAGAGATGAAGTTATTTGCGGAATTCTACTAGCTTCTGTTATGTTTAATTGCAACGTCTGCATGTATATTTTTATTTGTAATGACTCATTGACAGATTAGCTGGTTGAGCACCCGGAGTTACTGTCCCAGTGCTCAGGCAAAAGATTTAATATTTGTGGCATCTGAGGATGAATGGAGCCAGCCAACCTCGCATAACAATCCATGTTGCTACACCCTTGCCAAGCTTCTCCTTTCTCCCAGGTTCTTCCCCCAACCAACTTCTCTAAATTCCACTGTGGCCTGGGCTTCCTCAGTGGTGCATTTGCACACACACTGGGTGGTCAGACTGACTGATCTGAATGCACACTGCCTGCTGTCCACCCTGTCTGTGGGCCTGAGCTTCTAACGTGGTGATGTTCTTTTACTTATTTCCAAAATCGCTAAATTGCCTCTTCTCTCTTTTATTTATTTTTTTGTAGTCTAATGGGAGATTGATCAATCTTTAGTTTTATTGTTTTCCTTCTTATTAATTTCTGGGGTTTTTTCTTCATTCTTTCCTTCCTCCATATTTTGTTTCTTTTTCTTACCATCTTTTTAAAAAATTCCAGTATCATTGCTGTACAGCGTTATATTAGTTTCAGGGGTACAATACAATGATTCAACAATTCTATTTATACTCAGTGTTCATCTTGGTAAGTATACTCTTAATCCTCTTCATCTACTTCACCCTGTTGGTGGGAATGTAAACTGGTGCACACACTGTGGAAAACAGTGTGAGGTTCCTCAAAAATGACAGATAGAATTACCATATAATTCAGTAATGTCACACTTTGGTTTTAACTTGCTCTCCTCTTTCCAAGTGCATAATGAAAGAACCTTAGGTCACTTACCTTAGACCTTTCTTCTCTTTTAATATATGCGTTTAAAGCTATTAATTTCCCTACAATCAATACTTTATCTGTACTCTACACATTAGATATGCCATGCTTTCATTTTCATTTGTTCAAAATATTTTCCAATTTCCCCAGTGATATCTCTTCTTTGACCAATTAGTCATTTAGGAGTATGTTGTTTGGTTTCCAAATATTTGGGGATTTCCCACAAATTCTGATTCTGATTCTTATTTTAAGTGTATTATGGACAGAGAACATACTCTGTATGATTTCAATCATGTTTAACCTGTGGAGAGTTTTTCCCAAATTTGGCGTGTGGTACCTTTTTGTGAAAGTTGTATCTGCAGATTTAAAAAATGTGTATTCTGCTTGGTTGGGTGGAATGTTCTAAATCTGTCAGTGACTTCTGTTGGGTTCATAATATGTTTCAAATTTTCTTCATGCTTATTGTTTTTCTGCTGACTTGCTCTATCAATTAATGGGATAGGAGTGTTGATCTTCCCTAAATTATTAGTGAAACTAATAATTTTGGATATTTCTATTTCTCTTTTCAGTATTCTCAGTTCTTACTTCCTATCATGAAGCTCTTTTACTGTATACATACACAGTTAGGATTGCTGTGTCTTCTTGGAGAACTGACCTTTTATTTAATTATGAAATGTCTGTATTTATTCCTGGTTATATACCTTTTTTTCAGAAGCTTATATGAATATATTTATCTTCTTCAATATCATTGTAATAAGATTTCTCTTTTACCATCATTTTAATAATATATGGAGAAATGATTAAATTAATGCATTAAATTAATGTATTAAATAGCATTAAAATAATGCTTATTCTACTATATTGTTCTATAAGCCATTACTTTTGAATTACAGATTTGAAAAAACATCTGTTTTCTTGTTTCTTAGAGCCCCAACCAATCTAGGCCTTTCATGAAACAACTGAAATCTTGAAGTCATGAAGTCTTCCACTCACTTTGTCTATTGACTAGTTTGACTATTTATTTTTATAAGTTTGTTATATACTCTAGGTACTAATAGTTTCTTATTTAAATGTATTGCAATTTATTATCCACATTGTGCCTTGTTTTTTCGATAGCTCTATAAAATATTTTGAGTGATATAAATTCTTAATCCTAGCCAACTTGAATTTATTAATATTTCTATCACAATTTCTCAGTTTTCTTTTTTTTTAAGATCCATTTTATTTATTTATTTATTTTTTAATATCTTTTCAGCGTAACAGTATTCATTGTTTTTGCACCACACCCAGTGCTCCATGCAATCTGTGCCCTCCCTAATACCCACCACCTGGCTCCCCCAACTTCCACCCACCGCCCCTTCAAAACCCTCAGGTTGTTTTTCAGAGTTCATAGTCTCTCATGGTTCACCTCCCCTTCCAATTTCCCTCAACTCCCTTCTCCTCTCCATCTCCCCATGTCCTCCATGTTATTTGTTATGCTCCACAAATAAGTGAAACCATATGATAATTGACTCTCTCTGCTTGACTTATTTCACTCAGCATAATCTCTTCCAGTCCCGTCCATGCTGCTACAAAAGTTGGGTATTCATCCTTTCTGATGGAGGCATAATACTCCATAGTGTATATGGACCACATCTTCCTTCTCCATTTGTCCGTTGAAGGGCATCTTGGTTCTTTCCACAGTTTGGTGACCGTGGCCATTGCTGCTATAAACATTGGGGTACAGGTGGCCCTTCTTTTCACTACATCTGTATCCTTGGGGTAAATACCCAGTAGTGCAATTTCAGGGTCATAGGGAAGCTCTATTTTTAATTTCTTGAGGAATTACCACACTGTTCTCCAAAGTGGCTGCACCAACTTGCATTCCCCTTTCTCCACATCCTCTCCAACACACGTTGTTTCCTGTCTTGCTAATTTTGGCCATTCTAACTGGTGTAAGGTGGCATCTCAATGCAGTTTTAATTTGAATCTCCCTAATGGCTAGTGATGATGAACATTTTTTTATGTGTCTGATAGCCATTTGTATGTCTTCATCGGAGAAGTGTCTGTTCATATCTTCTGCCCATTTTCTGATATGATTATCTGTTTTGTGTGTGTTGAGTTTGAGAAGTTCTTTATAGATCCTGGATATCAACCTTTTGTCTGTACTGTCATTTGCAAATATCTTCTCCCATTTTGTGGGTTGCCTCTTTGTTTTGTTGACTGTTTCCTTTGCTGTGCAGAAGCTTTTGATCTTGATGAAGTCCCAAAAGTTCATTTTCACTTTTGTTTCCTTCACCTTTGGAGACATATCTTGAAAGAAGTTGCTGTGGCTGATATCAAAGAGGTTACTGCCTATGTTCTCCTCGAGGATTCTGATGGATTCCTGTCTCACGTTGAGGTCTTTTATCCATTTCGAGTTTATCTTTGTGTATGGTGTAAGAGAATGGTCGAGTTTCATTCTTCTACATATAGTGTCCAGTTTTCCCAGCACCATTTATTGAAGAGACTGTCTTTTTTCCACTGTATATTATTTCCTGCTTTGTCGAAGATTATTTGACCATAGAGTTGAGGGTCCATATCTGGGCTCTCCACTCTGTTCCCCTGGTCTACGTGTCTGTTTTTATGCCAGTACCATGCTGTCTTGGTGATCACAGCTTTGTAGTAAAGCTTGAAATCAGGTAACATGGTGCTGCCAGTTTTATTTTTGTTTTTCAACATTTCCTTAGCAATTCGGGGTCTCTTCTGATTCCATACAAATTTTAGGATTATTTGCTCCAGCTCTTTGAAAAATACTGGTGGAATTTTGATCAGAATGGCATTAAAAGTATAGATTGCTCTAGGCAGTATAGACATTTTAACAATGTTTATTCTTCTGATCCAAGAGCATGGAATGGTCTTCCATCTTTTTGTGTCTTCTTCAATTTCTTTCATGAGTGTTCTGTAGTTCCTCGAGTACAGATCCTTTACCTCTTTGGTTAGGTTTATTCCCAGGTATCTTATGGTTCTTGGTGCTATAGTAAATGGAATCGATTCTCTAATTTCCTTTTCTGTATTTTCATTGTTAGTGTATAAGAAAGCCACTGATTTCTGTACATTGACTTTGTATCCTGCCACGTTACTGAATTGTTGATATGAGAATTGTTACCCCAGCCTTCTTTTGAGGCCCATTGGCATGAAAGATACTTCTCCATCCCTTCACTTTCCATCTGTTCAAAATGGGTCTCTTTTAGACAACATATGGATGGGTCCTGTCGTTTTATCCGATCTGCAACCCTGTGTCATTTTATGGGTGCATTTAGGCCATTCACATTGAGAGTGATTATTGATAGATACATTTTTATTGACATCGTGTTACCTTTGAAGTCTTTCTTTCTGTAGATTGTCTCTATATTTCTGTTCAATGATTTTCTTAGGATTTTTCCTCTTTTATAGAACCCCCCTTAATATTTCCTGCAGTGTTGGCTTGGTGGTCGCATACTCTTTTAAGCCTTGCTGGTCTTGGAAACTCTTTATCTCTCCGTCCATTTTGAATGTCAGTCTTGCTGGATAAAGTATTCTTGGCTGCATGTTCTTCTCATTTAGTGCCCTGAATATATCTTGCCAGCCCTTTCTGTCTTGCCAGTTTTCTGTGGACAGGTCTGACGTTATTCTGATGGGCTTTCCTCTGTATGTAAGGAGCTTCTTTGTCCTAGCTGCCTTCAAGAGGGCCTGCCTACAATTATAATTCTTCATTCTTACTATTAGATATCTCGAGGACTTTTGAGAATCTATAATCCTGGGGGGAGACCGTTCTGCCTCTAATACATGAACGCTGGTTCCATTCATGAGATTGGGAAAATTTTCATGGAGAACTTGTTCCACTATATCTTCTAGACTTCTTTCTTTCTCCTCCCCTTCAGGGATTCCAATAATTCTGATGTTGGAACGTTTCATGGCATCATTTATTTCCCTGATTCTGTTTTCGTGGCTTCTAAGCTGTTTGTTCCAGGCTTCCTCCTGATCCTTTCTCTTATCTGTTTGTCCTCCAGATCACTAATTCTATCTTCTGTCTCAGTTACCCTAGCTTTTAGAGAATTTAGATTAGATTGGAACTCATTGAGAGCCTTGTGAACATCATCCCTGGTGGCTTTCAATTCTGCCCTAACATTGTGAATATCATTCCTGGTAGCTTTCAGTTCTGCCCTAATCAATTCCATTTGGTCATCCATGTCTTTCTCCAACCTAGCTATTGCCTGGATAATTGTTAGCTTGAATTCCCTTTCCGACATATTGTCTTTGTTGATAGCCATTAGCTCTGTTGCAGAAGGCCCATCCTCTGTTAATTTTCTTCTGTTGGGCATTCCTCTTCCTAGTCATTTTGGTGAGAGATGGCTGAACCGATGTAGCTGGATGTATCGACCATGGTGCAGTCAAGGTGCATCCTGGAACGCTTCTAAGCAATCAGGAGTTCCCACCCAAATGAGAGAAAAAAGAAAAGAGAGAGAGAGAGACAGGAAAAAAGGGAAGATAAAAGAGAAGGCTCAGCCCAAATGGGCCCCAAGGTAAGATTTATGAAGTATACAAACAAAAACACTGATAAAAGTATATGACAAGAGAAAAAAATATATATATATATATAAAAGCAAAAAAAAAAAAAAAAAAAGAACCTCGTCAAAAAGAACCCCAATATAAGATTTATATACTATCAGGACAAACACAAATACACAGAAACACTGGCGGAAGAAAAAGATGGGAGAGTGGTTATAAATTCTCAGTGTGGGCGAGGAAGGTTATTTTGACTCTTCCTGGATGTATCTTGCTATCTTTGTTAAAGGACTCAACTTTCCTAAGATAAAGGGGGATTAAAAATTGGTTTACCTATAGGGGTAGCATTGATTGGGGAAAGGGGATAACCTTGAAGTAAAGAATAATCTAAACTAAACTAAACTAAAATTTAAAAAAAATTAAAAAATAGAAAAGCAAAAGAAAAACACGGGTATATGTATCAAAAAGTTCAGGTTAATAGGTTATTATGGAATTTGATGTACTGGACATCTCACTGTGATGGTAAATAGGTTAAAAATTTTCTATATAAAAAAAATGAACCAAAATAGTGGGAACAAATTAAAAATAAAAGTTGTATCTATGAAGTAGTGGTGGTTGTTCTCTTGTCCTTTTTTTTTTTTTTTTTTTCTTTTTCTTCCTGGTTGGTTTACTGGGGGAGGGGCCTGCCACATGGGTTTTCAGGCAATGTTCCCTGAGTTAAGTCCTCCCGCCCCCCTCAAGGGGGTGGGCTCTGAGGAAACTGGTTTTTCAGGCTTTTGTTCTCTGGAGGTTTTTATGTTTGTTTGTTTGTTTGTTTGTTTGTTTGTTTTTCTCTCACCTTGACAGCTTTTGATGGTTTTTAGAGGTTTAGAGAAAAGCAAACTGCACCTGGACCTCCCTCTCAGAGAGAAGCCTCAGTCTGTTCCCCTCTGGGTGTTACGGAGCACATAAGTTCCCCCTTGGCCACTGGCAGAGCAGGTTCCGAGTCGCAGTCCCAGGGGACACAGGAACTCCTGTTTGTACCCAAAACCATGACAGCAGCAGCTGTCTGGCCAGCTCCAGACCGCCAGAGAGGTTCCAAGCAGTGACCGCACACTGAGATTTTCCTGCTGGCCCGGGCTGGGAGTGCCTGGTCTTTCCAGGTCCGAGAGTGCCAGGCTTGCGCACACCTCTCTCAGGGGAGGGTGTGGGGCGCGTCTCAGGCTCTGATAGCGTGGCACGGTGCGTGCATGGAGAGTGCAAAAAGGCTGTGCTTCTGCCAGCTGGCGAGGGTCCCAGCCCCTCACGGGAGCTGGACCCCACGTGCTCTCAGGCGTGCTGGCAGCTCAGGGACCAAGACCTGGTTTCTCCACTGCACTCTCTGGCTCAGCGCCAGGGGTGGCTGTCCTCGGTCCAGGGACTTAAGCCCCTGTCCCTGACTGCCCCGATTCCCACAATTTCCCCCCCATGATCCTTTGCTCTTTTTGAGTGCTTTCAACCAGACTCCAAGTTAATGCTGGTCCCCAGATGCAGGGCACTCTCATACTGGGGAATTACTTTCCAATGGGTCCACCTCTGGTGGCTCCTTCCCACTTTTGTTTATCTTCCAATACCGGTCCGATGTTCCCACTCCGCTTTACCTGCCCACTGGTGTTTTCTGCCCCCATAGAGATCCAGACGTGTATAATTCTGATCTCAGGTTGATTTCATGGGTGATCAGAGTTCTTTGGTAGGTAATCAGCTCACTTTAAGGTACAGGTTGAAACAGTGCCTCCTCCTACTTCCCCGCCATCTTGTCTTCTAATAATCTTCTTTTTTTTTTTTTAATGTGTGTGTATGTTTTATTAAATTCTTGGGATGCATTCTTTCTTCTCATTTATCCTCATGGATTCTGGAAGTATAGGGAAAGCAAATGACCTGTACTTCTCCACCACTACATATTTGGTTTTTTCAGATTTAGCTCTTTTAATTTGCCTGAAAGGCCTTCTGCTCAGTTGATCTTACAAATTCTATCTTCCTTCCAAGTCTCAGTTCAGCTCTAAGTTAGAAACTCTTTTCTTTCCCAACATCTTTACAACTATCCTGAAGAACATTGCCCTTATTTATAATTATTTATAATAAGACACTATCTTAACAACTTACGTTTATCATTGGGCTCTGGTGATTTTTTTTTTCCTTAAGATTTATTTATTTATTTATTTGACAGACCGAGATCACAAGTAGGCAGAGAGGCAGGCAGAGAGAGAGAGAGGAGGAAGCAGGCTCCCCGCCGAGCAGAGAGCCCCATGCGGGGCTTGATCCCAGGATGCTGGGATCATGACCTGAGCCGAAGGCAGAGGCTTTAACCCACTGAGCCACCCAGGTGCCCCGGCTCTGATGATTTTTGAGGATGAGGAGTATTTAGCACAGAATCACATATTCCATTATAATATTCATATTGAATGAATGCATAAATAAGGATTAATCTCACTTATTTAATCATATGATAATACAGCATCTGGATTTCTATATCTTCTGGTGCTGTCATGGCTGATTTTTTCTGAGAGAATGTAATTAAGCTTCTTTGAATCATATCAAATATTGATGTACACTTCTTTTTTCAAAACATTTTGACACTATGTGTGTGTTTTATTTTAGGCTCAGTTTGTTGAAATCTTGGGACTAAACCACTTCATGGAATCCATGATATTCTTTTCTTTTAATATGTTCCACCAACATCAGATGAAAATGTAACTGTGAGAGATGCAACACTTAACAATATTTCTGCCCATGTATATGAGCCAAAACAGAAGCCAGAGTCATTAAGAGGCTTATTTTATATCCATAGTGGTGGTTGGTATTTGGGTAGTATGTAAGTGTGATATGTTGGAAAACGCACTTTGTTGATATACTTAACTATTCTCATTTCACAATCTATAAATTAAATATCACGTTCCTGCTTCTAAAATTAATTTTTTAAGCAACATGAATTAATGGAGGTTTTGAAATCTCTGTCTAAATAAAAGTTTATTACCATTTGGAATTTAAAATATTTTTGTTACAAAAGTTGTAAGAGTTTCTGACCCTATCACTGTGACAGATCTTAGAAATTTTACATGATGAAGATTAAGCTCCTTAGCAAATATAAGTCTTTTTGTATTGTGAACTTGCCAACATATTGCTGGAAATATTTTATTTTTTATTTTTTCTTCAAGACTCAAGTAATTATTTTCCAAGTTTGCTTTCCCAATGTCTCCAGATAAAGGTGGAAGACTCTTTAAACATTTCTCTTTACTGAAAAGTTAAGGTACAGTCTGCTTTCTTTGGATCATCTCCAGCTAACAGTATAAAACTAAGTAAGAGTTGTCTTTTCCCTTTCACTTTTTTCCTCCAACATTTCTATCTCTTTCTCAGATCAAAATAAAGTCTAGAAAAAATCTTCCATTTTTATATTGAAATAAGAAACTTAGAACCTTTCCCTCATGTGGGGTATCATAATAAAGAGGATAATAGACTAAGGTAGAAAAAGACTCTGTTCAATGCTCCAAATCCAGAGTACCAGGAGTGTGGTCTAATGGAAAGGCATGCCACTTTGCTCTGATAGCTCTGTGTCTCTGGTGAAGAAGATAGCTAGAGGACGTCCAAGTAGCCCTTCTAAGGGTGGGTCCCTGGACAGAGGCCCAGATGCTTAGGTCCAAGAAAGTTCTGAGGGCCAGCATTCTAGTTTGGGTGACTCACAGAGTGCTGGTACGAGGCTGTTTTAAAATAGTGAAGGAATGTGTGAGTCTGTAATTTCCAGTCACTGAAAATAATGAGAGATATAAGTGAAATCATGAGAGAGAGGATATCTAGAAAGAGGGTGGATGTGGCAGTACCAAATAATGCAGGAATCTTGAACTGCTGAAAGAATGCCTCATGGACTTGGACATTTGTACTGATTGAGTGAGGGCAGAAGTTATAGAATAGTAGGACATGATGAGTGAACAGTAAAGGAGAGTTGAGGAAATTTAAGCAGTGACCACACATAGTCTTTCAAGAAACTTCATCAGGGAGGGAAAAAGAGAAACAAGGAGTCAGACAAAAAGGAAATACAGACATGATAGCAAGTTTTGTATTTTAATATTTCCGTATAGGAGTGGCATAAATATTTATGTAACTTTTGTTTAAAAAAAAAAAACAGTAAATAGCTTTATGTTGAACAAATGGGGATGATGACTGTGTCTGCATAGTCCCAGAGGCAATGTTAGGGAACCAAGGGCAAAGGATTGCCAACACATGGAAGAAGGACATGTCTGGCTATGAGGGGAAAGGAAAAGAAGCCTTCAGTGGAGAGATTGTATGCTGGCAGCAGGAAAGTGAAAGGTAATTGAAAAGTACTGCTCAATGACACCTGTGAATGAGTTATCTAATTTTTGTTTTACCAGTTTGTCTTTTAAATGGGTCCCAATGCTCAAAGCTGTTGCTCTTCAAACTATTTTGCTAAAGCTGGCCCTGTGGGAGTGCCAACCCCCAACACACACACACACACACACACACACACACACACACACACTTTGCTCAGAAATATCCCTACAACCTCACTGTCTTTAGTCTATCCAAACACCTTTTAAATTATTTTCAACGCCCCATGGCTGATTGATGAGGGATCTGTCCTATAGGTCAACACTACTCTGTACTCTCCTCCATCAAGGCAGCTATTTTTTGTATTTCTGTTGTTTGCCTCTGTCCCCATAAATGTAAGCTCCTTAAAAGTCAGAGAATGTGTCCTTCAAATTTGTACTGCCAGTCTCTAACTACATGCCAATCACATAAGAGGCAGCCAAAATAAGTTAGTTTGGAATAGACTATTTGGAAATTTGGCAAATGGAAAGGAAAGCTCATCAAGGGCAAGTGAAAGGGTCACTGAGAAGAATAAGTCACATTCTATTGAGATGTCAGTAGGTGCATTGATCATTACGAACTAGTATTCATGTTTCTCTTTATGTAGTAGTTCAAGATAAATGGAAGAAATAGAAAATCATCACAGTAATTTCAGTATTCTTTTTCTTTTATTTCAGCTCTTTAAAACCTGTGACCTGTCAAGGTGGATAGCAGACAGACTTGATTCAACTGTCATATTATCCAAGTAAGAACTGTGTTGGTTTGATTGTAAACTAGATGTCTTACATACTAATATTCACTCAAGTATTTTGTTTTATTATGTTAAGAATTAATCTATGTCACTGATGACACTGAGTATAGCCAGAGAAACCTAATGTCAGAGGTCATAGAGTCCAGCATCAGAATGAAATGACACATACACTTAGGTCAAGAAAGAATGAAGGCCAGAAAGTCAAGAAGTTGTTCAAGTGAAATTTACCTATAGTATTACTTCTGACATTCCTCCCCCTGCCCCAATTAATTAGCAGAGTATTGAGAATAAGGGACTTGGGAGGGGGTCCAAGAGGGTTGTCTAGGAAGATTCTGAACTCACTTTCTCCCCAGGACACACCAGATCTATAGCCACACATGGGTCATTTCTGTCCAAAAAATATCTCTCCATGACAAAAGCCAAAAGTTCCATGCAGAGACAGGTAGGAAAGGCAGAGACATGATCTCACCAAAACCCCATCCTTGGTGTGGTGATACACAGTAGGAGAGGGGTCTCACCAGACATGTGCTTTACCCAAAAGAATGAGATGTTGGTGCCCCACGTCAAACATCTTGACCCCTGGGATCTGCACTGAAGAGACAATACCCCAGAATGTCTAACTCGGAAAACAAATGAGAATGATTTCTGGGCATCCCAGAGTGCTATGGAAAATGGAGATTCCTCTCTTGAAAGTCTCACATGTGGCTTTGCTTGTCTTAAACCCAGCAAAAAAACCCAGCAGTTCGAAAAGCACCTAGACTGTATGTGAGGAAGAATGAGTTGCTGCAGGACAGTTGGAGGTTCCCCAGAGATAGACGTGCTCGCAGATGTTGCTGCGGCACTGTCCACATAGCCTGCTAGCTCAGGCCAGCAAGCTTGGAACACCCTCCAACTGTCTTGATTGGTCATTGGGGGTGGGGTGGGCCACTGAAGCATTCTCCCGCTCCAAGCATAAAGCTGGTACATGCACATAGACTAAGCACTCTCCCACTGCATTGCTGGAGCCCACAGGTCACGACATTTTCCCACTGTCTTTCTGAAGACAGTAAGTGTATGCTGTGTAGACCATACTGGGTAAGCCTGCCCTTTGATCACCTTCCCTGGTGACCAAGTGACCTGGTGTTCCAGAGCTCCATGGAACTGTAACAGTCAGAAAGACAGATCTTGGCAAGCACCCCCCCAACCCCCACCACAAAGGCACTGTACCAATAGTAGACTCAGACACATCCCCAGTCTTCCTGTGAAAAAAGCCTATTTACATAGCCTGGCGTTTCAGTCTGAGGCTTCAGGTTTCCCACGCATATAGAGGTTAACTAAGGAAGCACTCCCAAGGAATGTAAGCAGGGAGATACCACCCCTACATACCTCCTTGACCTCAATACAGTTCTATACAACTTCCTGGAAAGGAGAATATACATTCATTTGGTGCCCCAATTTTTGCACCTGTTGCCCAAGGTAAACCTCCAGATCTCCTGGTCTGGAGACCAGCAGGATTATGATTGCAGCTCCACAGGACCATATATCTGCATGCTTTAAAAGCTGCTGTCCAATGTTTTGGTTTCCAGCCAGTCTGAAACTCAGTACCAAATGATTCTTCCTCTTGGATCACTGACAGATCTTGGCACCCTCAAAAATAAGGGCATATTGAGAATAAATCAGGCAGTTTAGACAAACATAAAGGTTCAAGAGACAACCAAGAACTAGAACAAGGTTGAACAAGAATGATCTAAAAGAACACAAAAACACTAATTCAAAAGGATATATGTGCTCCTTGTTCACTGCAGCATTGTTTATAATAGCTAAGATATGGAAAAACCTGCATCTGTTGATGGACAAATGGATTAAAAATATGTGGTACACACACACACACACACACACACACACACAGACATGCACACCTGAAATACAACTGAGTCGTGAAAAAGAAGGAGGTCTTGCTATTTGCAACAACATGGATGGACCTTGAGAGTATTATGCTAAGCGATAGAAGTCAGAGAAAGACAAATACTGCATGATTTAGCTTTTAAGTGAAATCTAAAAAACAAAACAAACAAAGCAAAACATTAGTGGTTCCCAGAAGGGAGGAGGTTGAGAGAAGGCAAAATGGGTGAAAGTGATCAAGCCTTGCAAACTTCCAGTTATAAAATAAATAAGCCACAGAGATGTAACATGCAGCCCATGAAATAGAGTCCATAGTATTGTAATAACTTTGTAAGATGACAAATGGTAAATAGATTTTTAGTGGTGATCATTTTGCAATGTATACAATGTCAAACCACCATGTTGTACACCTGAAACTAATATAATACTGTATGTCAATTATACCTCAAGAAAATAAAAGAAGAAGAGGAAGGAGGATGTACGGGGAGTGGGAGAAGAAAAAATTTACAAAAACGGAGGAGGACTTTGGAGCTAATGACTTGGATAAAATAGAGACTGCAAACTTGTAACTGTGACATTTTAAAACTTTTTTTTTTTATTTATTTGACAGAGAGAGAGATCACAAGTAGGCAGAGAGGCAGGCAGAGAGAGGCGGGGAGACAGGCTCCTGCTGAGCAGAGAGCCTGATGCAGGGCTCAATCCCAGGACCCTGAGATCATGACCTGGGCCAAAGGCAGAGGCCTAACCCACTGAACCACCCAGGTGCCCCCATTTTAAGAGATATGTAAGTTCTAATAATAATAATTTGCACATTTCAGCATTGATATGGGGATTAAATAGTATGATACATTTATAATGCTTGGAATGGTGTCTAGTGCCTAGGAATCCATCAATAAAAGCCACCGTTACCCAAATTAACTGTGGAAGTTGAGACACAATTTGTTTCGAATTACATTTTAGAGCACCCCTGAGGAAGAGTAGAATATTTCAATTTTCTATGGAACACACTCTCTATGATAACCCACTTGAACTTAAGCCCAAAAAAAAGTAGAATTTATGGATTAATACAGTAGTGGTCATATGTCAAAATGAAATATTTTGGTATGGTTGGAAAAGTAATTCTGGAGGTAAAAATAAGTAATAGTAAAAACTGATTACTAAAATGATGTCACTATTACAAAAAAAAATCATTCTGGAAAAATGTGTAGCTAGGAAAAGATAGCAGATAGGAAGTATTTCCCTAAGACTCAACCAGATTTAGCTTTCAAAATTTTAATTTTGTTTATAAAAATAGCAGTATTTAGTCATTGACAGTCAAATTTCACAATTGGGAAAAATTTGTCTTTCAATTAATAGAAAGCATCCAAATATCATGTTGTTAAAAACAGGATTTTATTTTTGATTTTGTGTGTGTCATAAAGTGTAAAGAGTTAACAATTTGGTGGCAAAGGAACTTTATCACTCTGTACCTAAAGTAGTCATTCTACAATTCTAATCTTACTCCTCTGATACATTATTCATGTTACAATTTGAAGTAAAGGATTTCTTTCAGTCTTTTTTTCTTCTTAAATGTGAAATTTGTAGTTTATTTTGCCATTTTCAAAATCACTAATATTCCCTCTGAAGTGTTTAAACTGCTTTTTATTATAACACTGAAATTTTAAAATGGTTTAGAAAAATGTTTCAGCCTTCTTCAACTGAGCATACAAAAAGTATTTAACATTATAAGTAAATGCCTCAAAACCAATGTCTTTGAACAAATTAAAGAGAAATAATTCCTTTAATTCCTAAAATTCTTTTTAATGATGAAAATACTATATAAACTCTCTCTATATATATATATTTCAAGAATTTAAATATTTTTATTTTAATGAACTTCATGGAAATTGATCTCTGAAGCAATTATCAAAAAGATGCTATAATGAGGAACACCTGGGTGGCACAGTCAGTTAAGCATCAGACTCTTGGTTTTGGTGCAGGTCTTTGCTCAGGTGGTGCTCTCAGGGTCCTGAGATCAAGCCCAGCATCTGGTTTCCTGCTCAGTGTGGAGTCTGCTTCCATCTGCCCCTCCCACTTGTGTGTGCTCCTCCTGTTCCCTCTGCCTCTCCTGCTCCTGTATGCTCTCTCTCTCAAATAAATGAATAATTTTTTTTTTTTAAGATGCTCTATGAGACAATTTGGCTGAGGACTTTTTTTTGTATTCATTCGGTGTCCTAGGAATAGATTTTGAGAGCATTTCTATAATTTCTTTACAAAATAAAATGGATTAGTATTACCTGATAGGGAAAGAAGCACATTAAATAATGCTGTAGCCTGTCGTCCTTAGAAATTGCTGTGATGGAGACATGGCAGGCCAGATGTGGATGCCACTTCTGATGCTGTCATCATTCCTTTATTTGCCTAGACTTTATTTTTTTATTATTTTATTTAAATTCCATATTAGTTTCAGGGATAAAAAATACTGATTCAACATTTCTATACATCACCTGGTGCTCATCACAAGTGTGTTCCTTAACCCCCATCACCTATTTAACCCACCCCCTGCCACGTCCTTTCTTGTAACCCTCAGTTCGTTCTTACAGTTAAGAGTCTGTTTCTTGGTGTGCCTCTCTCTTTCTCTGTTTCCCCCCCTTTGCTGGTTTGATTTTTTCTTTAAATTCCACATATGAGTGAAATCATGTGGTATTTGTCTTTCTCTGACTGATTTATTTCACTTAGCATAATACTATCTTCATCCATGATTTGCAAATGACAAAATTTCATTCTTTTGTATGACTGAATATACATATATATATATATGTGTGTGTGTGTGTGTGTATGTGTGTGTGTGTGTGTGTGTGTGTGTGTGTATACACACAAAACCAAGAGTCTGATGCTTAACTGACTGTGCCACCCAGGTGTTCCTCATTATAGCATCTTTTTGATAATTGCTTCAGAGATCAATTTCCATATATTTATATATATATTTATATACATATAATATATATTTATATGTTATTTATATGTTATATATATATATATATATAAAACATCTTCTTTATCCATTTGTCAATTGATGGACGCTTGGGCTGTTTCTGTAATTTGGCTATTGTAGATGATGCTGCTATAAACACTGAGGTGCAGTATCCCTTTGAATTAATGTTATTGTCCCTTTTGGGTAAATACCTCATAGGATGATTCCTGGATTATAGGGTAGTTACATTTTTAACTTTCTGAGGAACCTCCATATTGTTTTCCACAGTGGCTGCACCAGTTTGCATTCCTACAACAGTATAAGAGGGTTCCTCTTTCTCCACATCCTCACACAACACCTGTTGTTTCTTGTGTTGTTGATTTTAGTCATTCTGACAGGGGCCAGGTGATACCTCATTGTGGTTTTGATTTGTGTTTCCCTGATGATGAGTGATGTTGAGCATCTTTTCATGTGTCTGTTGGCCATCTGTATGTCCTCTTTAGAAAAATGTCTCTTCATGTCTTCTGCATATTTTTAACTGGATTATTCATTATTTGGGTGTTAAGTTTACCCTTTATCAGGTATGTCATTTGCAAGTATCTTCTCCCATTCTGTAGGTTGTCTTCTACTTTTATTGATTTCATTTGCTGTGCAGAATCCTTTTATTTTGATGTAGTCCCAAAACTTTGTTTTTGCTTTTGTTTTCCTTGCCTCACAAGACATATCTAGAAAGAAATTGCTATGTTTAATGTCAGAGAAACTACTGCCTCTGTTCTCTTTTAGAATTTTTATGGTTTCAAGTCTCACAGTTAGGTCCTTAACCTATTTTGAATTTATTTTTGCGCATGTTGTGAGAAAGTGGTCCAATTTCACTCATTTTGCATGTAGTTATTCACTTTTCCCAATAATATTTGTTGGAGAGGCATTCTTTTTCTCATTGGATATTCTATCCTGCTTTGTCAAAGATCAATTCACCACATAATTGTGGGTTTATTTCGGGTTTTCCATTCTGCTGTACGGATCTATGTGTCTATTTTTGTGCCGATGCCAAACTGTTTCAATTATTCTAACTTTATAATATGACTTGAAGTCCAGAATTGTGATGCCTCCAGCTTTGCTTTTCTTTTTCAAGGCTGCTTTAGCTATTTGGGGTCTTTTGTGGTTCCATACGAATTTTAGGATAGTGTTTTGGGTAGTGTAGACATTTTAACAATATTTGTTCTCCAATCCATAAGCTTTGGGTAGTGTAGACATTTTAACAATATTTGTTCTCCAATCCATAAGCATGGAATGTCTTTCCATTCTTTTTGCCATCTTCCATTTCTTCCATTGGTGTTTTATTGTTTTCAGAGTACAAGTCTTTCACATCTTCGGTTAGGTTTATCCCTAGTTATCTTATTATATTTAGTGCAATTGCAAATGGGATTTTTTCTTAATTTCTCTTTCTGCCGCTTCATTATTGATATAGATAAATGCAACAGATTTCTGTACATGATTTTGTAGCCTCTGACTTTACTGAACTTGTATATCAGTTCTAGTAATGTTTTAGTGGAATCTTTTGGGTTTCCTATATATATAGTATCATGCCATCTGCAAGTAGTGAAAGTTTTACTTCTTCCTTACCAATTTGGATGCCTTTTATTTCTTTATGTTGTCTGATTGCTATAACCAGGATTTCCAGTATTGGGTTGAATAGAAGTGGTGAAGTGGACATCCCTGTCTTGTTTCTGACTTTAGAGGAAAAGCTCTCAGTTTTTCCTTGTTAAGAATGACATTAGCTGTTAGTTTTCCATATTTGAACTTTATTATGTGAAGGTATGTTACCTCTAAATGTACTTTGTTGAGAGTTATTATAATGAATGGATGTTATACTTTGTCAAATGGTTTTTCTGTGTCTAGTGAAATGATCACAAAATTCTTATCCTTTCTCTTGCTGATGTGATGTATCACATTGGTTAATTTGCAAATGTGGAACCACTCTTGCAACCCAGGAATAAATCCCACTTGACTGTGGCAAATGATTTTTTTTTTAAGGTATTAGTGGATTCCGTTTGCTAGCATTGCATTGAGAATTTTTGCATCTATGTTCATCAGAGATATTGGCCTGTGGTTCTTTTTTACAGTGGTATCTTTATGTGGTTTTGGTATCAGGATAATGCTGACCTCATAGAATGATTTTGAAAGTTTTCGTTCCTCTTTTGTTTTTTGGAATAATTTGAAAAGAATAGGTATTAATTCTTTTTAAAATGTTTGGTAGAATTTGCCTGTGAAGCCATCTGGTCCTGGACTTTTGTTTGTTAGGAGTGTTTGGATTACCAATTCAATTTCTTTGCTGATTATCAGTGTGCTCATGTTTTCTATTTATTCCTGTTTCAGTTTTGTTACATTCTGTTTCTAGGAATTTATCCATTTCTTCCAAGTTGTCCAAAAATATAGAGTTTTTCATACTCTCTTATAATTGTATTTCTATGATGTTGGTTGTTATTTCTCCTCTTTTATTTGTGATTTTATTTATTTGGGTCTTTAACTTTTCTTTTTGATAAGTCTGGTTAGAGGTTTATCAATTTTATTAATTTTTTCAAATAACCAGCTCCTGGTTTCATTGATCTTTTCTATTTTTTTTTTCTATATCACTTATTTCCTACTCTAAGCTTTATTATTTCCTTCCCTCTACTGGTTTTGTTTTGTTTTGTTTTGTTTTTTTCTTTTTCTAGCTCCTTTATGTATAAGGTTAGGTTGTTTAATTGAGATTTTTCTTGTTTATCGAGGTAGGCTTATATTGCTATATACTTCCCTCTTCAGACTGCTTTTGCTGCATCCCAAAGGTTTTGAGACTGCATTTTCATTTTCATTTGTTTCCATGTCTTTTTGTTTACTTCTCTGATTTCCTGGTTGACCCATTCACTGATTCTAGCATGTTGTTTAATGTCCATGTATTTGTGGTCTTTCCAGAATTTGTCTTGTAGTTGACTTCCAGTTTCATAGCATTGTGGTCAGAAAAGATGCATGGTATGACTTCAGAATTTTTTTACTAATATGTGATTTCATCTGGAGAATTTTCTATGTGCTCTTGAAAAAAAAAGTGTATTCTGCTGTTTTAGGATAGAATGTTCTGAATATATCTGTTAAATCCATCTGGTCCAATGCATCCTTCACAAACTGATTGTTTCTTGTTGATTTTCTATTTAGATGATCTGTCCACTGATATAAGTGGTGTGTTAAAGTCCTCTATTGTTATTGTGTTACTATCAATTAGTTCCTTTGTATTTATTAATCATTTCATATATTTGGGTGCTCCCATGTTGGGTGCATACATATTTATAATTGTTATATCTTCTTGTTGAAACATCCCCTTTATTATTATATAATGCTCTTCTGTGTCTCTTATTACAGTCTTTGTTTTGAAATCTAGTTTGTTGGATATAAGTATTGCTACTTCAGCTTTCTTTAGGCATTGATTTGCATGATAAATGTTTCTCCATCACTTTATTTTCAATCTCCAAGTACTTTTGGGTCTAAAATGAGTCTCTTGTAGGCAGCATATAGATAAGTCTTGTTTTTTTATTCATTTTGACATCCAATGTCTTTTGATGGAGCATTAAGTTCATTTACATTCAAAGTAATTATTCTTCTCTTCTCTCCATGTCTTAGGTATATGTTATTAAATTTTATATCATTTTTGTGTGTGTGTGAATTCCTTGACTGATTTTACAGAAATATTAGTTTTTACTGCTTTTGTGCTTCCTGCCTTAACACTGTCACCTTTAGTCTCTCTACCCAAAGAATCCCCTTTAATATTTCTTGCAGGGCTGGTTTAGTGGTCACAAACTCTCTTAATTTTTGTTTGTCTGGCAAACTCTATCTCTCCTTCTATTCTGAATGATACCCTTGCTAGATATTCTTTTTTTTTTTTTTTTAATAAACATATAATGTGTTTTTATCCCCAGGGGTACAGGTCTGTGAATCGCCAGGTTTACACATTTCACAGCACTCATCATAGCACATACCCTCCCCAGTGTCCATTTCCCCACCACCCTCTCCCGTCCCCCCTCCCCCTAGCAACCCTCAGTCTGTTTTTTGAGATTGAGTCTTTTATGGTTTGTCTCCCTCCCAATCCCATCTTTTCATTTTTTTCTTTTCCTACCTCCCCCCAACCCCCCCGCCTTGCATCTCCACTTCCTCATATCAAAGAGATCGTATGATAGTTGTCTTTCTCTGATTGACTTATTTCGCTAAGCATGATACCCTCTAGTTCCATCCACGTCGTTGCAAATGGCAAGATTTCATGTCTTTTGATGGCTGCATAGTGTTCCATTGTGTGTATATACCACCTCTTCTTTATCCATTCATCTGTTGATGGACATCTAGGCTCTTTCCACAGTTTGGCTATTGTGGACATTGCTGCTATAAACATTCGGGTGCACGTGCCCCTTCGGAGCACCACATTTGTATCTTTAAGATATATACCCAGTAGTGCAATTGCTGGGTCATAGGGTAGCTCTATTTTCAGTTTTTTGAGGAACCTCCACACTGTTTTCCAGAGTGGTTGCACCAGCTTGCATTCCCACCAGCAGTGTAGGAAGGTTCCCCTCTCTCCGCACCCTCGCCAGCATCTGTCATTTCTTGACTTCTTAATTTTAGCCATTCTGACTGGTGTGAGGTGGTATCTCATTGTGGTTTTGATTTGTATTTCCCTGATGCCGAGTGATGTGGAGCATTTTTTCATGTGTCTGTTGGCCATCTGGATGTCTTCTTTGCAGAAATGTCTGTTCATGTCCTCTGCCCATTTCTTGTTGGATTATTTGTTCTTTGGGTATTGAGTTTGATAAGCTCTTGATAGATTTTGGATACTAGCCATTTATCTGATATGTCGTTTGCAAATATCTTCTCCCATTCTGTCAGTTGTCTTTTGGTTTTGTTAACTGTTTCCTTTGCTGTGCAAAAGCTTTTGATCTTGATGAAATCCCAATAGTTCATTTTTGCCCTTGCTTCTGTTGCCTTTGGCGATGTTCCTAGGAAGAAGTCGCTGCGGTTGAGGTCAAAGAGGTTGCTGCCTGCATTCTCCTCAAGGATTTTGATGAATTCCTTTCTCACATTGAGGTCCTTCGTCCATTTTGAGTCTATTTTCGTGTGTGGTGTAAGGAAATAGTCCAATTTCATTTTTCTGCATGTGGCTGTCCAATTTTCCCAGCACCATTTGTTGAAGAGGCTGTCTTTTTTCCATTGGATATTCTTTCCTGCTTTGTCGAAGATTAGTTGACCATAGAGTTGAGGGTCTATTTCTGGGCTCTCTATTCTGTTCCATTGGTCTATATGTCTGTTTTTGTGCCAGTACCATACTGTCTTGATGATGACAGCTTTGTAATAGAGCTTGAAGTCTGGAATTGTGATGCCAACGACTTTGGCTTTCTTTTTCAGTATTCCTTTGGCTATTGGAGGTCTTTTCTGGTTCCATATAAATTTTAGGATTATTTGTTCTATTTCTTTAAAAAAATGGATGGGATTTTGATAGGGATTGCATTAAATGTGTAGATTGCTTTAGGTAGAATAGACATTTTCACAATGGTTGTTCTTCCAATCCATGAGTATGGAATATTTTTCCATTTCTTTGCATCTTCCTCAATTTCTTTCATGAGTAATTTATAGTTTTCTGAGTACAGATTCTTTGCCTCTTGGGTTAGATTTATTCCTAGGTATCTTATGGTTTTGGGTGCAATTGTAAATGGGACTGACTCCTCAATTTCTCTTTCTTCTGTCTTGTTGTTAGTGTAAAGAAATGCGACTGATTTCTGTGCATTGACTTTATATCCTGACACTTTACTGAATTCCTGTATAAGTTCTAGCAGTTTTGGAGTGGAGCCTTTTGGGTTTTCCACATATAGTATCATATCATCTGCAAAGAGTGATAGTTTGACTTCCTCTTTGCCAATTTGGATGCCTTTAATTTCTTTTTGTTGTCTGATTGCTGAGGCTAGGACTTCTAGTACTATGTTGAACAGCAGTGGTGATAACGGACATCCCTGCCGTGTTCCTGACCTTAGCGGAAAAGCTTTCAGTTTTTCTCCATTGAGAATGATATTTGCGGTGGGTTTTTCATAGATGGCTTTGATAATATTGAGGTATGTGCCTTCTATCCCTACACTTTGAAGAGTTTTAATCAGGAAGGGATGCTGCACTTTGTCAAATGCTTTTTCAGCATCTATTGAGAGTATCATATGGTTCTTACTCTTTCTTTAATTAATGTATTGTGTCACATTGATGGATTTGCGGATGTTGAACCAACCTTGCAGCCCTGGAATAAATCCCACTTGGTCGTGGTGAATAATCCTTTTAATGTACTGTGGGATCCTATTGGCCAGTATTTTGGTGAGAATTTTCACATCTGTGTTCATCAAAGATATTGGTCTGTAATTCTCTTTTTTGGTGGGATCCTTGTCTGGTTTGGGGATCAAGGTGATGCTGGCCTCATAGAATGAGTTTGGAAGTTTTCCTTCCATTTCTATTTTTTGGAACAGTTTCAGGAGAATAGGAATTAATTCTTCTTTAAATGTTTGGTAGAATTCCCCTGGGAAGCCATCTGGTCCTGGACTTTTGTTTGTTTGGAGATTTTTGATGACTGTTTCAATCTCCTTACTGGTTATGGGTCTGTTCAGGTTATCTGTTTCTTCCTGGTTCAGTTGTGGTAGTTTATATGTCTCGAGAAATGTATCCATTTCTTCCAGATTGTCAAATTTGTTGGCATAGAGTTGCTCATAGTATGTTCTTTAATTGTTTGTATTTCTTTGGTGTTGGTTGTGATCTCTCCTCTTTCATTCATGAATTTATTTATTTGGGTCCTTTCTCTTTTCTTTTTGATAAGTCTGGCCAGGGGTTTGTCAATCTTATTAATTCTTTCAAAAAACCAGCTCCTAGTTTTGTTGATTTGTTCTATTGTTTTTTTAGTTTCTATTTCATTGATTTCTGCTCTGATCTTTATGATTTCTCTTCTCCTGCTGGGTTTAGGCTTTCTTTGTTGTTCTCTCTCCAGCTCCTTTAAGTGTAGGGTTAGGTTGTGTATTTGAGACCTTTCTTGTTTCTTGAGAAAGGCTTGTACCACTATATATTTTCCTCTCAGGACTGCCTTTGTTGTGTCCCACAGATTTTGAACCGTTGTGTTTTCATTATCATCTGTTTCCATGAATTTTTTCAATTCTTCTTTAATTTCCTGGTTGACCCATTCATTTTTTAGAAGGATGCTGTTTAGTCTCCATGTATTTGCGTTCTTTCCAAATTTCCTCTTGTGATTGAGTTCTAGCTTCAGAGCATTGTGGTCTGAAAATATGCAGGGAATGATCTCAATCTTTTGGTACCAATTGAGACCTGATTTATGACCCAGGATGTGGTCTATTCTGGAGAATGTTCCATGTGCACTAGAGAAGAATGTATATTCTGTTGCTTTGGGATGGAATGTTCTGAATATATCTGTGATGTCCATCTGGTCCAGTGTGTCCTTTAAGGCCTTTATTTCCTTGTTGATCTTTTGCTTAGATGATCTGTCCATTTCAGTGAGGGGAGTGTTAAAGTCCCCTGCTATTATTGTATTACTGTCAATGTATTTCTTTGATTTTGTTATTAATTGGTTTATATAGTTGGCTGCTCCCATGTTAAGGGCATAGATATTTAAGATTGTTAGGTCTTCTTGTTGGACAGACCCTTTGAGTATGATATAGTGTCCTTCCTCATCTCTTATTATAGTCTTTGGCTTAAAATCTAATTGATCTGATATAAGGATTGCCACCCCAGCTTTCTTCGGATGTCCATTAGCATGGTACATTGTTTTCCACCCCCTCACTTTAAATCTGGAGGTGTCTTCGGGTCTAAAATGAGTTTCTTGTAGGCAGCATATTGATGGGTTTTGTTTTTTTATCCATTCTGATACCCTGTGTCTTTTGATTGGGGCATTTAGCCCATTAACATTCAGGGTAACGATTGAGAGATATGAATTTAGTGCCATTGTGTTGCCTGTAAGGTGACTGTTCCTGTATATTGTCTCTGTTTCTTTCTGATCTACTCCTTTTAGGGTCTCTCTTTGCTTAGAGGACCCCTTTCAATATTTCCTGTAGAGCTGGTTTGGTGTTTGCAAATTCTTTCAGCTTTTGTTTTTCCTGGAAGCTCTTTATCTCTCCTTCTATTTTCAATGATAGCCTAGCCGGATATAGTATTCTTGGCTGCATGTTTTTCTTGTTTAGTGCTCTGAATATATCATGCCAGTTCTTTCTGGCCTGCCAGGTCTCTGTGGATAGGTCTGCTGCCAATCTAATGTTTTTAACCTTGTATGTTACGGACTTCTTTTCCCGGGCTGCTTTCAGGATTTTCTCTTTGTCACTAAGACTTGTAAATTTTACTATCAGGTGATGAGGTGTGGGCCTGTTTTTATTGATTTTGAGGGGCATTCTTAGCATCTCCTGGATTTTGATATTTGTTCCCTTTGCCATATTAGGGAAATTCTCTCCAATGATTGTCTCCAATATACCTTCTGCTCCCCTCTCTCTTTCTTCTTCTTCTGGAATCCCAATTATTCTAATGTTGTGTCGTCTTGTGGTGTCACTTATCTCTCGAATTCTCTCCTCGTGGTCCAGTATTTGTTTGTCTCTCTTTTGCTCAGCTTCTTTATTCTCTGTCATTTGGTCTTCTATGTCACTAATTCTTTCTTCTGCCCCATTTATCCTAGCAGTGAGAGTTTCCATTTTTGATTGCACCTCATTAATAGCTTTCTTGATTTCAACTTGGTTAGATTTTAGTTCTTTTATTTCTCCAGAAAGAGCTTTTATCTCTCCGGAGAGGGTTTCTCTAATATCTTCTATGCCTTTTTCCAGCCCGGCTAGAACCTTGAGAATTGTCATTCTGAACTCTAGATCTGTCATGTTACCAATGTCCGTATTGATTAGGTCTCCAGCCTTCAGTACGGCCTCTTGTTCTTTTTTTTTGAGGTGAGTTTTTCTGCCTTGTCATTTTGTCCAGATAAGATTTGCTTTCTCCTGCTGTGGAATTCTGCTGTTCTTGGTGACTGAAGTTGGTTTTGGATGGGTTTCTTGTTGATCTTCTGGGGGAGGGGCCTTTGTAGTGATTCTCAAGTGTCTTTGCCGCAGGCGGAATTGCACCGCCCTTGCCAGGGGCTGAGCTAAGTAATCTGCTCGGGTTTGCTTTCGGGAGCTTTTGTTCCCTGAGCACTTTCCGTAGAGTTCTGGAGGACAGGAATGAAGATGGCGGCCTCCTAATCTCTCTGCCCGGAGGAGCCGAGAGCTTGGGGTTCCGCTCCTCAGTGTGCCCTCAGAGAAAAGCGCCCAACTGCCCTGCCTCCCTGGCCTGCGGTCGTGCCTTGAGGAAAGCAGTCAATTGCTGGAGCCTGGAGAAAAGTGCCCGGTCGCTTCCATCTCCGTGGCCTCCGGCCGCGGCCGCGCTCTGAGCCCACCCAGCCTGCAACTGGCACAAGGTAACCCCAGCCTGAGAGCTCAGTTCTCGGCTCTGTCGGTGTAGCCGGCTTCCCCGCTCCAATACCTGTGAGCTCCGTGGCCCTCAGACATCCCCGGTCCTTCCGTGACCCCGCGGGACCTGGGGTTATGCTGACTCCACCTGGGTTTCCCCTCAGTTTAGCCCCTGGAACGATGTCCCCCAGTGGAGCAGACTTTTAAAAGTCTAGATAGAGTATTCTTGATTGCAGATTTTTCCCATTCAGCACTTTGAATATATCACAACAGATTTGCCTAGATTTTAAATGCCAGCATTTATAGGTTATAAAATGTGTCCAGTGATAACTTTCCACTGGCTTACTTTGACAACCAATAGGTCAATATTGATGTTGTATTATAAGTTCTTACATTTTGAGCATTTAAGCAGGAAATTTCTAAACTATAACATTATTAATCAGTATTATACTTGACTTAGCTTTATATTATTTAATCCATATCTTTTATTTTATCTTTTATATTGCACACAGTTCTTTCATGCATTGCGAGATTTGTATTTGTTTTATTTTCTTTTTGGTGGGATAATTGGTTTTTAGTTTTCCATGTTTGAATGGTTACAAGGATTCTCAAATGAAATGAATGAAGGATAAACACATATATTACAATTAATTGCAATGTCATTTTCCCAAGCAGTGTCCCCAGTTTTGATATGACCATAATCTCTAAGTACAGTACGCTGTTTCAGATTGGAAGCAAAAGAAAGCCAGGTCGGCACAAACTATGTTATATGTACATATGTTCACACGTGTACATATGTACACACATACGCACACAAAATTTTCTCACCCAGACTTTTGCCTGAAACTTTTTTTGTTGATTGTGGGCAAAGCCTCTTCCACCTCTTTGGATTTAAATTTCTTACCTGTAAAATGATAGTGTAGGAGATGGTTAGTATTTTTCAAACTGAGGTCTATAGATTTAAGTGTCCACCAGTCTTCCAGAAAAATTTGCAAGTATTTTGTTTCATAATTATGATAATCTAACTGTATATACAACTTGTAGATCATTTAGTTGAACACCTTGTAAGTGGACATGTTCATGAAGCCAAAATCTAAATCTGTAAGAGTTTTTGAATACATAGAATCTTTGTCATTTTCAAAGGTATTCTTGATAGTCCACAAATGCTCAAATGTAAGAAACATTTCTTACATTCCTTTAGCATTTAATATTTATTTTAACATATAATATTCATTTGTTTTAAATGAGTTACCAGCAGAAGGCAACACACCACAGAGGAAAGACAAATTGATTTTTCTCCACTATTTCTGGGTGTTCAGCTCCTACAAGCATTTCAAAAGAAGCAAACTGATTTAGAAGACTGTTGGGCATGTGATAGCTAAGGCAAAGCTGCAATAATGTTGTGAAAGAAAACTGACAACCTCCTAGAAGTGTTTGTTGAAATATCTAGCATAATGATGGTAATCTGGAGAGCTTCTTGGCAGAGTGTGTGGAAAGGATGAGCTCTAAGGGAAAACAAAAGCCAAAATATAAAATGTATTTGTAACATCAATGATACCGTAGCAAAGAATGTTAAGAGTTTCAAGGAAATACAGCCCAAGTTCACTGATCTGTCCTATAAACCTTCAAAATAATTGAGCTTATGCAGAGATGAGGTTATGAACAAATGAACTGAAGAACAATAAGAGCAATTGATCAAAAGGCAGATTGGTTTCTGATCAGGTTTAGAATGAACATACTCCAAGGGGGAAGATGGTTCAGAATATTTATACTAAGTAGTTATAATAACTCCAGAGAGAAGGAAATAGGTGGCAGATAGGCTAATATCTATTGGACTTCCAACATTTCGTTTGTTTATAACTAAGATCATCCACCAACAAAAATGATAGATTTAAACTGTCTCCATTAACAAATAGTTTAAGATCCACAATTTTTTTGTTAAAACCACCAAATAGGGCAATATTCAAAAATTGTCAAATACAATATTTCTTGCTTTTAAGAGGCAATATAACTAACTATTTAATTGCTATATTGTATAACTTTCCTGATTTGATTATTTGAGTTTTATTTGATTTAGTCTGATAATTTGAGTATAATCATGATTCTGTTACCTTAATACTTAATGTATTAAGTTAAACTTAATGGTTAAACTTTTTTTTAAAGATTTTATTTATTTTTTTTACAGACAGAGATCACAAGTAGGCAGAGAGGCAGACGAGGTGGGGGGAGCAGGTTCCCCACTGAGCAGAGAGCCCAATGCAGGGCTCGATCCCAGGACCCTGAGATCATGACCTGAGCCAAAGGCAGGAGCTCAACCCACTGAGCCACCCAGGAACCCCTAATGGTTAAAACTTTTTGCTAAACAATTATAACTAAAAATTCATAACTGAATAAGAATTTTATTATAAAACATATCACATCCTATATTCTGTTCTTACTCAGATACATGTTTTATTTTGGTACATAGACTAGAGGAAATAAATTATGAAATTATGACTAATTTTAAAAAGCTGTTTATTTCTTTATAAAGAGAATTTTTTTAATTGTAAAGAAGCCTCC
The DNA here is from genome assembly GCF_963455335.1 of Martes martes. Lineage (NCBI taxonomy): Eukaryota > Metazoa > Chordata > Mammalia > Carnivora > Mustelidae > Martes > Martes martes. The sequence continues at coordinate 76,575,088 of NC_137888.1, forward strand.
TTATGTTCCCATATATTCATTCCTGATTAAACACCGCAAAAATAAAACAAAAAACTCAGATAAAACCAAAACTAGACACCTAAGTTGAATCTGCCCCTGCCTTTTGTACCAATAGTGAAAATGTAACCACCTTGAACAACTTTTAGGAAAGATGCAACTGACCTAGAGGTCAAAGATAAACAACAGAACAGGCCATATTTTATTATGAGGTTAACACAAATAAAAGAGAGAGCAAACATCTCTCTCCCTGCTTTCATAATTCACAGGATTAAAAGCAACAGCTGGCTTAGCTTTCCTAAAACCATCTATCATCACAATTGCCTAACACTGTCTTAACAGAGAAGCTGTTTCAACCAAACTGAAGATATATGAAGGGAAGGAGCCTATCATTTCTGTTCTGGGACTTCTAGATGACTGAATCCTATTAAATCTACAGCACACCCTCTCATATTCCCCCTCAGCTCAGAACAATGTCTCAACACTTCACAAGTTTGTGTAAGAGCCTCCTGATTTTGCCATGTTCATGTGCCTCCTAGAATAACCGTTCTCTTAATTTTTTGAGTATTTAACTATTGTAAACTAAGTACATTTATTTTTAAAAAGTACAACTCATATTATGTCATCAGCAGGAAACCAGTGTCACTTGTCATGAATGTAGTAAGTACAGAATACTAATATACACATACTATCTGAATCTTCTTGCCTATCAATGCTCTGAGTATGAGGCTGCATACCCCTTTTTAAAAAGAGTAATAGCAAGTGTTAAAGAATATTAAAAAGTTGAGATAATCAAAATCAGACTCTTCTTAAAAGGTAGTTGAGAAGGAGATAAATATTTTTCTCATTATGTGAGTGAATGTCATGGTATCTCCTACAGTCATCTGATGTCTTGCCCTCAGTAAGAGGATGACTTTCTGAAAATGCAGGTGGGCGCCAGGTATCATAAGGCCAAGGCTGATGAGGTTCATATCCTTTCTAGGTACTTCTACCTAGAAATCTTATCTTATCTTATCAAGTTCTGATATGACTCAGCTTAGTCTATCTGGTATCCCCAAGTTGAGGTGGAGTCTGTTCAGCACTTATAAGACACATAACAGATTTTATCCTCCAAAGACTCTGCTCTGCATTTGTCCTTGTCATTCCTTTCTCCTGATACGCTGTTCATTCACCATGTTGGCTCCAAGTTTGTTAACATACACTAGCTATTACATGAGACTCAGAGCAGCTAAGGATTATAAATTAAACACAATTAAGAAGATTTGGCAGAGGGGTGCCTGGGTGGCTCAGTCGTTAAGCTTCTGCCTTCAGCTCAGGTCATGATCCCACAGTCCTGGGGTGGAGCCCTCTCATCCAGCTCCCTGCTCATTGGTAAGACTGCTTCTCCCTCTCCCACTCCCCCTGCTTGTATTCCCTCTCTCACTGTCTCTCTCTCCCTGTCAAATAAATAAATAAAATCTTAAAAAAAAAAAAAGATTTGGCAGAAATGTGAAGTTTGGAGCATGCTGTTGTTTCCAAGTTTTCTTACATCCTGTGTTAGGTTGAAGTCAGAGTTGTGATTTTGTTTTCTCCTCAGTTTTATCAATCATTGAATGTTTAAAATGCAGTTTTTGTTTGCTTCCAAAGTCTGCCACTAATCAACCTATAATTCTGTTTCTAGAAACAAATGATAAAACTTGACAAAATAAATTATGCCAAATCACATCAGGACTTTGGTCAATTAACATCACCTGGCTAAACATAATCCATTTAAATCTCTGAGATTCAAATCAAAAGCATATCCTCTTCCTTTAGTTCTCTGATAAGAGCTTTACTTCCTTAATTAATGTCATTCTCTTTTTTTATTACTAATAGTTCACCTACTTTTCATTTCTATATTCCCCTCTGGTGCCTATCATAGAGTTTTTATACTTAAAAACCAACTAAATCTTTCCTGAATTAGTTTGAGGAAGAATAACTAGAAAGTGATTATATTCATATAACCCCTATTACAGTCTTTACAAACAATATGTTGATTTTATAAAGAGGGTTATCTATTTCTTCTTGCATAACAATATAGTGAATCTCTAATCAAATGAGCTTTGAAATATAACATTTGGGAGGTTAACTTTGCATTTTAAAATCCAACATGTACAATTTTGCCATGCATGACAATGTTCAGTATAAGGCACTCCCTTCTTCCCCAAGAATGGAGAAAGTCATACTTTTTATTTCATTTAATAAAAATACAAATCAGCCCTCAGAGAATTTAGTTCATCAAAGGTTTATTTTTTATAAGTTAAAACTACCACAACAATGTCACATAATAACAACTTATATTCAGATATAGAGGTTAAAGCTTTTGGAGTTGTTTCATAAAAACAGAACCAACAGAGTCCTTTAAAATGTTTATATTTTTGACCTAACTATAATTTATTACTGAATAAGATATGAATCAAAGTTTACCATTCTCCATATTTTCATTGTTTTAAAAATGTGTCTGAAGTAGTGAATTATTTCCTCATTGGAATTTTAATCCATTGCACATGTTCTATTTTATAAATTATTCAACAAATAATCTGCTCTTATGTGTTAGGCATTTCAAGTATATAATGATTAATCAGTTTTTGTCCATTCCGTTTAGTTGGGGCTCTTTGCTCTCAAGTAAAAGAAACACATTACAGCTGGCTGCAGATTAGAACAGTTAGTATAGAAGGAATGTGAGTGAAATTGTTAAACTATAAAGAATGGCTCGTAGAAAGCCAAAGGCAAAAGCTCAAGGGAAGAGAGGATAACAACCACAGGAAACTCTGGGTTCCTTATCCCAGGGTTCTTCTTCCTTGCTTTGGACCCCTGATTTAAAATGGATAAATGACACAACCACACCCTTCAATTAATAGGAAAGCTTGATGTATGCTGTGACTTCTGCTCTAGATGCTGCCTTATTTTCTCAGTGACCCAAGCTTTTTATCTGTTTATATTTTTTAAATTTTTTAAAAAGATTTTATTTATTTGTTTGAGAGAGAAAGAGAGACCACCAGTGGATTGGGAGGGGGCAGAGGAAGAAGGAGAGGGAGAAACAGACTTCCCACAGAGCAGGGATCCCATCCTGGGACTCTATTCCAGGACTCTGGGATCATGACCTGAGCCAAAGGTAGACAATCATTTGAGCTACCCAGACACCCCTGATCCAAGCTTTTTAAAGAGAAATATGATTGTTGGGCATACGTTTCCAAACAAGGCCAATTGAGTGATAGGTCAGATTGGGAGCTGCCACCCCTTTTTCCACCAAAAAAAAAGGTCTCACTTGCTCAGGAGGACCTGGGGTGAGCAGGGTCTCCTAAGTATGAGTGGGCTTTCTCATCCATTTCCCTCCAAAAGCTTGTGATTTTGTTGAGGTAGGTAAGCATATTATTCAAAGCCTTTTATGCATATTCAGAGGTAAAATCTAATTTTATCTATTCATTTCTTTAAATAATATGTTGACATAATAAAAATATTTTTCTATGTCACTTTCCAAGTAAAAATTTTAGCAGGTTATAGACAATTCTATTTTTCAATATAGATATTTTTAACTCTAGTTAAAAATTTTAAAAACTATTTCCTAAGATTCTATTTCAGTTCTGTGTATCTAGCTTGTGTATCTAGCTGTGTATCTAATATGCTGGTACTAAAATTTGCCTTTTAGTTTTGCTCTGGTCAAGAGTGGGAGAAAAAAACACATTTTTTATCTTTGCTCAAAGAAATCAGCAATAAACCATGCTTTTAAGTCTTGGAGAAGTGTCTGTACTATAAAAATTATTCAGCACAAAAATTTTGGGAAAATTCCATACAGTTTATTTTTGAAGCTCTTCCTTTTTTTTTAAGCTCTTTCCTTTTTACATTAATTCCTCTTTTATTTTTCCCTTCATGTTCTCTATTTGATGCTGTCCTTTTTGTTATTTCTAAGTGTTTTCCATTTCCATTTGTTTGGAAATAAAAATTTATACTATTTAAATATAGTATTTTAATTGTTTAATAGATAATCTCTCTCTAGTTCTTATTTTATTTAATGACACATCATATCTGTCTTTCATTAATTAGACTGATACTTTGGCTATTCTATTTCTTACTGAATTAATGTCCTTACATTTTTGTTCTCCAAGTTTAGATTCCATGATCTATCATTTTAATCGTTCCATTAAAGGAACTCTAAATTGCTTGCCTCTCCCTCTCACTCCCACACCTACCTGGCACAACCTTAATTGTAGCTAAATCCAACTCTGCCACCACACTCACAGCCAAATGAGCCTGGAGAAAAGCAAACAATTATGCTGACTCTTAGCAACTAAAACCCAATGCACCCTTAAAACTACACAGAAATCCCACACTTTTATGTATTACATTGGCATTGCCTTGTACATAAACACCTACTTCACACCTTTTCTTTTCTCCTCAGACCTCTGACACATACTTCTCTTCACTACGATAGACCACCTATTTCACTGAGGCAAATGAAAGAGGACTTCTCAACATTCCCCACTACCTTGTCTACCAGCATATCTACATTATTTGCAAACATTCTACCTTTCACTTTGTAACTATGTATTCTTACATAAAACTGATCTTTCTATATATATTTATCCCCTCCTGCCTAACAAAGCCATTGCTCTGAAACACTGCATTAATAAACTTTTCCTTCTCTATTGAATTTTTCTCCTCAATATTCAAGCATTATTAGTTCTTCCATTAAATGGAAGGAAGGAAAGAAGGAAGGAAGGAAAAGAGAAAGGAGAAAGAAAGAAAGAGGAAGGAAGGAAGGAAAAAGAGAGAGAAGGATGGAAGGAAGGAAGGAAGGAAGCCTTGCATTAGACCATGTTGTCCTCTAGCTACAACCACAATTCTGTTTTCCTTTAAAAGAAATTCTCAAAAATGTTAATACTAGGCTCCAATTCCTCTCCATTAATCCTCTTTATATCCATTGCAATTTGTATATTACCCCACAGGTCCATCAAAGTACTCTTGAGTGTGTCACAGATGGTTCCATACTATTAAATGTAGCAGGGAATTCAGCTAACTGTATCTTACTTGTCTTATTGGTAGGAATCATATCAGTCGATGATCTGCTTTTGAAATGTGGAACTTAACACCCAGTTTTACTTTTCTGGCTTTTCCAGTCTTCTTTGCTAGTCATTTCTCCATTCTTTAACTTTTGAGTGTTGGCACACCTCAACATTTAGTCCATGATCTGTCCTTTTTAGTCCTTGAATGATCCTTTATTCCTCCTAGCTTTATTGAGACATGATTGGCATAGAACATTGTGTGAGTTTAAGATATACAACATAATGATTTGATATATGTATATATTGCAAAATGCTTACCACAATAAGATTATTACACATTTATATCTCCTCACATTGTTACAATTTTGTATGTGTGTGATGAGGACTTTTAAAATCTACTCTCAAGAACTTCAGATAACCAATACAGTATTGCCAATATGCTGTACATTACATCCCCAGAACTGATTCATCTTACAATTGGAAGTTTGAATTCTTTGGCCACTTTCACTCATTTCCCCCATTCCCCACTCCTTGCCCCTGCTAACCACCAATATTTTCTTTATTTCTGTAAGTTCAGTTTTTTCAGATTCCACATGCAGGTGATATCATACTGAATTTGTCTTTCTTTGCCTGACTTATTTCACTTAGCCTAATGTCCTGAAGGTTCATCCATGTTGTAAATGGCAGGATTTCCTTCTTTTTTTTTTATGCCTGAATTATCTATGTGTATATATGTAAACATATATTCAATTTTCTTTATCCATTTATCTGTTACTGGACACTTAGGCTGTTTCCACATGTTGGCTATTGTAAATAATGCTGTAATAAACATAGGAGTGCAGATATCCCTTCAAGATAGTCATTTCATTTCCTTTGGGTATATATCCAGAAGTTGAATTGCTGGATCTCATGGTAGTGCCCTTATGTTCTGGTGGCTTCAGATTTGTATCTCCTACTTATTTCTATATTTCCCACCTATTTCTCTCTCCTGAGTCCCAGAAACATGTGTACAATTGGCAATTTGACATATCTAGTAGGCAATCAAATTTAACAAGATCGAAAACAGCTGTTCCTATAGTCTTCCAAACTATGTGGAATTTTGCCTTCTAGTTACTTAGGCCAAAAATCTTGTATTAATTTTTTCTTCCTCTTTCCCTTAAATCTCCCATCTATTTCATCAGTAAATCCACTTGGCTCCACTTTCAAAATTATCCTCGTAATCCCAAAAATATTTCTCGTAATTGCTATCACTACCAATCGGGTAGAAGCCACCATCATCCTCATTTCAATAATCTCTGATAAACTGCTATACTTTGGGGAATGAATTAAAAATAGGTATTTTTTTAAACATAATTTTTTATTTCTTATAGTCAGCCACTATAAAACAAGATAACCAGAAACAAATTTGTTTTTAATTAAGGAATTAAGTAAAATATTTACCAAATAATTTAAATATGTTATTATTATTTTTTTTACCACAAAGATGAAAGCCCAGCACAAAAGTTGTTTAGAATGCTATTGTAGTTGATACAAAATGTTTGGGTCAAAGTTTCCCTTCTTTTTCTTTTTTTCCAATAAACAAAAATGTGGAATAATTTAAAATCAATAAGATTTGCTGACATGTGTCAGATGTCCTCTAGAACTCCTAATGAATATACCCTAGAGTTTAATTCTAAAACCTTTAAGAACAAAGGATAATATTTTTTAAAATATGAAAGAGGAAAATGAGCATATGATTAAATCAGTGTAATAGTGCTTTCCTTTAATTCACGTATTGAACTCTAATTATGTGCTCTTCCTATGAAAAATACTCTAGAACCTTAACAATGAAAACAATAAACTGGGTAACTTATATGTCAGAATGTGTTATATGCCCTAACAAAATTATTTAAAAAAAAAACACAAAAAAAACAAAAACAGTGCTAGGAAGGGCTAAGTTTTGAATTGGTTAGAAGTAAGAAGGGTTACGAGCACAGTACAAAATGGTGGCCAATAAAGCAAATTATATTCTTTTTCCTAGAAAATAAGTAGCAAAGATCACAAATCAAGGTCCTACAATGTTCACTAGAAGACATTTTGTACACATACCCTCCCAACTCTCTGTAAAAATATTGCTATAAAATGAATCAGAAAGTGGGACACTGTAAAAACAGTTTATAGATTTCTATATGAGTCTGACCAAGAAGCAACAGCCAATAAATTACAGCTTTGGCCATCAAAGTCACAAGAACAGATATACAATGATTAGATGCTTATTATTCAAGTTAAGTTAGCAATTTACACTCTTTCTTACCTGCACACTCATATACACAAACATACGCATGAAGATATTGGAGCACACAATTATCATGAGCCAATATTTGTAAAGACTAAAGACTGTTCTGTTCTAAATATTGAGGAAAACATTGCAGCAATTAATCAAATCTGAAATAGGGCCTGAGATGGATAAAGAAAAAAAGATAAATTATAACAATAAAACCAAAATGGCAGAAGGAAAGAATAAATACACTTCGCTGTTCCTACATCCAAAATTTCTTTAAAATATGGCAAAGAGAATAAGTTGTGCCTCTTTCTTTTTTTTAAATTATTAATTTATTTATTTGACAGAGAGAGAGAGATCACAAGTAGGCAGAGAGGCAGGCAGAGAGAGAGGAGGAAGCAGGCTCCCCGCTGAGTAGAGAGCCCGATGCAGGGCTCGATCCCAGGACCCTGAGATCATGATCTGAGCCGAAGTCAGAGGCTTAACCCACTGAGCCACCCAACTGCCCCAGTGTGCCTCTTTCTTTATATTTTATTTCTAGGTAGTGATACTCATGAGTGTATTTAAACTTTCATTTCAATAATGCAGAGGGCAAAGCACTGAACTAAGCCAGGCATTCTGGGTTACCATGGATGGTAAGGAATCCTGGATGGAAAAGGGAATAGAGTCAAGAAATAATGCAGATATAAGAAGTGAATAGTCATTATTTTATCACTATCCAGTTAACTCCCTGGCTGTTGATTAAGGTAGAAATTAAAAAGTAACTTAGCCATTAAAGGATTAACATTAGGAATAAAATAACTGCAGCAAGTCCAAGGTTCCCTGACTACCCTGGTTACAAATACTCTAATCTCCTGTTAGATGAGGCCAAACATATTTCCAGAGTCAGAGTGCCTATGCTAAAAACCCACTTCTGTCTTTTACTACGTAGGTCACTTTGAATAAGTTACTTAACTGCTCTAAGTCTCTGCTTCTTCATCTGTAAAATATGGATACAATATTAAATTTGTACTTTTTCTGAAATTGAATGAAAATAGTATATATAAAATTCCAGCAAGTGAATGGCACTTGCATCATAAAAGCAGTGTATCTTCAGCTGTTAAGAACTCATTGGGTATGTGGAGATAAAGAAGAAAAGTCAACTATATTTCCTATCTTTTTTTTTCTTTAAAGACTTATTTATTTATTTGAGAGAGAGAATAAGGAGGAGGGAGAAAGAAACTTAAGCAGACTTTGGGCTGAGCATGGAGCCTGATATGGGGCTCGATCTAGCAACCCTGAGATCACTACCTGAGCTAAAATCAGGAGTTGTCCACCTAACCAACTGTGCTACCCAAGTGCCTCTCTCCTGTCTTTTTTGATTGGATAACTAGATAAACAGTGATGCTGTTCATGAAGACAAGGATACAAAGAAGACAGATACAGTGGGGACATGGGTTGAGGAAAGGTGGGGAGAAGAGAAAGATGTTTCTAGTTTTAGGCATATTGTGATTAAGGTTTATAAGAAGTGCCATTCACCACTTTCCATCTATATCCCTTTCTAAGAAAAACTTTCAGCATGTATCACCTGCCTATTCCTTATTCAAGACCCATAGACCAAGCTGGAAAAGGTGGGCTTGGAAAGTTAGACCCATCATTCAAAAATTAGGAATGAGGTAATTAGCCTAAAGCAGTTGTGCTAAAGGAATATGCAGTCTTGGTGACTACCATGACCATTCTCAGCCACACAGAAAGAAAAGATGATGGAGTAATTACTGAGAGATGATAGATGATAGATAGATAATGGGCAGACAAATATAGATACACAGAGAGGAAAATAGAGAAACTAGCTTTGATTCATTAATTGCTGACTTTTAAAATTCCAGGTTCTTAGTGAGGCCTAACTGTACTTGCATCTATATTCTTATCTGTGATTGCTTCCTGAAAATAAGCCTCTTTTGCAACCAGATGTACCCTGACTAGAATACTGTGGGTATTCTGACTAGAATACTGTGGGTAAAGCCATCTATCTAGCTGGTGTTCTCTGTTTTCTATAATCCCCCAAAGAGCTCTAATGCCATTACCACATATGCTCAATAAAATGTTATAGATTCCATTTAAAAATGATTAGGGTGATGATATTATAGAGAAGTTCATATCACACTCATGTACTTTGAACTCAAATATTCCTCATTTCAGAGTTGGCCTGACATGAAGGGTCATGTGTATTTCATGGATTACAAAATTATATGCCACTTAATCTAATTCTCCTCCCAGAAACCTAAGAAAAGGCATCACTAAGCAAACAGTTTTGCTGCAAGCCCTTCTAACATAATGTAACATAAAGTTTAATAAAGAAACATAAAACGCAGTGTACTAAGAAACCAAGAGTCACATAATTCCACACTTCTCTAAGTCCCATATTTAGTATTCCACATGTCCATGAGTCATTGAGGAAAGGTGAGAGAGGCGAAGCCTCACATTAAGAGGCTAGCTACATCCTCATGCTCATACCTCTGTGGTTCCTGATAGATAACTGATATTTCAAACACATTATTAAGTCATTTTTAAAGGCAGGGTTTTATTTGATTCACCTCTCCTTACCTCGAGACAACGGACATAATACTTAACTATAATAGGGATAATTTAAACATCTCATTAATTGATTTATTACCAAATCTATGTAGAAGGTGGCATTTTCATATTTTTGGAAGGTTGTGAGTAAGATGATGCAGTTTAGTATAGAAATTTAATGTGATTTTTTTTGGGGGGAACACTGAAAAAAATAAAAGAAAATAAAATTTTTAAAAAGTAACACATTTCATCTTCATAATAATTTAGAAAAAGAAATTTAATGTGCTTTTTAAGTTACACTTATTCCTAAAGATTTTATCAATCTACAAATGGTCTGCAATATATATCATTCATTTACTGATTCAAGAAAACCTCTTCATAGCTTGCCTTACATGGAACTCTGGTCCAAGAGGTTTGAGAGGGTAATAGGAGACCCAGAGTACATTACCTTGGAAGAGAGTATCATTGCATTGTGAGCTGTGGGAATTTAAAGACATAAGAGGTCAGGGAACTGGCTGTCACAGAACATGGAGACACAAAAACTATGAAACACAAGAAAATAAGCTTTGTGAAAGAAGATGTAGAGAGAACATAAAAATGCAAGTGACTAGAAGATCTTTGAAACCAGTGTGCAAAATTTTAACTATTGATGAATAATAGTACCATGTGAATGTTATTATGGAGAAAAAATCACTAGGGTATTCTACCTGTAACAATAAAACGCTGCCTATTTAAAATTATAGTCCTCAATGGGTTTTTATCATGGACATTATCAAAGCTGCAATTTTTAGCCTGTAAACATTGTATCTCCGGGACCTTTAAATCTTAGAGGAAAAATAAAAGTATAAAAAAAACCACTATAATTAAGTACATTCTGTTTAGTATAATTATCTCTAATCCAGGACTTGAAAATTTCCTTCATTTAAGGCTTGACCTCTGGTACATGGGAACTATGTTAGGTCCTCTGTGTATAGACATGTAGACATTGTTTTAGGGACATGTTAATTAGCTAGTTTGAATTATCTTGCTAACTTATTATAAATCAGAAATTTCCTCTGTTTTACAACTCAGTGTCATGTTTGTAAAGAAAAAGGCCATTGAGAGGTGGAGTAGACAAATGATTCATGTTTTACTATCTGTCATCACATAACTGGACTGGGCCATCATGGAGGTAGGGAAGACTCATTCACTGGGATGAGAAAATCACAAGCATTTTCCCCTTTGTCTGCAACAGAGGACATAGGATGGTTGAATCCCTCTACTCTGGGAACACCCTTCAAGACTAAGAGTGCCAGTTCTTCTCAATAGAACACTCCTATCTCTTGACCCTGATAGGGCCACCAATGTGGCTTCCTAAGATTATACCAGTTTAGGTTTCTGGATATACAGGGACAAAGAAAGATTTTTGAGGGATATCCTTTCCCTCTTTGGTAAGAACTTTTGTAAGGACAACAATGCAACATCTTTTTTCTAGTTCATTTTAACCAGTTCTATATGGAAGTTATAAAGCATTTATTGCCAAAGTTAAGACAACTCATTTTATGTTTCATTTTTTCTTCTTTATGATACTTGCACAGTTTTAAATGGGATACATTAAACTGGCAGAAATTTAAGAACAAAACCATATGAATGATAGTACAATAAATGCTATCAAGAGACTATTTCATTAGCTGTTATGATTACATCTAATGCAGTATATAACTTTAAATTAAACTAAGACAGGTGCAAATCTAGATGCACCTAACTTTTCCTCTGAGGTCTGTGTGGCAATTATTTATGTGATGACAGAAATCATACTCTTAAATTTCATAATTCAAATAAGCCACACAATTTCAAGCTATTTATCATTTAGCTCCTTAAAATGCTCCTAAAAGCATTTAGCTCCTTAAAAACAGAATCACTATCAGTTCAAACTTAATGACCTTAATCATGAATCATGTTTTCTCATTGTACAGGTATTTTATTACTCTATACTTAACTGATAAATGCCTGAAGGAGACCAGGAATAAAATAAACTGACACCTAACATTTATTTTATACAGCTTTCTCTCCCTGTGGCCTGAACAGACAGCTTAAGTGTTCCTGTATTAAGAAATTTAAAAATGAACTTATTGTAGTTGAGGGTTAAAGCGTATGATTTTCTTCTGTCTTAAATGTGAAGGCATGAACGGAGATTGGAGATTGGGAGTGCTGAGCTGTGCTACCACCGGGAAGAGAAGGAAGCCAAGTTTTCAAAGCCCCTGAACCTTTGGGATGACTCTCCTGACATGCTCAGCTGTAGTCACACAGCTCCACTTCCTGTCTGCTGCATCAGAACAGGAGAGACTCATCCTTCATTGCTCGGGAGTGGACAGATACCTGCCGAGAAGGAAAGGATTTCTAGACACTCCTGGAATGTACAGCATAGTGCTTTATATCGCTATTATTTGTAACTTCCTACAGGGAGAGAATCTGTGTGTGCTCCCCAAAAGAACTAAGGAATTTTCAAGCAGTCATTTGTGTAAATATTTCTTTAACTATCAGCTTCTCCCAAGAAATATTTATTTCATGACTCCAATGGGAAAATGAGGCAACAGTGAGGAAGAAAATGTCACAATATTGTTTTTGTTTCAAATTAGGTATTCTCCTACAAATAAGGCAGGCAACTCCTTGAAGTCACTCGTGTGTTCCCAAATGCACCTAGCAGAGGTTTTGCCACAGGGTGGTGGTTAAAATGCACACTGGATGGAAAAGTAATCCTAGACTATGTATCTATATACATACTTATACATAATCACATGTATAAATAATTGTATAAAAATATGTATATAAAATTTGCTGTACACATTTGCCATATATATCTATTTTATATATGTGTGTGTGTGTGTGTGTGTGTGTATATATGTGTGTGTGTGTGTGTGTGTGTGTGTGTGTGTGTGTGTATATATATATTTAAGTGCCGGTTAGTAATAATGACAAAGGTAAAGATTTATGGAGTAGCATACTGACAAATGTTTAACCACTATCTCTTTAAAAAGTGGGTTGAGGGGAGTATCGTGCTGATTTAAAGACTTTGTCAATTTCCATGGTGTAAATATTCCCCTATGCCCAGTTCAAGCTACCCCCCTGACCTTGCCTAGCTCAAAAAATTACCAAAATTTTAACAATAGAGTTTTAGGAGCTGGTATGAAGGGGATCCAGCACACCATTGACTACGTATGTATGTATCTGTTTATATATGTAGGTAGTTAGAATGAAAGGTATTTATTTACGTAACAATGTTTTCTGAATCTCCCAGGAAGTGATTTTTGTGTATCACATTACTCTAGACTTTCCCATTTTATTTTATTTTTTTAATTTTTAAATTTTTTTATAAATATATAATGTAGTATTAGCCCCAGGGGTACAGGTCTGTGCATCACCAGGTTTACACACTTCACAGCACTCACCACAGCACATACCCTCCCCAATGTCCATAACCCCACCCCCTTCTGTCAACCCCCCTCCCCCCCGCAACCCTCAGTTTGTTTTGTGAGATTAAGAGTCTCTTATGGTTTGTCTCCCTCCCAATCCCATCTTGTTTCATTTATTCTTTTCCTACTGCCCAAACCCCTCACATTGCATGTCCACGTTCTCATATCAGGGAGATCATATGATAGTTCTCTTTCTCTGATTGACTTATTTCCCTAAGCATAATACCCTCTAGTTCTATCCACGTCGTCACAAATGGCAAAATTTCATTTCTTTTGATGGCTGCATAGTATTCCATTGTGTATATATACCACCTCTTCTTTATCCATTCATCTGTTGATGGACATCTAGGTTCTTTCCATAGTATGGCTATTGTGGACACTGCTGCTATAAACATTCGGGTGCATATGCCCCTATGGATCCCTACGTTTGTATCTTTAGGGTAAATACGCAGTAGTGCAATTGCTGGGTCATAGGGTAGCTCTATTTTCAACTTTTTGAGGAACCTCCATGCTGTTTTCCAGAGTGGTTGCACCAGCTTGCATTCCCAACAGTGTAGGAGGGTTCCCCTTTCTCCACATCCTCGCCAGCATCTGTCATTTCCTGACTTGTTAATTTTAGCCATTCTGACTGGTGTGAGGTGGTATCTCATTGTGGTTTTGATTTGTATTTCCCTGAGGCCGGGTGATGTGGAGCATTTTTTCATGGGTCTGTTGGCCATCTGGATGTCTTCTTTGCAGAAATGTCTGTTCATGTCCTCTGCCCATTTCTTGATTGGATTATTTGTTCTTTGGGTGTTGAGTTTGCTAAGGTCTTTATAGATTTTGGATACAAGCCCTTTATCTGATATAGACATTCCCATTTTAAATCACCATTGGTTTTCTGTGACCTGTGTCACAATATAATAAATGAAAATTTAACTGTATCAACCATGGACAGTTTATCAGTGTTCTTGAGTAGTTGGATACAATGTATTGGGCACAATTGATCTTCAGGCAAGAATGCATAAATTATTTTTAAAATTTTAACTGAAAATAAAATAAATGAAAATTTTAACTGGCATATACATCTATTGTATACATACATATTTGGTTCTGAAATTTCTGTGATATATGGACAACGGAAAAAATCTAATGTTTCATTACATGAAAAAAATTGCCTTTTTAGTGGTACAAGAAGTTTTGTTACTTAAAATATAACAACTATTCTCATTTCTTCTTAGCATTATCTTCAAAAACTCACTTTCTAACTCACATTTCTATTTTCCTTTCAAATGACTTTTGGCAAGAATAACCTTAGTAATTAAAAGTGAAAAACAAAAAAGAAAAATCAGTTTAATATATTTGAACTTTCTAATGTCCAGAATAATTCTTGTGTTATGCTTGGTACATCTTTGAAACTTTTCGAAGTACCTTTTAGACAGATTTAAAACATAATGTGAGAGGCTACAAATTACTCAATCTGAGCATTGAAGTTCTTCCAAGTAACTGAAGTCCTTTCAGTTATCACTTATATAGTCCAGATAATTTTTGTGTAAGAACAATTATAGAGGTCAATCAAGGCAATATTCTTTTAGTACTGAAGCATTCACTACACATAACTGTAATTGGGATACATAAGAACATATATATTAACAGTCTGACTTATTTCTGTTTTCCTAAAGAAAACATTATTAATTTAGGTTGTTTAATTTAAATTACTGTGTTAGGGGATCCCTGCTTCCAGGAAGATGGAGCAGATACAGTTTTTCATAACTCTCATTGCTAAGGGCAACTAAAAACACAAGACTCTGAAAGAGGGAGAGAAGAAAGCAGAACAGTTAGAAATTTTGGTATCTAAAGAATAACACAGTGGTGACTTCTTGTTTTGCCTCATATATACCAGACTTGGAGCTTAGGAAGCACAACCTAAAAATGCCAGTGGGCATAGATAGAAAAGAGAATTCCAAAAGACTGTCCTTTATTTAAAAAAAAAAAAAAAAAAAAGGAGAGAGAGAGAGAGAGAAAGGCAGTCTAACAAGACAGAAATCTTTTAGACAAAAAACAAACAAAAAAACACTAATTGAACCAAACACCAGAGGGGAAAAACAGGCACAGTACCACCCACTACAGCAAAGGCTGAGTGAGGAGTCTAGAATTCTACACTTGCCAGGCCGTAAGGGCAGAATTCTGCCCTTACAGGTACCTTGCCACTGCAGACTCTTCTATAGGGAGCCAGGACTTTTCATCCCATTGGGCAGTAACATGGCACCTCCCTCACAGCTATTCCAGCTGGGGCTGTCAGAAGGGGCCTAGTGGAGGGTCAGGACTGTCACCATGGCCTGGTGGCAATGAGCCACCCACAGGATTGTTAGCAGAAGCCTTATAGGGAACAACTACACAGAATGCTGATGAGGATACCGAAAAACTTGAATCACTCATTTGTTGCCAGAGGAAGTGTAAAATGGCAAAGCTAGGCTTTAAACCATTTTAAGCAGTTTAGCAGTTTCATAAAACACTAAACATGAAACTACCGCATAACCCAGCAAATTTATCCCTGGACATTCACCCTAGAGAAATGAAAACTTACATTTACACCAAAATCTATACACAGATGTTCATAGCAGCCTTATTCCTAATAGCTCAAAACTGGAAACAACCCAGGCACCTTCCAACCATTGAATCGTTAAACCATGGTACATACATACAAGAGACTACTTACTACTCAGCAATAACACGGAACACACTATTGATACACTCAACAACGTGGATGACTCTCCAGAGACTTACACTCAATAGGAAAAAAAAAATCTGTTCTAGAAGGTTACATCCCATATGATTCCATTTACAGAACATTTTTGAAATGACAGAATTACAGGGAAAGAGAACAGAGTAGTGCTTACTAGGGTTTAAGGAAGTATAAGTGGGTAGAAAGTGAGGATGGTTATTAGAGGGCAACATGGGGGAATCCTCATGGTGCTGGAAATGCTCTGTATCGATGTTAATATCCTGGTTATGATATTGTACTAGAGTTTTATAAGATTTTACCATGGGGGGAAACTGGGTAAAGAATACCTCTTACAGACACTTAATCTCACAAAACATACTGAGGGTTGCGGAGGCAGGAGAGAGGTTGGGTGATGGACATTGGGGAGGGTATGTGCTATGGTGAGTGCTGTGAAGTGTGTAAACCTGGCGATTCACAGATCTGTACCCCTGGGGATAATAATACATTATATGTTAATAAAATTTAAAAAAAGAATACTTCTTACAATACTTCTTATAATAGCTTGTGTCTCTACAATCTCTTAAATAAAATTTTTAAGTATTGCATTGTGTCTGAACCAGAAAGTGTGAAATGCAAATACTCTTACACAAATTTAAACATATTTGTCAGCAGTATTCATATTTCTTGCTTTAGAGCCCTGACTGTGGTAGAGACTCTCACTGGCTCATATTAACCTTTCATCTGCACATTTAATGTTCTCCCACCCCCCTTTATACCACACAATCGAATCTTTGTGTTGTTTTTTTTTTTCCCCTTTATTTCTCAGCTTAATAGTAGAGGTTTCTTTCTAGAAAATATAATTTTATTATTTTTTATTTCCCTGGAGTTAAACATAATAAAATCTCATCTGCACATTTAGAACTTTGTATTGCTGCATACCTGTAAATAAACTTTAAAAATTATGATTGGCAAGGATTTCCAACTTTGTAAAAGCATAAAATGCTAACTAAAATTAACAAAAACATATCAATTCTGGCAAAATCTTTCCCATCTGTGTAAATAAAACTGGATAGTTATAAAGTTAATGGAGGCAACAGGCTGTCTTAATTAAAATAAATATGCGACAAACCCAGTTAAGAGAAAGGTAAATCAGATTCCTTAAGTTTTTCTAATTTTTATCATCAGCAGTGATTTATTGCTTATTGTTGGTGAAGTACTTGTTTTTCCCATTAATTCCTGTTCTTTGACCTCGGCATGCATGTGTCTGTGCTTCCAAACATTCCCCTATGTCAGCACAGTCTTTGATGTCCTGGATTCTCAGAGGATTTTCCCCCATTTCTATGATTTATTTTCTTCTTCATTCTCTTCTTGAGTTCTAGAATTATTTTCCCTGCATTCCCTTCTCCCACAGATTATCTAAGAGTCTGGGATTTAATTCCTCTAGGGAACAATATTTGGAAACTTTTTGTTCCTTGCTCTGTATACATAATTCTTTCTGCTATTTAAAAGGGGGCTTATTTAACAACCAAAGGTAGACAAGACCTTGCATTAGTCACAAATCTGCATATTGCGAAAATGAACCGTGAAAATTTCAAACACTATATATTGAAACATAGTCTGGATTACTTTAAGTTGAAATTGATACCCCATAAACCTTGAATAATGTTATAAAGATCATACAAAGAATAACCAATGGAACAATAATTCACTCATCATTTAGAAGCTGACATTTTTCAAAGAGTAGTTGAAGCAGTTTATAATAATTTTCAGGCATAATAAAGCCAATAAAACCAGAATAAACAAATCTAGCTAATGTATCAGTTGTGGTCAAACTCATGACCAGAATTTTTCTAGAAGCCTGGACAATAAGGAAACATGAAAGGGCAGGAAGGTTGGGAAAAAAAAAAACAAAACCAAACTACCATGTGATCCAATTATTCTCCTGCCAGGTATTTATCCAAAGAACGTGAAAACACTAACTTAAAAGGATATATGCACCCTATGCCCATTGCAGCATTATTTACAACAGCCAAGATATGGAAACAACTTAAGTGCTCATCAATAGACGGATCGATAAAGAAGATGTGGTCTATATATACATTGAGTATGATTCAGCCATTTGTGGCAACATGAAAAGGCTTTGAGAGTACTATGCTGTAGGAAATAAGTCATACAGAGAAAGACAAACTGTATTATTTTACTTATATGTGTAATAAAAAAAAAAAAACAAATGAACAAACAAAACAACAAAAAAATAAACTCACAGATACAGAGAACACATTGGTGGTTACCGGAGGGGAAGGTGGTGGTGATGAGCAAAATGGGTGAAGGGGATCCGTTGTATGGTGATGGATAATAACAGACTTATGGTGGTGATCACTTTGTAATGTAAACAAATATCAAATTATAACATTGTATGCCTGAAACTTATGTAAGGCTATATGCCAATTTTACCTCAATAAAAACAAAAAATAGAAACAAAAAAAACCCAAATTCTCAGTTGGTACTAGATTTTTAAGAGGAAGTTATCAGGTAGTAGAACCAGGTAATTTATATTCAAATGAGTACTGCTATATTCAAATGAAGATGTACTAAGAATAATATCTTTAATTTGGAAGGAGTTTCTGGAGCATTCTGTTAAGAAATATTCTAAGCATAAATTTGGGTACAGAAAAAAACAGTAGTGTGATTGATAAATAATGTTTACCATGAACTCAAGCATGGAAAGAGGCAACTTTTATATCACTTATTTGCCATTTTTAACTCAGCCCATCAATCTGCTTCATCTATGAGAAAACCAAGGACTCAGATAATGATGTAAATTTTTCAAGATCACATATTAAATATTTGACTTAGGAAATCAAGAAAAGATTTTCAGGGATTACTGAAGTACTAGATCATTAATAGAGTATTCGAAAAAATTTTTCTTCTAAGAATTCAAACAATAACAAGCATATATTGTAGACTAGCTGAAGTGATGTGGAGAGCAAACAAGAGAAATTCCACAGAGAATCAAACTTTATTGAGAATATTAAAAAGATCTGAGTATAAAAAGGTCATAAATTTCTTGTCAGGTTTTATAACTATTTATCCTTTTATTTCATGTATCACTTTGAACACAGTAGGTGATCAATACATGTTTGTTGAATTCATTATTGAAAAGAAGGCAGGGCATGAGGTAGGCAATGATATATTAGTGTCTGATGAATGAGGAAAGAATAGAAATGAGGAGAGAAGATATTGCTTGTGGAAATCTTTCCTAATCTCTGCTTCTTTTTCTCCTCTCACAAAGCGTGGTATTTAACATTCAAGAATATAGTGTCATTGAAAAAAATTCTCATTTTTATTTTCCCTATATTCTAGTCTCTGCTACGAATGAGACTGTCACCTTTTCCAGTTCCTGATAGATATACAAACAGGTCTTTAAAAGATGTTGCGTAAAGGAGGAAGGAATGACAGAATAAAGGGATTAGTCCATTATTATTCAAAAAGTTTGCTTGGAGTTAGAGGATTACAGACCAGTATCAGTGGCAAAACAAATCGGTGCAGCTGGTGCAGTTCACTATGGTTACAGTGTACAAACAAAATAGAGTTTTGTTTGTAGTTCATTGTCTTTGGCATAAGTTTTTGTGTTTTGAGTTCCTTTGGCAGTGAGAAGCCCCTAATTTGTTCTACCCTTCTCCTGAAGATAGAGGAATCATGGAGAGGCAAATTGTTGGATTCTTTTTCTCATGTTTGCTGTTGTTTCTTTCCTTCTTTTTAGTTAAATAAAAGAGACAGTGTTAGGCACTAATCTGGGGTGGATCAGAGAGTGGTTTTCTCCTCTTCTAACAGGAAGCAACAGGGAGTCTACCCTGAGAGACAGACAGATAGAGAGAGAGAGAAAGAGAATGGATGATAAATAGATATCACTCTTTCCTCCCTCAACATGGATCTCGGCATCTGTTGTGCACGCAACATCCCTCCAGGTTCCCAGAGTCAGCCTTCTCCATCCATCCATGTCCTTCTAACCACTGAGCCTGATGTCCTTGTGCTCAGGGTGAGGCAGCTCCGCACAACGGTTTCTGTAAGGGCCTATTTAGCCACAGCAGCTCCATCTTGGTTGAACAGCCATTTTGTTGTTTATGCAGTAAAACTTAAACCGACCCCGCCCCCGCACCCAGGGGACTTACTTAAAAGCAAGTCCAGGAAACCGGTCCCAGGTAACAGAGCCCAAATACAAGGGCGGGTCAGGCCAGGTGGAGACATCCAATCAGTGGGGCATGCATACTGTCTCCCTAGCTACCAAGGAGTGTGGGCCCAGCCTTTTGGGCGCCTTTTGGGTGCCAATTCTGACCAAGGTGATAGGCTAGTTCAAATATCTACTATAGGGTAAATTGTAATTCAATTGGTCACCCGTGTGTGACCTAGCATGACTGTGCAGCTTTCTCTGTGTGTTACAATCTCATTGGCCACCTGTGTGTGGCCAGGCCCAACCACATGGGCTTTGCCCTTTAAAAGTTAGTCTGTAAGGCAGGGAGGGGTCACCCTCTCTGTAAGAGGCGGCCCCGACCAGTCGGTTTAATTCTCGGTGCTGGCACGAAATAAAGCTTTGCTTGACCTTCCCTTTGTATCAGTCTCCCTCCTTTGATCATGGACCTAACAGTTTCATTTTTTTTTTTTTTTTTAACAAAATGGTTTCAAAGCACTTCTCCTGATCCAATAGTCCGCACTAGGAGTTTTGACCAGCAATAATATTTAAATTGAAGTATAATCAGCATAAAGTGTTATGTTAGTTGCAGGTTTGCTGTATAATGATTCAACAGTTCTATACATTACTCCGTGCTCCTCTAGAGAAGTGTACTCTTCTTTCAAATAATACAAGTGGGAGCGCCTGGGTGGCTCAGTGGGTTAAAGCCTCTGTCTTCGACTCAAGCCATGATTCTAGAGTTCTGGGATCGAGCCCCACATTGGGCTCTCTGCTCAGCAGGGAGCTTGCTTCCTCCTCTCTCTCTCTCTCTCTCTCTCTCTGCCTGCCTCTCTGCCTACTTGTGATCTGTATCTGTCAAAATAAATAAATAAAATCTTAAAAAGAAATACAAGTGATGTTGAATTTTAAAGTTAGGTTAACATGAAAAAATACTACTTACAGACACATATATAATACGTACAGTGTAGGGGATATTTTTAAAAGGCAACGTTTGAAATATTTTCTTAACTATTTATGTTATTTAATTGCAATTCTCAGAACTACTACAACCTGAAAATTCTTCATTACATTACATATATTCCAATATTGACCTAAGAGTGAAATCAAGTTTTATTAGTTTTGCAGTATAGTAAGTCAGCATAAAACATAGTTCAAAATTAATAATCACATCAATGAATATGTTGCAGAGGTAAAGATAGTAAAACAGGAGAGTTACACCACTAAATGTTTTATTAATGGGGCAGGCAACTTCCTTAATTTAACCTGTAATGCACTCACAAAGCACTTAGCTCTCTTAATGAACATATTTCCCATACTCTAGGGAATTTTGAAAACCTCTCAATTCAATTATTAAAGTGCTCAGTGAGATTCAGTCAAACTGACTTCTTGTTCCTTATTCCAAAGGAAAATGAGGAATTAGAGAAAACAAGGAATGCGAGATGTAGAATGCTTAATTAGTACCCAACTGAAAGTGCTTATATGTACATCAAAACAATGTACTAGCTGTTTCTTGGTTTTGTTTTCATAAATCATGCAAAATATTCCAAGAATCACACAAATTTGTACAAAATACAATAAATGTGACTGAGAAAGACTGAGTAGTTGAATAGTCAATGAACAAATGAATAAATTATTTCAATGTTTCAGGTAAACTCTCTTCTTTTAATCAAAAAGGTTATGCCTTAGTGGCTGTTAAGAATGGAAATTATCTGGAAGCCTGGGTGGCTCAGTTGGTTGAGCGGCTGCCTCCGGCTCAGGTCATGACACTGGCATCCTGGGATCGAGTCCCACATCTGGCTCCTTGCTCAGCAGGGAGCTTGCTTCTGCCTCTGCCTGGCATTCTGTCTGCCTGTGCTCTCTCTCTCTCTCTCTCTCTCTCTCTGACAAATAAATAGATAAAAAATCAAGAAAAAAAAAGAATGGAAATTGTCTCCATATTTCACACAAATGTTTAAATTTCATATTAAAGAAACAAGACATTATTTTTGTTAGGAAACACCTGTGATTAAGTTTACCATATATCCTTAAAAAAATCATTTAGCTGTTGGAATATGAATATAAGCTGAAAAGTAAAAGGTGACTGCTGTGTTTCTAGATTAACTATTAATAGTTCAAAGAACTTGGAACTTTTTCAGTTGTAGCCAGATACTTTTAATAAGTAACATTTTAATTCAGCAGAAAACAATTTCTTTGAATTATACCCCCAAATAATAAACATGTCACATTCTTCTCCATTGCATGATAAAAGAAAAAATGCTGGCAACAGTGTTGTACAAATCTGCATTACTAATGTGACTCTTACATGACAAGGATTTTTATGTAAAGAGGAAACAGATTGCTTTGCTTCAGCAATCCACATGTACCCTCTATTATGTTTCCTGTCTTGCTGTTCTCTTAATTTCTTATGTAAAACCGTAGTTGGATAGGAAAACAATCAGGTAGCCCTGGGTATGTCCACCCAGTACAGCAACACCAAAATATCCTCCTCAATAATTTTCTTGATTCATTTCAACCTCTTTGGAGTTGCA
The DNA here is from genome assembly GCF_963455335.1 of Martes martes. Lineage (NCBI taxonomy): Eukaryota > Metazoa > Chordata > Mammalia > Carnivora > Mustelidae > Martes > Martes martes. Next base: position 76,597,792 of record NC_137888.1, read on the forward strand.
ATATTAATAGTAAGGTAATAATATTGTTACCACCCCTACAGGTTTAGAAGTTCCTTGGATTGAATTAATTGTCCTTTTATTTCCCTGCTTGTAATTCCTTGAAGATCCCTGTGACACTTAGACCAGCTTGTTTTCCACACAGACTTATTTATGTTGTTGGAAGAAGTGTATTTTCCAAACACGCTCAAGGATGTCACTAGTAGAACCTTCCTATAAACACTTCGCTTACTCATTTGCAACATTTCTGGTTTCTCATCTAAAATGCTCTACTCTTTTTAGACGGTAGACAATTAAATTTGATAACCAGTAAATAATTACCAATAATTAAACTTAGTGTTAATTTTAAACCTACTTTTACTAGGCCGAAACACATGTAAGTGCCATACTTTGAGTAAAAAAGGTCCAGCAATAGTCATTTTATGTTTTGACATCATATTTCCTTCTTTACCATTAGAGGGACAAAATAACAATCAGAAACTTGGTCAGGAGTCAGAGAAGACTTCAAGTTATAACTCAGGCACTCATGAGCTGTGTGATTGTGGATCATTATTTAAACTTTGTTTCTCCTCAGTTTCTTCATCTGAAAATTGGGGATATTAATAGTCTACAGTGCATTGAATCCTGGTGAATATTAGAGGAAGTAATGTACACACTGTGTTGTTACAGAGTGAGTGCTCAAAAATGTTAGACTGATTATTAACATTGGGTTTAATTAATATTTTGATTATCCTTCCCACCTTTTTTTTTTTTTTTCCTCTTGAATTTCTTTTTGAGCGATGGTTTACTCCTGCTGAGTTTCCTGGTTTACCTGACCTGCTCTTGCATTCCTGGCCCATAGCATTTTCACAAACTATCTGATTTGAGTCAACAGACCTTATGAGGTTTATGGGGAAGGAATTATTATTCCCCTTTTTCAAATGAGGAAACCAAATTATGTTGCCTTTTCAGAGACCACACAGCGAGGAAAAGGCAAGGCCAGAATTAGAATTATTATTATTGTTTCTTTTATTTAACAATGCTGGTTTTTATAGGGTCATTTTAAATGGACATTCCTGGGCAACAAATATTCTAACATTGATGACATTGGATTGACATGATCATTTTGAAAAGGTCTCCTTCTCATTCATTATAAACTTCTAGAATAGTCAGCATTTATGTAGCAATTAATATATACCCATACTATATATTATATGTATAGACTATGTGCTTCTACTATATACATAACAACTCCATGAGACTGGCACTTTTATTATCCCTCCCATACAGACAAGAAAACTGAGCAGTAGTAAGCTGTGAAGTGAAGATTTGAGAGGGGGGCCCTTTGCCTCCAGGCATCAGCTCTTAACCGGTATGTGGTATTACCTCTCAGACAGTAAATTATACTGCAGACTTGACTGCCTTTAAAATTTTCATTGTTCCTCAAGCAGTAAGTTTCAACATGTCACCTTATTTCTAACAACAAACTCCCAAAACCCAAAACTTTGCCCCGATGAAATTTTATATGCTGACTAGAAATGATTTTCTAGATGTGTATTCTCAAAGGCAAGACTGCTACATAATTTGCAGAGCCCAGTGCAAAATGAAAATACAGGATCCCTTATTAAAAGGTTATTAAAAATTTCAGTTGGAATGTGACAGAAGAGCATTAAATCAAGTGTGTGGTCCTCTGCAGCATCAGGTCCTGTGTGGCTAAAAGGTAAAGCAGGCTCATGACATGAGCCCTGCTCACAGAACTCATAACCCTGACTCTGGCCTTGACCTTCTTAAGTTACCTCCTGTAGACCTGAATAAGGACTCATAATATGGATAGGACAGAGGCAGTGGAGACCTTTTATTAAGTCCGTCCCACGGTCACTCTAGTTTCTCCACTAAAAGCATCTCAAGCCAATGAGACCTGTGGTGAAGTAAGACATGGAAGAAAAGTAAGGCTACCAGGCCACAAGTCTGACCACTTGTATTATGAGAAAGGAGAAGTAGAGACCACTTTTCATCTTAGAAGTCCAGAGTCAGGATGTGGGGAGATGAAAGAGGAAGTTCTGGGGAACTCACACCACCCCACAAAGAGGGACTAGCACTTGGCTTTCATCAGAATGGTGCAGGAACTTATGAAATATATCCATGTGCCCTGGTCATTTGAAGATGAGCCATATTAATTATGTTTAACTTAAAAAGCCTGGCACTGGTCATCCAGATTATTTGCTTTTTCCCCTTTTAAAATTATAGACAAAAATGATGTTTTCAGTCTTTTTTTTTCCTTTTAAAAGTAGAAAAGAGTGCATTTCTGAAAAATGGTTTTCATTAAGTCTTGAACTTTGAGTCAACCTTGGGTGTACATTAAAGGTATTGTCTTTCAATTTTGTAGGCAATCAAGAATCAGAGCAGGTGTTTTTAGAATCAAAATATATAGGTTTAGACTCAGGTGCCTCTTCTTACAGATTCTGTGATCTTGGAAAAGTTAATTAACCTCTCTGAGCCTCTGTTTTTTACGATACTTTTTTTTTTTTTTTAAAGATTTTATTTGACAGAGATCACAAGTAGGCAGAGAGGCAGGCAGAGAGAGAGGAAGGGAAGCAGGCTCCCCACTGAGCAGAGAGCCCAATGCGGAGCTCGATCCCAGGACCTTGGGATCATGACCTGGGCCGAAAGCAGAGGCTTAACCCACTGAACCATCCAGACACCCCTCTGAGCCTCTTTTTTTTAATCCATAAAATGGAAAATTGGAAAAAATAACAACAACCTTGGAAAGTTTTTGTAAGCATTCAGTATATAAAGGTGCTTAGTGTAATACCTAGAACATTCTAAGAGCCCAGCAAATGACAGAGACATTGTTTGATATAAATACATATGTATTTCACATATAAATACATTTATATTTTATGCATGTATATACTCTTAAGTATGTCATATATGTCTGCATATATCAAATATATTTTTTCAAGTTTCTAAGTTTTGGGCTCATATATTGGAGAAGGGGAAATGCTTGGCTAGAAGAACTGGCTGTCATAACAGAGTTTCTCTTGGAGCTTCTGCCTGTCGCTGGTAACTCAACATTCAACTTTACTGCTTTCAGATGAAATGACTACTGTCTGCCCAACAAGGGACTTTCTCAGCATAAACCTGATGCTTCAAATCAAACTGACCGAGTGTTTACTTGAATATGAATCTAGTATAATCCTCAGAAAAAGGCAGATGTGCTTTCTGTCTGAAATCGTGGTGATGGGCTTTCAGGCACTCTGTCAAGCATTGATTGGGATGTAATAAATTGCCATGTACTGAGGTTATCTTGTTTAGACACCACCTCTCTCCCTAATCCCTAGCCATCTGATGTGTCTTTTTTATGTGTCTCTTGATTTTAACCACAGAAAACAAAACAGGAAATACCTGAAGCTCTAGTGTCCCTTTTGTTGGAACTCCGACGGAGCATATATCCAGATTTGGTTTCCAAATTTCAGTTTTAAAGCTCCCTCAAAATTGTTGATAACAGCTGCTTAGTTATATGCACAGTGTAGAATTCACTAAAAATTGTCAACTTGAAAAATAAAGCAAAAGCAGAAAAAAGCAGAAGCAATTGTATATCCAATATAAACTACCCTAATTTTAAATACGCAAATCAACATGAAAATAACAAATGCTACTCTGTTGTTCTGACAGTGAATGAAACGATTTCAACAGTAGTCTTTACAAACTCTATTTGTGAAATGTGTAATCTGTTTGTGTGTTGACCTCACAGGAAGTTCTCCTTGAACTGTACTTGGAAGTTTCACTGAATAAATTATTCTTGGACTTTTGAATTATTAATCTTGTCTGCATGATATGCAAATTAGACGTCACTATGTCAGTGGCACAGCACTGGGTTGGAAGCTGTATCAAGTTGCTGGCAAAGAATTTCTGTCAAGGGATCAGGGCCTTCCAACGGAATGGTAAGTTAAAATGCAACTCATGTCACTTAGGTATACAAAGTAATGCGGGGCTTCCCATTAGGGGTTTCTTTTAAAAGTGGCCTGTGAGCAGTTAAGGTTTTAAGTAATGGGCAAATGAACTGTTGAACTGTCATTCATGACATGTAGAACAACGAAAGAAACTAAAAGGAAGTCATAATTTTTCTTCTACATTTATTTTTTACTAAATGTATTATCTTTTTTAATTGCCAAATACTAAATTTATTTTACTTAAAGAGGTTAATCACATTTCCTAAATGTGACAACATATTGGTGACATATTTCAACAAAAAGAGTAATCAGGTTTACTTAAATATAACTACTTAGAGAAAAAATTTAAAGTTCCTATATCATACAAAACAATCAATATATATATTTCATGTTTAGAAAAAAATACATGAGAGAGAATCTCAAGGCATTCTAAAAATTAAGTTTAGTATTTATCTTTGTAAGAATTACAATTATGTTTGTAAAAATTACAATTGTTCAAGAGTATAATTCACTAAGGAAAATTGGGAAATTACAAAAACTTGCTAGTGTACCTTCCAGAACTTTTTATAATTGGTGAATTTTTTTAAAAAATTCATAAACATGTAGTTTGATAACTTACTATCACTTTTTAATACCTTGACTTATGATGTAAATTTTGGTATATGTAAAAAATGAAGTTATCAAAATCAAATGATTGTACCTTTTCAGTATGAACATACATTTCTTCATTCAAATAGTTTATTAATGAAAATAGCAATTAGCTAAAAAAATACTCATATCGTCATGTAAATTTTCCTTAAAGAATCAGTCAAGGATTACAATGCACAAATGATCTTTGTTTAATTGTGATAATTATAAGAAAAATAATTTAAAAGCTAATGAGCTACCAAATATATTTTTAAACTTAAGCTTCAAAGTTTAAGCTTTTAAAAGGGTGACTAGACCTACAGTGAAAGAAACATTCTAAATTAAAAATGCATACAACTGATCTGCTTATGTGAGTAAATTGAATATTGCTTATAATTTAATAATTCTAACAGGTTTAGATATATGTTTGGATATATAATTAAAGATTTCATTTTAATTACTGATAGCTAAAAAATTAAAATTAAAATTAAATTAAAAAATTAAAAATAATTAAAATTAAAAATAATTCATCCAACATAGCTATAACCTATTCATCATGATCTCTGTTTCCTAAAACTTAAAAATATAACCACTAAAAATGTAGAAGAGAGAGTATTAATTTTTCATGAGGAATTTCCCTTCAATTGAAGAATTCCCTTAAAGGATCAGCTTACTTCCTCAATTTGTAGAATTGTAATGGCTGCACTAAAAACACCCTCAACTACAAACATCATCTAATTTGGACTCCAATACCCAGAAAATTATGGGACGTTGAAATTGGCCAACAAATGTAAGACAGCCTGACATTTATAACCACAGTTTATTAACATTAAGGATTTAAGAAAATTATTTTAAGAATAAAATAAACATATCAAAAAGCAGATTGCAAAATATCATAAAGAGCATAATCTCATTTTTGTAAAAAAAGGAATTCAAATAAATGTTAAATTACAAGAGTGTATCCAAATATTAGAAGTAGTTGGTTTACGGAGAATTTTCATTTCTTCTTTTTGCCTACCTGTATCTTCTTAGTGAGTGTTACAGAATAACATGCATTTTTAAGTTGGTTTTTTTTTTGTTTTTTTTTTTTTAAAGATAAAGCAACCTGAGAGGCAAGACAAAGGTGACTAGTCATTCTTCTCCCTTATTCCAGTTTTGGTATTCTCTACCTCTACTACCTCCCTGAATCTCCATTCCCAGTGGGTAGCTCAAAGCAGAGGACTTCCGCACGGCTTCAGCATGTCCCCTGACTTGCCCGAGTGGGAGTTACTGGGAACTTGGCAGATGGAGTTACGCCTGTCTTCATGGCTCTCTTTTCCTGCCGTGGCAGTCAAAACTTCCAACTTCACAGAAGCTACTGACGTAAGTCAGAGCATTTAAGAACTGCATCACCAGAAAAATAAGAGTGAGGACTAGAAAAAGAGGAAATTCAAAATGAAACAAGTGAGTCTTAAGGAAACTTTCCATTGTCTTAATGTTCCATTGAGTGTGCGCACCTGCATTTTGAGCAACCCCCAAATACTGAAGTTGTCCAGATCTGAGCTCTGGGCAATTTAAGGCTTGGGCAAATAGTCTACAAAGAGAGGAAGGAGGACTGTAAGGAGATTGCCATATCATAGAAGGCAAGGAAGAGAGTGCTTCCAGAAGTCTTGGAATTGAAAGCAGTGGGGAAGAAAGTTAAAAATAATTGTGAAATATTACCACTAATCTATAAAACAAAACCTATTTAACAAAACCATTAACCTTTTTTTTCCATTAACCTTTTTTGCTATATTTCTAGAAATCTCAATAATATCAAATACATGGTAATTTGGAGAAACAAATAGAAAATCCAGTAAACTGAAAGGAAAAAGGACATATTAAAAATTATCTGTTGTCCTATCCCTAGTGATAAAACTCTTAATACCTGGGCACCTGGGTGGTTCAGTGGGTTAACCCTCTGCCTTCGAAAAACTGATCCTGAAAATATATATGAAGTTTTCTCTTTGACAAATGTATGTCTAAACAAAGCTACCGAACAACTACAATTGCCTATTTTGAATATTAGTACTGTTATGAGAAATGTCAGATTTATAGTGAAATAGAGCAATGGTCTTATCTGACCTTAGGGGAAATATTTATAAAAAGTGTTTTCCAAACAGTCAAATGTTTATCTCCATCTCCATGCAGGAAGCATTTATAGACCATCTCCTATCTGGCAGTCACTATGCCAGATGTAGAAGATAAACATGAGTAAGATAAAGTTGCCAGAAATTCAAAGAAACGTAGTTTATGATGAGAACACAAAATGGGAGAACTGAACTTAGACTGGTGGGTCAGAAAATCTGTCTTGGGAAAACCACACTCAAATTGGAGTCTGAAAGGACTGCAGATATAAGGGCAGTGTACGTGATAGGGCAAGGGTCAGAGGGGGAAAAGGTCAGTGAGAAGGGATTCAGTGAACTGAGCATTGGGAAAGTACCCTGTGCATTCAAAGAATAGGAAGAAGGAGAGCAAGGAGGAGAGTCATGCTAGGTGAGGCTGAAGTGGCCTACAGGAACCAAATCATGCATGACTTAAGTCCTCATTAAGGATTAGGACTTTATTACCTAGACAGTGGAAGGTCATTGAAGTGTTTTGGCTGAGGAGAGTTAATATGATCCGAATTTTGGTTGTAGTTTTCAAGATTGTCTGGCTCTCAAGTTGAAGGCAGATTGGAAGGGAGCCAGAGAAGATGTGAGGACACCATAAAAAATCCAATACAGCCTAAGATAGGGATCATGGTGGCCTGGACTAGAATGGTGATGGAGGTGATAGACTTGAGAAATAGCCAAACACTACAGGCAACAAGACTTGATAGCTTACTTGTTATTGGAGATAAGCTACAGCAGACTTCAAGGATGTTGCTTAGATATACTGTGAGCTTTCAGCATATTGTGGTGACTCTTGTTATCATTACTAAGACTTTAAGCCTTATATTTTAAACTTAAAAAAATCATGTTTTAAAACTAGAATTGTATCCAAATTTAGTAAAATAACCATAATTCTTTGACAATATGGAAACAAAATAAAATTAATTAAAATAGCAAGACTGGAGTTATAAGAATCCCTGTGTCCTCTCCTAGGTTCTGGTTCGATTAAATCTAACTCAGCAGGTGGTTGAACAGCTGTGGTCGAACAGCTGGGGACAGAAATAGGAATTAGATTCTTCACTTATCTCATTATACCATTTCTTAGCCTCTTTACTATTTGTCAAGTCCTCTCTCTGTGTTTCCACCACCAGGCCTTTGCATATGCTTTCCTTTATGTCTGGGACATTTTTTACCATTATATGACATGCATTTATTTGTTTCCTGGCTCTAGCCAAGAGCGTATAAATTGTTTGAGATTAAACTTTGTTTGATTCAATGCTCTTAGCCCCAGTGCCTATTATATAGTTCAAAGGTATTCTGATTAATATATGTTAAAATAATTATATTGGTGATATATCTGTATATGAATATGTATCTATATGCACTCCTTCCTAATATAATCAAACTTTCATAGGTCAAGTTGTTTTTTTTTAAATTATTATCATGTTCTGTGCAGTTTTATCTCTAGTCATAGTCTAGTGTTCTAACCTTCTCTTTTTTCTTTCTTCTTTAGGCATGGAACACAACTTGCCCAAATTGGCTGGTGGCAGAGGCTGTTCTGGAAAAGTATTACCTTTCCATTTTTTATGGGATCGAGTTTGTTGTGGGAGTCCTTGGGAATTGCATTGTTGTTTTTGGCTACCTATTCTGTCTGAAGAACTGGAAATGCAGTAACATTTATCTCTTCAACCTCTCTATCTCGGACTTGGCTTTTTTGTGCACGCTTCCCATGCTGATTAGAAGTTATTCCAGTGGAAAGTGGGTATATGGGGACCTGTTGTGTATAAGCAACCGATATGTGCTTCATGCCAATCTCTACACCAGCATTCTTTTTCTCACTTTTATCAGCATTGATCGATACCTGCTCATGAAGTATCCTTTCCGGGAACACTTTCTACAAAAGAAGGAGTTCGCTGTTTTAATCTCTTTGGCTATTTGGGTTTTAGTAACCTTAGAGCTACTGCCCATACTTCCTCTTATAAATCCTAATATAGCTGCCAATGGCACCTACTGTATTGATTATGCAAGTTCTGGGGACCCCCAAAACAGCCTCATCTATAGCCTATGCCTAACCTTCTTGGGATTCCTCATCCCTCTTTTGGTGATGTGCTTCTTTTATTTCAAGATTGCTCTTTTCCTAAAGCAGAGGAGCAGGCAGCTTGCCACTGCTTTGCCCCTTGAAAAGCCACTCACCTTAGTCATCATGGCAGTTGTGATCTTCTCCGTGCTTTTTACTCCCTACCACATCCTGCGGAACGTGAGGATTGCTTCGCGCCTGGAGAAGTGGAAGGAGTACCGGTGCACTCGGATCGCCATCAATTCCTTCTACATTGTGACTCGGCCTTTGGCCTTTCTGAACAGTACCATCAACCCTGTCTTCTATTTCCTTATGGGAGATCACTTCAGGGAGATGCTGATGAGTAAACTGAGGCACCAATTCAAATCCCTTACATCCATTAGAAGGTGAGGTCTTGGACTGATGTTTCCATGCAAGGAAAAGTAAGATGCTTGTGTAACAGATTATTTTATAAGTGCAGCTGCAAGCCAATCCCAGTTTGATTTGAGTCACAGATGTAAATTGGAGAGGGACAGACCTGACACTGTTTTAAAGACGCACTGCATCTGGAGTATGTGAAAAGAAGAAAATTGGAAGTATTTATTGGTTTCTTCACCCAAGAACTGAAAGGAGCTGGACTGGCATTGTCTAACGTTTGAGCACAGAAGTCCAAAATCTTAGATGTTACAAGACTTTCTCAATCAGTGTAAAAGGAATAACAGATAGATAAAGCTTCAAATAGTCTGTATTTAATCACTGGTCAGATTGTAAAAAAAAAAAAAATGTGTTGGCAATATTCTCTATGTTATTCTTATTTGTTTGGTTTTACAACTTAATGTGAAAACTGAGTAACAGATTAGGCATACACTCTTAAAGACTGTTGTTAGGAACTGTGCTCTTGAACAAAATTTAAAGTAAACCATAGCAACAAGCAAGAAAGCACGGTTTTGAGTTCAATGATGCCTATATGACATTTATTTATATTGACATGAATAGGGGTCAAGTTGTAACTATAAGTCCTATTTTGTTGTATGGTTTTTAGTGCAATGAAGTGTATTAAATGGAATCTAAGGAGACAGTTCAACAAAGAGAGAGACAGGTTTGAGCTTGTCTCTCAGGGAATTTAGGTGTAGATGATTGCTAGAAGAGAGACCACAGAGAGAAAAATATGAGTTATAGAACACAAAGTGCCTATCAGAGAACCCAAGGTAAGACAAAACAAACAAACAAACAAACAAAACAAAGGTGAATGCTTTTGGACAACTTTATCTCCAAAGATAGTGACTTTTATCTGGTGTGAGCCTTGTTTTCACAGAACATTACATAAGACCATTGAAGGAAGTATTCTAAACAAAATGTTCTTTATGAAATTGTAGAATATATGGAATATTTATGTGCTTATCAATATAGGTTAATCAGACACCACTCCATGCCACAAAATAAATTTATAGGAAAAAAATACATGGATGCTACCTTAGCTTTTTAAAGTCAAATAAATACCACATAATAATTCACTTATAAGCAACAAAATGTGTCAAAAGCCATATATCTATGCTCTTTTTCTTATAGTCATTCACTATAATATGAAGGATACAGTAAGCATTATGAGTACAAAGAAATAAAATTCTATTGTCCTTCCTGTTCTGAGATACTTTGGTGCTGTTATATTCTGACATTACAAAAACTCAAAATACCCCCAGTTAGTGCTTCCATACTTGAAGCTACTAAGATATTAGAAAAACATATTACTAGGGGTGCTGGGTGGCTCAGTGGGTTAAAGCCTCAGCCTTTGGCTCGGGTCGTGATCCCAGAGTCCTGGGATTGAGCCCCCATCAGGCTCTCTGCCCAGCAGGGAGCCTTGCTTCCTCCTCTCTCTCTCTCTCTGCCTGCCTCTCTGCCTACTTGTGATCTCTGTCAAATAAATAAATAAAATCTGTAAAAAAAAAAAAAGAAAAGAAAAGAAAAAAGAAAGAAAGAAAAACATATTACTCACAAAGGGTTTCTTTTCTTACTTATTATTAGGTTTCAAGATATTTTTCATGCCTTGCCTTTATTGTCAATATTTTAAAAATTTCAATGTGCTTTCCTAACTGTGAAACAGAGTCTGCTGAATTTCCTCATCAGAAAAAGCCACAAAAGGACCTTAGGAAAGAAGTATTTGCTTTTTTCTGCAAAATTAGAAACATATAATTTAATCATAATTTGTATTTTATGCATGGATTTTAATTTCTAAAGATGGAGTACAATTTGCCCTACCCCTATCCAAAGGAGTAGTGGACTCTTTTAAGTAATACAGTGGAATATTTTGTGAAACCATAAACTGTCTGATGTATCTTGTAACCAAACTGTTAAGTAATTTCATAGCATGTTTCTAATCCTTTTCTTGCTCAAATCTATCATCCTGTAACTTAATCCTCAATAGACTAAAGAGACTTACACTAAAATTACAAGATCTATTCCACTTACTTTTTGTACTAGGTGACTGTGAAAATCATAAACAATAAATAATGGAAATCGCTCTTGGATTTGTAGTTTTCAAAGGAAATGATGTTGGGCTTTTGTATCTTGTGTTTTTAATTGGTTCCTCATTGTTTTTAGAATCACATGTAACTATCTGGCCCAGCGTTTTGCAATCTGGGCCCACCTCTATTATCATATGTTTATCTCCCACTGCGGTTGTCACAAACTAAACCCTTCCACCAAAGGCGTTCTTTGCAGACCTTCCCTCACTGTGTACAGCTGGATGCTCACTCCTGTCCCATCATGCCCCATATAAAAATTCTAAGCATCTTTTAAGGTCCATGTCATTTGTCACTCCTTCTTAAAGCCTTCCTTGGATCTTCTCCTCCACTAACGGGAATAAATCTATCTGCCTCTGGGATTTCAGACTGCTTTTAAGTACCGTTTTAATGAAATGCATGATTTGGGGCCTTATTATACTTGTTTAGGTTCAAGTCAACTCTAAGGTCTGTAAATAGAAGAACCACATCTAATTTTTCATTGCCCTTCTAGCACCCAGCAAGGTACATTTTAAATGGTTGTTGATTATGAATGAATGTCCTACAAACTAAATTTGAATTCAGTGCTCCTTTTTGGTGTGCATAGCTGAGTTACTTTCTGTCATCACTGCTTTTATAAGGATTGCTATTTTATACAAAGAATGGAGTGTGTAAACACAAACATGTGTCCAGACGCCATTGCCTTATTACATATATTTTCTTCTATACCTTTGAACGTACTTTTAATTGATGCTGAAAGTCTGTGTCTGCTAGTTCCAGACTTGGGTCATATCCAACTTGATCTCCATTGATTGCCTTTTATCATACATATCTAATAAATTTGGATTGTATTCTGGACACTTTGAGTAATACAGAGTCTCTGAATTCTCTTATGTTCCGTTGAAGACTACAAATATTTTGTTTCATGGCTGAACCCAAATTCCAGATTCTGCAGTTCCACTATTTTAGCCTTAACTGAGCTGCTTAGAATCTATTCAGCATATCCATAGTTCAGAGGTTACCTAGAGACTTGAGTCAAGCTGGTATGCAAGATGTGCAGTTCCCTTTCCCTAACTCTCTCTTCTCCAGGATCCTTCCCCTTCAGTTTCCAGGGGCTCAGTTCACCCTGAACTTGTCCTTTGTTTTCTCATGTCAGATAGGCTGTGGGTTTCTTTCTGAATTTTAACAACACTGCATACCCTGATAAGGACCTGCACCCAGAATAAGATTAGTGAAAAATGTAACTAGGACTGTAACTAAGTGCCTTTTACTTCTGCCAAGTATTGATTCCCTTCCTGTGCCTTCTTTTGTTCACTCTCTAGTGCCCTTATGTAATTGGTTGTTTATGTGTTCCTGGAGTTTAAGCTATTCTTGTAAAAAGTGTGGTTTGATAGGAGTTACTAGGCCATTATCAGAGCAGAAACTTTTCCCCTTTAGAAGCTAATGAGCTTAAAGAGATAATACAATTCTATATCCTAAATGATTTAAATTCACGATCCTGGCTTCTAAATTAGCCTCTGCAACTTATTCATGCTTTCTCTCTTTTCCCTTGTACCAGTTTTGGTTTTAAATCTAAACTCTGCAGTCATTTCCAACAAAAAAGCAGTTTAAAAAAAAGACAAAAACAATAATTTTCCTGAAAGCAAATAGCATTCACTGCCTATTGCCCTGCCTTTTGCTGATCTCCATTCCTCCCTCCATCTAGGTCCCCACTCCATCCTTTGTGAAGGTAATTTTGCCCCACTTGGAAACTGTGGTACTAAAAATATTGGAGTACTCCAGCAGTCTTAACAATGAACTCTTTCATGGCGCCTGGGTGGCTCAGGCGGTTAAGCAGCTGCCTTCAGCTCAGGTCATGATCTCAGAGTTCTGGGATGGATCCCCACATCAGGCTTCCTGCTCACTGGGGAGCCTGCTTCTCCCTCTCCCTCTCCCTCTGCCTGCCACTCTGCTTACTTGTGCCCTCTCTATCTCTCTGTCAAATAAATAAATAAAATCTTAAACAAACAAACGAACAAAACAAAAACAACAACAAGAAAAACACAATGAACTCTTTCAAAACAAATAGGTGATGGGTGTTAAGGAGGACACTTGTAGTGATGAGCACTAGGTGTTATATGTCAGCAATGATTCATTAAGTTCTACTCCTGAAATTAATATTACACTGAAGGTTAACTGACGAGAATTTAAATAAAAACTTGAAACATCAAAAAAAAAAAAGTAAGACTGTCCATAAAAGAAATTCTTGTCTCAAATCCAAAAAGAATTGAAAATTTTCATTTTACAGACATACTTCTCATTTTCCTATGAGAAATATTTAAAACATTTTCTTGTCTGTTGTTATAGGAAAGGAAGTATATAGGGAAACTTTTGTCCTCCTGGAGAATTTTTTCCACCAAGCAATTCTCTGTGTTACCACCTGAGTATCCTATAATTTAACTCAATTCTGATATTATTAGAGAAGATAGATATATCTATATATCTGTATATACATAGATATATATCTATCTAGCCTCATGTGAAAGAGATTCTTCTTTATGTACCTATAAAAATGTAGAAGAGACCTTAGTAGATATGACAACTGTCATATCTCTGACTAGATTGATATGTTTAAATTAGTGGGGAAACCCTACTTTGGTCTCAAGTTCAAGTTCAAGCACTTTGCAATCCAGACTTACCAGTAACAAATCAGGTGCTCTGATCTCTGTTTGCTATGCGTTCCTACTGGAATACTCTATTATTCAGAACTCTAAATGGGATTTATCAGAACCAAGTCACCAGATCCCATCCTAAACCATCAGTACAAATAATAGTAATAACAAACACTTAGGTAGCACTTAAAATGTGGGAGGCATGGTTACTCTAGCACTTTATATATGTTACTCATTCAACTGTTGCCAAACCTGATGAAGGTTACAGATGAAGAAACCAAGGCACAGAGAGTTTAATGGTCACATAGCCAGTGAGTGGTAGGGCTGTACTACAAAGACCATGCTCTTAACCTCCACATACTTGCCTACAATTGCATGGAGGTTCTTATACTTCATGGCCACTTTTAGATTCTATCTATGGATGTTTATTTTATAATTTATCACATCATTTGATTCCAGTGTCATCTTATAAAACAACTCTAAGGAAGACCCCTCCGGGATGATGTGAGAGTAAGTTTTAAAATAGACTCTTAAGTCAGTCACATTTTATTTACACATGTAGGATGTTGGATGCATTATAATCTTGAATTTAACCATATGATATGGAATCTATGGATAATGTTTTCACAAGATACAATAAGCTTGAGAATATGTCACATGTCAGAATAAAAATTTCTGTTAATGATAGTGTATAAGGTTTATAGGTAACTGGCTACTTTTGTAATGCAGTGATAAGTCTTATAATCCAGAGTCTTGTGATTTTTGATTTAGTGTGATTCCCAGTTAGAATCAATAAGTCATGTTTATATTTTCTCTAAATTTTAATAATATGGATATTTTATTAGAAAATTTATTCTTTGATAACTTCCTACTGAAAGTAACAATGTATTCAAATGTAAAATTTGCTCTTATTCTATATAATATGTAATTAGATTTATAAACTCTAGTGTGAATATATTGATTTGACTTGATCCCTAATGACAGTAAATTATAATTTTTTCATGTCACATTTAAATGTATGTAGACCAAAACTTGAAATATACAGTGTCATACTGATGTGTGTGTATATATCACATAAAAAAAAAATCAAGGAATGCTCTTCCTTGGTAAAATTTTATTAGTTGTGTAAAAAAATTCTTAGCTGTGTCTTGGTAACTCATTAGATCCTTCAAGAGGCTTTCCACATTTGTTGAATTATTGTTTCCAATGTACTGTTGAGGAAATTAACCTTAAGATATTAAGCAAGGCAGGTGTCAGAATTGGCTTTGTATCCCAGATATGACTCCAAAGAAACATGAACTCTCCAGGATAATCTTGTCTGAGATGTCCTTCAGTAGATGAATGGGTAAAGAAGATGTGGTACATATATACAGTGGAATATTACTAGTCATCAGAAAGGACAAATACCCTCCATTTGCATAGACATGGATGGAACTGGAGGAGGTTATACTAAGTGAAATAAGTCAAGCAGAGAAAGACAATTATCATATGGTTTTACTTATATGTGGAACATAAGAAATGATGTAGAGGACAATAGGAAAAGGAAGGGAAAACCGAAAGGGAAGAAATCAGAGAGGGAAACAAACCATGAGAGACTCTGGACTCCAGGAAACAAACTGGGGTTACATAAGGGAGGGAGTTTTGGGATGGGGTAACCAGGTGATGGGTATTAAGGAAGGCATGTGTTGTGATGAGCACATGAGGTGTTATTCGCACCTAATCAATCGTTGAACACTACATCATAAACTAATAATATACTATATGTTGGCTAATTGAACATAATAATTATAAAAAATATTTAAAAAGAAGAATTCCAAGTGATCACCACAAATTTTAATCCACTAAGGTGTTTTTTTTTTTTTAAGCCATTTACAAACCATTATGGAGCATTATTTTTGATATGAAAACAATGATATGGAGAAGGGAGATTTTTAGTTTTTTCCTCCTAAAAAGGTACTTTTCTTCACTTGAAATTTAACTTTTAAGAATACAAAGAGCTTGAAATTAATTTCATGAAAGCTAACTTCAGCACTTTCCATTCAAAGTTTACTAAATTAAAATACACAAAAGTACCTGTTTTAAAAGTCTCCATTCGAGTTACTTGTAGCAAACTTTAAGATTATTATCAAGGGGACAGGATGAGGGTATTCATTCTTCAAGTGAATAGCAGTTGCTGAAGCAGGGCTGTCTCAACTTGCATGTATTACATTGTACCCACTTCCTGTGGTTTCAACGATCAAAAACTACGTAACTTAGTAAATATTCTGGTGTGTTGGAAAACTGACCCGTTCTACAAGAGTTCTAATGTGTACATTAGAAACTATGACCTCAATTTTAGTTTCAATTTGTCTACAGCCAGGATAAAGACTCTTGCTTGGTAAATCATGGGGCAGGGCAGAATGCACTGTGTGTGTATGAAGGGTTCCACAGGGGAGGAACTTACCCTCAGTAGAAACAGGCGAATCCA
Organism: Martes martes; assembly: GCF_963455335.1. Taxonomy (NCBI): domain Eukaryota; kingdom Metazoa; phylum Chordata; class Mammalia; order Carnivora; family Mustelidae; genus Martes; species Martes martes. The sequence goes on from NC_137888.1 coordinate 76,614,131, forward strand.
GCCAATTCTTTTTCAGGACAAGGCCTTTGACATGAGAAATGGGTGATTCTGAGTGCAACACAGTGTGGGTCACTTAGATTTTTTTTTTCCCCCAAGTCCCACATAGTCATGTCTGAGTTCTATGGAGAAGAGTGGATAAAAGTTAATTGAAGAAGAGTTGTTTCATTAAAATCTTTGTAAAACATTGGAGCACAAGCAGCATCGCTTTGTGAGCAACACCCCTCCCCCTACCCCAAACACCCACACCACACACATTATCCCAAACCTCTGTATAGTAGAAGGTAAAAACAGAGAAGAAAGATTCTCCCAAATGTAAACATGGAACATCAAGTTATTTTGAAACTTAAATAATAATATAACATCCATTGGCAATGATGGTGGCTTCCTTTAGAACTTTTGATGCCAGATCTAAGTGGAAGTACCTACAAGGAGAAAAGCTGTTAGTAAGATCTGTGTTCAGCAATCCCAGCAGAATGGCATGAGAAAGAATCTTCCAGAAGAGGAGAAGGAAGCATGAGGATATTTATGATCCTAAATGAAACATATCCCAATGACATTACATAAATACACACCTGGGCAGAATTTCAGACATGCTGAGTAGGTGGAGCATAACCAAGACAAAGCACTGGTATTCTGTAATTCTATTCAGGCTTCTATATTGATGGACCTGGAGGAAGCCTTGACAAACACATAGAAATTTATTGTATAGAGAGATAAATATATACCTGTGTAATACATTTAACCAGAAAGTAAAGCTCATTGTATCAATCATTCAACCATTTTTTTTTCCTATGTCAAGTTTTCTCATTAAACTTTTGTCTGTACTGGAGGTTGATGAGACAAACTGAGATGTCCCATGGGTTCTAAATACATTCAAAACAGGGGTATCTGGGTGGCTCAGTCTGTTGGGCAGCCAGTTCTTGATTTCAACTCAGGTCATGGTCTCAGGGTCATGGGATCAAGCCCCATGTCGGGCTCTGTGCTCAGTGGGGAATCTCTTTGAGATTCTTTCTTCCCTGCTCCCACTCTCTGTCTCTCTAAAATAAATAAATCAATCTCTAAAAATAGATTTAAAATAAAAATAAAAACATATTATGTAAACAGGTAGAATTATGTGCCAGCTTGCCACTTCTATAACAAATAGACTTATTCAACAAATTCAATAAATATTCAACAAATATTCATCAAATTCTTGCCAGTATTTGTCAGAAATGTTGTAATTGGTCAAACTATGAACAACAAATATTCCCTTCCTTCAATTAGCTCATGATCTTAATAGGAAAAACGGTTGTATACACAGACCTGCCTAACATGGTCAGGGCAAAAAGAGAGGTATCCCCAAATTGCAAAAAGTACATGGAAGACAGATCAGAGTATGTAGAATATGGGTAAAAAAGGAGGATCAGAATTTTACTTTTTGTTTCATTCAATAACTGTGATATGCTTAAAAGAGAAACGATCATTCATTTTACCAGATCACTGAATAATCACCAAATAGGTGATTGTGGGTACATCTTCTTTATAGAATTTGAAATGGTTTTGTTGTGTCATTTAAGATTTTAAGATTAACCAGGTTCATTGAAGGATTATTATATATGATGTCTTAAAATAGTCTTAGGGAAGTGTAAATTACAGGATTTTTTAAAAAGATTTTATTTATTTATTTGGCGAACAGAGATCACAAGTAGGCAGAGAGGCAGGCAGAGAAAGGGAGATGCAGGCTACCTCCCGAGCAGAGAGCCTGATGCGGGGCTTGATCCCAGGACCCTGAGATCATGACCTGAGTCGAAAGCAGAGGCTTAACTCACTGAGCAACCTGGGTGCCCCAGATTTTTTTTGTTTGTTTGTTAATAATTCCTTTTACTCATATAGAATTTGAGTTGATGAATATGGAAACACTTTGCTGGCTACAAAGCCCTGAATGAAGTTTTTTTCATTTGATTTTATCTTTCAGTCATGTACTTGTTGTTTTTCCTAGAATCATGAGTGGTATAACACATACATTTGCAGAGAAAACTGACATCTGATATTTTTGGTAGCTAGGAAATATTTCTGTTGTGGTACAGATAAATATACAATTAAATATTTACATCTATATATAATAAAATTTCAAAGAGAATTAATTAAAATAATGTAAATAAAAGTGGTTCTTGAACTAAAAAAAAGAAACAGTCATTTATATTAGCATGTATTACTTGATTTCTCAGAAAGAATAAACATACTTGGTTTATTGTCTCATCTTCCACAATTCAGAATTACTTCATTTTTAAGAAATTCTCCTTCCTTATGAGAGACTACGGACTCTGAAAAACAACCTGAGGGTTTTGAAGGGGCGGAGGGTGGGAGGTTGGGGGAACCAGGTGGTGGGTATTAGGGAGGGCACAGATTGCATGGAGCACTGGGTGTGGTGAAAAAACAATGAATACTGTTACACTGAAAATAAATAAAAAAAAAGAAAGAAAAAACCCTATGTGTATAAAAAAATAAGGTTATATACAATAAAGGATAAAATATGACTATAAAAAAATAAATAAAATCTTTTAAAAAGTGCTAAAAAAAAAAGAAATTCTCCTTCCTTAAGATGCTATTCAAACTATTTGTATATCTAAGAATGTCTAGCAAATTTTTACTCACAATTCTATTATCTATAAATAATGATGAAAGAACATTGATTCTTTGTCTTCAATTATCCTGACATTTTTAACTTTTTATTTTGGAGCATAAACTAAACTCATAATAAATAAACAATAGTAAAATGAACTCCTAATGTCCCTATCATGTAGCTTCAATATATACCAACGCATGAAAGATCTTGTTTTATCTGTACCTTCATCATTTATTGAAGTAAATGCCCAGCATCACATCATTTAATCCATAAATGTTTAATACTTAACTTATCTCTAAAAGATAAGAATTTATTTACTTCTTTAAAAGATTTTATTTATTTATTTGAGAGAGAGAGAGAGCACAAGCTGGGGGAGCAGGAGGGGAGAAGCAGTTCCCCCCACCCCCTGCAAAGCAGGGAGCCAGATGTGGGCTCGATCCCAGGACCCCTGAGATCATGACCTGAGCTGAAAGCAGATGCTTTACCAACTGAGCCACCCAGGCACCCCAAGAATTTCTTTGAAAAACTATTATGTGATAGAATGAGTTATTGTTTTCATGTCTTCACTTCTCTTCCATTACAGAATTAAATGTTCATCTTTCCATGTGACTTTGCTGTTCCTCCCTGTGGACGGAGTTTATGTCCCTTCCTGTGGATATTGAACTTGGTTATGAAAACAGTGTATAATACTAGTGACGTGAGATGACACCAGCAGAGACTACATATGGCTGTGTGATTAAGTTTGGCCCGCGTGCTCCTGCTGTCTGCCACTAAAAAAAACATGTAATCTAAGGAGGCTAAGAAACTCATCCAAAACAGGCTGAAGTGGAACCACTAATACAATGTAAAAACTGGGGGGAAAGAGAAACACGTATTTTTTGAGATTTGAGATTCAGATTAATTTTTGCATCTGAAATTTCTTTATATTTCTCCAATGTTGTCAAATATTAAATATCTAAGTTTAAAATTCTTAATTCTATAAAAAATGTGATATATGTTATAAAATGCATAATATATATAAAATAAATATATATTGTCCATGTATATATGTGTGCATATATATGGGCAATGTAGTAAATATGTATAAACCAAATTCTTTTCTCAGTTTTTCAAATTAGAAGTACACATTATATTTGGTTAATGTCTCAAAAGTCTCTAAGTATCTTTTCCATTTCTTTTATTTTATTGTCATTTACTTGTTGAATAAATTAAGTTGTTTTCCCTGTAGATTTTGCTGTGGTCTGAATTTTTCTGATTATATCCCTCTGACTGCCACTTAACATGTTCCTCTGATTAGTGGATTTTGAATCCTTAGGCTTACTCAGTTTCATGCTCACTTTTGCTTCATTGCTTTTGTAAGATGACTTCATAGATGCTGTTGTGTTCTTTCATCAGGAAATACATAATGTCTAGTTCCCTCCATTTTGTAATGTTAGAAACCATTAACAATGAATGAATGGATTCACGAATCTTTGGAGAATGAAATATGGTAATATTTTTAATATTCCTTCTTTACTTATTAACTGTAATACTCCTATAAAGAGGCAATTTACATATCTGCTCTTCCCCAGGGGTAACCAAATATATGTAGAAGAAAACGGATAAATGTTTGTCATTTCCCTACATGTAGCAGTTTTAAAAATAATAATCTGGGTCCTTAGCATTCTCCCATATTGACAATATTAAACTCATGGATTTAAACTTTGTGATATATTTAAGCTTATTATAGTTATATCTTTGTTTATGGTCAAATTATTCACTATTTGGCCACTGAGAAATTCCTCAGGTAGACTCCTAAGTATTTTGGTACAACTTTTTTGGTGTTTTTGAAAGTTCCCTTGCTATTTGCTATGCCCATCTTGTACATTTCTTTTACTGACATCAATCATTTATTAAGGAACTTCCATTCTTTTTAGTGAGACATTAATATTTCAATTTGAGTGCTGATTGTGTGTTTCTTCTAGATTGTTCATTTTTCTGGGAATTTTAGTGGATAGCATTTTTTAAGATAAAATACATTACAAGAAAAAAATTAAGATAAAATATACCATGAGTTTATACTCTATTCTTTTTCCCATCCTAAGAATCCTGATTCCCAATAACATAAGGAATGATAAATTTATGATATCACAGAATTTTCTTGTTTTTTTTTCTACCTTACATTTATGTCTCAGAATGTCAATAGCAACACTACCACAAACAATATGATTTTCAAAATTATTTTAAGATACATATTTCATTTTGCAATTATTCTTCTCCTTAGAATATACTTACTAAAGGTGTATAATCTGTGACTATATTTTGAAGTCAGTTGGAATAATTTGTTACTGTGTAGTTATATCAATAACTGGGTACACTTTCATTCTTTGCTACCAATATAAACATGCATGCTAGATAGTTTCCAAAGGTAGCCTCCATCAGTTCTTTTCTTACTGGTCATATGTGCCACTGTCCTTTTGAGATGTGGAGTTTATTTCTCCACACCTTGAATCTTGGTTGGTCTTATGACTGCTTTGACCAGTAGCATATAGCAGAAGTGATTTCTGTGGATTTATGAGCCCAGGACTTAAGATAACTGACAGCTTTTGCTTCCTGCTTTCTTCTTAGATCTCCTTGGAACCCAGTCCTTAGGCTTGAGAAAGTCCAAAAGGCTTGATGATAGACCCATGTGGAGAAGAATCAAGACCACTAATGAGAGTGCCAGCTAAGCTCCCTACAGATGGCAGGCGACACCACCAAAGGAATCATTGTGGAACCTCCAGGTCTTCCAGTACCCCAGACCTAGAGCCTGCTAGTCTATGTTTTTTGTAAAGGCAATTTACATAAAGTCAATTTACATAAGTCAATTTACATAAAGTCAAGAAATATAAAGTCAATTTACATAAAGTAAATTGACATAAGTCAATTTACATAAAGTCAAGAAATGTAAAGTATATTTCTTGAGATCTCCTGGCTCTGCCCACTCACCCACTCATTTCCTTTATCTGGAAATTTTCTTCTCTTTACTTCAGTTGACACTGTTCTTTTCAGTTTGGATTCTATGCCCAGAAGTTAGTTCCTCATCATAGTTGAACTTTATCCTACAAGACAGCTTCAGTTGATTAATTTTGAAAATTCATAAGACTCTGAATTGTTCTAGCAACCTCACACCTGACTGTGGACCCCTTGGGCCAAGATGTAAAATTTAAAAATCTAGCCTCCCCCCCCCCCCCACTGGCTGCAACTTCTGATTTTTGGATTGGCCTATCACACCTTCAGTGAATAATTATTGGCAATTTGGAGGTTCTCATGTTTTCAGATCCATCAGATACCTCATTGGTTCCATTTACTTCCTCCCACTCTACTACTGTCATCATTTCCCCAATTGTCTCGAGGGGTTTGGGGGGATATTTGGCTTCTAGTTTGTTGTAGATGTTTGACAAGGAATTTGGGTTTTGTTATCCTAATTGCTCTGTTTTTAATGGGAGTAAATTGAGGAGATGACACCAATTCTTGCTATTATAAATGTTAAATCAACTCATACCACAAGTGAAGAAAAGGTAACAGAGAAGATGATTTGAAAGAAAGTCAGAGTGACCTGAATTATAATTTTAATCTTGCCACTTACTGACTGTGCGAACTTGCAAAAGTTTTTTAGCATCACTAAACCTTAATTTGGTCTTCTAAAATGGAGATAGTAATGGTTTTTTGTCTTATAGTATTATTGTAATGGAGATACTGCATGATGTACCTAACACACTTAATGCAGTGAACAACACATAATAAGCATTCTCTAACTTTTGCCCCACTTATTACTTAGAAGTGATTTTGAACTTCTCTATGAGACTGAAAATTTAACATTAGATCACATTTAAGAATAGTACAGAAAAAGATTAATAATTATTTCACTCTTTTCCACATGTTTGTCCATTGAACACTTTTATCAAAGAAGGCCCAGAATAGTGGCAGAAACATTCTATGTAAAACAATAATTATCAGGATAATTATTGTTATTATTGAGCACCTATGTTGTACCTAATGTTGTGTGTCTATTCAGACATTTAATCCCTAATGTGACCTTTACAGTAGTCTATTACCTCATCCATCTCTATGAGGTAGATTCCTCCATCAGAGGAATCTGATAAACTGTCCAGGTTAAGCACATGAAAATTTCATGTCCACTCAGTTGGATTCCAGAGAACTCCATGCTGCTCTTTTACAAGCAACAATGGAAAGAACTTAGCTTCAAGAAAAGAGGAACTTGGTATAGTGCAGAGAAGAGTAGATTTGGATGCTATTTGCAAATATTCAAAAAATGTTCACAAGGAAGAGGAATTCAATGGAGTCTGAAATGCTTTATAGGACAGAACTTGTCCAGTGGTTGGGAGAGAATTGAGGAGATGCTCAGTTCTAGACAAGAACAAACTTTCTATCCTATGAGTATATGAAAATTGGATGAGCTGCCTTGAGGTGTGATGTGTTCCCCATCACTGGCTATGCTTTGTGCTGTTGGAGATGCTGTAAAAAGTGTGCATGTCTTAAATGGGTCGGGATGACCTCTGGGTTAGAGAGGCTATGACTGTGAGTACTGTTCCAAGCATAACAACATCAACAAAAAGATCCCAACCTTCAGGCACCTGAGGTTAGTTTAGACACTCATACCAAAACAAAAACAAAACAAAACAAACAAAAAAAAACAACTACAAAAAAACTCCCAAAACCCAACTTCTAATCTATACTGAAACCATCCTCTATTATGATCAAATCAAAATTGTTCAGAGTTCTTTAAACCATTTAAAACTATACAGATGTAATATCATCTAACATTTAGAATGCTTACTATTTGTAGGATTATTTAACCCTCCTAACAAATTCACAAGGTAGGTATAATTATCATTTTACAGATGAAGACATCAAGGCACATCAGGGGTAAATAACCAGTCAAGGGTTACAAAGTTAGTAAATGAAGGAGAAATAATTTGAACCTAAACAGTCTGACTCCAGAATCCACGCTCATACTATACAATGGAAGTGAGGATGATAATAATAGAATTAATATTAGCTACCAAGATCCAAACATTTTCTAATTTTGTGGAGCTAAATCTTATACCATCCTCATGATATTCATCATCTTTAATCTTATCCACAACTGAGGAGACTAAGCCATGGCACAGTTATGTATCATGTTTCTACAAATTGTAACTGGATCAAGGATTTGAGCCCAGGAGCATAGTTCTAAAATCTCTGTCCTGGGATATCTGGGTGGCTCAGTTGGTTGGGGTCTGACTCTTGATTTTGGCTCAGGTCATGATCTCAGAGTCATGAGATGGAGCCCCGAGTCTAGCTCCAGGCTCAGTACAGAGTCTACTTGTGCTTCTCCCCCTGCTCCTCTCCTTTGTTTTCTTTCTCTCTCTCTTGCTTTGAAAGAAAGAAAGAAAGAAAGAAAGAAAGAAAGAAAGAGAGAAAATCTTAAAAAAAAAATAAAATCTCTGTCCTTAAATACCATGCTTTCCATATAATTTCATGCAGCTATGGTCTACCTACCCCACTGATTATGCTCTTCTGATGTGATTCAACTCTATTTTTTTTAAAGATTTTATTTATTTATTTGAGAGAAATACTGTGCAAAGAGAGAACATGATCAGGGATCAATTCCAGTACCCTGGGGATCATGACCTGAGCTGAAGGCAGATACCGGGGGTCATGACCTGAGCTGTCTAGACAGACATTTAATTGAGCCACCCAGGCACCGCTCAACTCTACTTTCCCTCTCTCTCTCTCTCTCTCTCTCTCCTAGAAAAACCTGCCTTCAGATATCCATTTATGTCAGTGTGACAGACAGACAGCCTCAAAGCAACTCAACACAAACTGATTTAAGAAATGACTCTACTTCATGGGCTCATGTGCACCAACCTGCTCTGGTTCTTCTTTAAGCAAGTTTGTACCAGCTACTGTATGGCATCACCTTTCAGGGAAAGTTATTTGCATTTACTACAGTTCAAAACTCTTACCTGAAGGACAAGCAAAGATGGTGTGAGATTTTAGGCATGAATTAATTCCTTATTTTATTTTTCCAACACCACAGAATTTATAACAGGCTAACATTTAGATAATTTATTTTATGTAAATCTAGCTCAGACTGGAAAATCCCTTTTCACCACTACCTTAATACAACTTGATGCTACTTATGTCCCATCATTCTTCCTTTACATCATTAGCACTCTGCTTTTAATAGCCCATGCTTAGTCAAGTTGATTTAAAGTTTCACTGTTCAGATGCTGCATTTCATGAAAAATAGTAAGAGAAAATAGAGCTCTCATTTCTCTCCTAGTGTAATTTCAGAGGCTGAGGTGCTGATGGCTGCATGCAGAATGTGCAGAGTCCCTTAGAGACTCTGGTGGCCTGGGCATCCATTAGCCATGCTAAGTACATCAATAAGGAGAAGTATAGGTAAAGTTTTCTGTTTCCCCTTTTAATATTTGTCTTTTACCAAAAAATGTGATGTTGAGGGACATCTGGGTGGCTCAGTCGGTTGAGCGTTCAGCTCTTGACCTCAGCTCAGGTTCGATCTCAGGGTTGTGAGTTCAAGCCCTGCACTGACTTCCACACTGGACGGGAAGCCTACTTTTAAAAAAATGATGTTGAGTACAATAATCTGTTGTCAACAGAATCTTTCTTACTGATTTTCTTTGCTACATTAACTCTTCTAGGTCATAACTAATGACTTTCTCATGACCCTGAGTTTCCTGGATTTGTTTACTCAGGGCAGCTGCACAGGTTATTTCTGCACGTATCTTAGAGCCTCAATAATGAAAACTGTCTCAATTGACAGCACCAAAGGTTATGAATGAAATTGATAAGGAATATAAAAAATGTGAATATACAAACACATTTCTACCATCTGTGCTACTAGTTGAAGTGATGCCACAGGCAATACTATTCAAAGTGGAATACAAATGAAATTTGAATCATACGACATTTTACAACAGATTTTCCTTCCTTGGAAATGCCTTAGACCAATATTAAAATTAATTTGCATTCTTTAAAAACAAACAGACTGGCATAGGCAACAGCATATCATACTGGATAAGGATAAGAAGTCGCCTTGGGATTCATAATTTATCTTGACTAACACACACACACACACACACACACACACACACACCCCATCTTGTGAAAATCAAGAATTGCTATATTTCTTTTTGTTAGTTTATATGTCATATATCTTAATTTCTACATTATTATGTAAGTCCAACTATTAAACTTAAAACAGCCAGTTATTTTACCACCAAAATGGGTTTATTTGGGTATAGCAGAGGAATTACAACTAGCAACATGCAAGCTATGACAAACCATAGGCAAGTCTGGAGATCAAGCCAGAGGAACATTACTTTATAGAAAAAAGGAGGAAGTTGGGAGGTACTGCTTTTGGGGGGAAAAAAAAAGTCTACTGGAGGAAAGCAAAAGTTCAGAGTAGTGATGGTTTTTCATTGGCTGAATTACGGTATTTTCTTATTGGCTGAGCTTGTTGCTGGGTAAGAAGAAATTCTGCCCTCCTTTTTCTGGGGTAATAAAGTAGACTTCTTCTCTTTGGAAATGCAAGGTCCCTTCTTGTTGGAGTAAGCAGTTCTGCAATTAATGAGGAGGAATGGTGAAAGGTGATTTCCCTTTCTGGCTTCCTGACTCCATTTTAAATGAGGTTTTCTTTATGCTGTTTCACAAAACTAAATCAGTTGTTACATACATTAAAAATGCCAATTATAGAAGCCTACCAAGAGAATAGCTAACAGTGACTCATAGACTGGGACTCAGATTCCAGATACAAGGTAAGTCACAATACTGACGGAAAAACGAGGGTCAGGAAAACTAATAAGGGTCAGAAACTAAAGGCAAGCATTTTTTTATGAGTCAGGGAGCACTGTCCCTTCTGTAGGCATCCCAAGAATCAGAGAACAAGCAGAAGTCAGACAGCTCCTATATAGGGTCTGAGAATGTTAACTTCAAATCCTGGTTCAGTCAGATATACCTACAGAGCCAGAGGCAAGTGATTAAATCTCTCTCAAGCTCATATTCCTCATATTATACAGGAGTCATAACACTGCTTTGCAGGTCATTCTGAAAATTATGTGAGTAAATGAGTATTAAGTGCAGACACATCATAGAAATTCAGTAATAGTTATTTTCTCTAACCAAGATCAAAACAGAAGAAGCAAAATTAGTACAAATTGAGGTAGTAACTTGCATGTCAGCAGTGTATCCTGGGGTATTCTACAATCTCTAGATTATTCATAACCAACGCAAACAACTGAGTTGCTCACAGTAGCTTGCATTCTCTCAAAGCAGAATTTTGTTAGTGAGGCCTGGTGGAGGGTGATGCCTATGAAGGGAATGGGTATGGCTTGTTGATTCTATACTCTGTTTTTACTAGCTGACAGACTGTTCACAACTCCAGGAGGCAGAGCTATTAGCCAAGTGTGAGGTTCTTTTTTATTTTTAAAGATTTTATTTATTTACTTGAGTGAGAGAGTAAGAATGAGAGAGAGAAAGAGAGCACAGAGGAGAAGCAGACTCCCCATCGAGCAGAAAGCCTGCAAGGCCCAATCCCGGGACCCTGAGATCATGACCTGAGCCGACGGCAGACGCTTAACATACTAAGCCACCCAGGCACCCCAAGGGTTAGGTTCCAAGAGTAACCAACGTGTTCAAAGTCAAGTCAAAGGCAGAGCTGAAACTGAAAGAGTGGTTCTTAAGGCATCTCTACATAGATAACTGTAAACTATGATCCATTTTAATAGAATCACAAACCCACAAAAGTTTAGAAGTAAAAGTGTCATAATTACTCAGTTCCAAAACCAATAACCATAACAACTAAAGGCAACATGTTTGATTAAAATATAAATTATCACTTTAAAACATAAACTTGAATAACTAAAAATTATTTAGGATTTAAAAGAACTAAAAAAGCTAAGTGCCCTCTCATACAAATTACTCGTTAAGACTTTTTGCCATAACTAAAGCTATGTCTTCTCTTGTCTTCTTTCCTCTGATGAACTTTTATTTTAATTCAGATATCAAGATTTCAGGATTTAAACAGAAAGACTGAGTCTGAGAGACTTTGCTTTGCTGATGAGAAATTTTCAGTCACTGAGATAAATTCAGAGACTTTGTATCAGAGGAAGTTTAGATACAACTCTTGATACTACTGACTTAATCAGCAGCAAAACCTCTACAGCTGTAAGAGAAACTTCCTCTTTTAGATAAAAATTTGCAGCTTCAGCCCCAGCCCTAGGTCCAGGCTTAAACCCAGAAACCCCTCTGGAAAAGACCACACCCAGCCATCCCAACCCACCCCCCTCCTTACCCCCGCAGGCCATTTTATATCTAGGCCCAGAGCCAATCCAGAATTAGGCATAATCCCAAACCCAGATTTAGGATTAAGCTTTGTCCTAGCCCCAGCTTCAGGCCCCAAGTCTAGTTTAGAACCCAGGCCCAGGCCCAGGCCCAGACCAGGCTTACCCCATGATCCACTGACCTACCACAGACCCATTCCTAGGCCCAGCCACGGGCCCAGACCCAGACATGGGCTCCACAGCCTGGCTCCTGATCTCTTATCTCTTTTCTTTGCCTTATTGCCTGAGGATTAGCATCTATGCTAAGGCAAACATTGTCTGTTTTAAAATAGTGGAATGATATGAAGAAGGACAATAGATGAGTTATATTTAATTTATCTTTTAATCCAATGAAAATCAGGAAAATTTTTAGTTTTTTGTAAAATCTTTAAGAAGGTACACTGGTGTTCTTTTGCTGTTTTGTTTTTGTTTCTTTTTTCATTTGAAAATTTCATAATTAAACTTTCCTAACAGGTGTTTTAATATTTTTTAATATTTTTGTTCAATGTACCATCTGACTCACTACATAAACTATGCTTAGTTTTGTGAACCTGGCCACCCAGAATACATAGCTGATATCACTCTAGTGGCACTGATTCTGTTTGGCTTTATTTATTACTCAGAGCTCTAGATCAGTGGGGGTGGGGGGGGCGAGGGGTGCTGAAAATTCCCATTCCCAGACACAGACAAACTTCTAAGGTCTAGTCCTGTGTCCTATGAGGCTCCCTTTCCTAGTGACAGGTTAAACTTCTGTCTCTTTTGACTGAGAAAACTACCATTAAATCATCATGCTTTCTTCCTTTTAGGATCACTCATCTGAAAGCTTGGTGGTCTTTGCATTTTAGGAATTTGTTCCTTAACTACCTCTTATTTCTCATAACCCTGGCTTTTGTGCTGATAAGATTTATGATTTAAATTACTATTTTAAAATCATATGTAGGAACCAACTGACAATTTGTTGAACTCTATCTATTCCTCTTCTATAGCAATAAATGCCCAGAATCCATTATTAGGGCATTGAACTCATTTGAGAAGGTGGTAGAAAGTTTCAGGTATCACCCCAATATTCATTCTACCACATTTCTTCCTCTATGCCCTCTTCAAATACTGCTTACTTTAGTCCATCTTTAATTCTTTCTTAGAATTTGGAAACTATCATCTTTGTTCAGAATCCATTTCTTTAAAGATGTTTTGAAGAAGTGGATTCTGAACAAAGACAATGGTAGAGAGGCCAGTGATGCAGCTAAACATGCCAGAACAGCCCCACCCCCCACCCCTCTACAAAAAGAAATTATGCGGTCCAAACTATCAATAGTGCCAAGGTTGAGAGATACTGCACTAGAGCTTTCTCCAGTCAACAGCCCCTTCTTGCCGACTGGAACAGGAAGGATACGTCAGGTTTCAGTTGCTAATAACAACAGTCAATGCCAACAATATTATTTGTCCCATGACAGCAAATCTCTCTTTTTCTTTTTCAGTGATAAAACATCCTGAGTTTTAGCTGGGTCCTTGGCTACCAACTAGGCCAGATTTTGTGAATCTTTGAAAGATTTCTCACCTCCATCCACTGGAGGTCACTGTGTATTTACATAGAAGGTCTATGAGATTTTTCTCTTTCTTTGGGTGAGTAGTCAAGTCCAGATTGTTTTTGTTCCCTTCTCTTTTCTTGAGGGGATGACATAAATTATATTTCAGAAGGGATTCAGTACACACTGCCCTACACAGAAGGGTAGTTCTTTTGCTTACTTTGCTCGGTCCTATGCTGGGTTTTACTGCTATTTGTTCATCAAGCTTGAGCCCACTTACACCCACTATCATGGCATCCTCATCCCCCTCTACTTTCACTATGTCCTAAGGTCACTTCCCATCCTGCTTATCCCACCTGTTAAGGTCTGTTCAAATTCCCAATCAGCTTTCTTGTCCCCCTTCTCAAGGCCACTGAAAACTCTTCTGCACTAATCCAAAACTGTGAGAGACTTGGGATATCTGTAGCCATCTCCAATGAAACATCTCTGATTCTACTCTTCTATTCCTAGGCAATGATGACTTTGGCTGGGAAAAGGGACATTGAGTGAACTTAACTCTGAGACTTGCACTCCCTCAGGCTTCATAGAAAACTTGTCTCACATTCTCCACATTCATGTTATCACTTGCAGGAAGGAAAGAGTGGAGAGTACAAAGGTCTTCCTTTTTAAGAACAAAGCATGTATTGCTTCCATTCCTTTCCATTGGCTAAAATTCAGTCCCACCTTCATTTTTAGGCAAGAATGAGAAATATAGTCTTTAGTTGGTAGCCAAGTAGTGTCCTCCTCCTCCTCCTCCCTTAACTCCCTTCCCGCCCCAGGGGGTGGGGGTGAGAAGCAAAAATGTCTCCAGGTTTTTCTGCAATGTCCTGGGAGCAAACTAGTTCTGAGAACCACTACTCTAGCTGTAACATGCTATCTCAGAGACCCTCTTTTTCTTCTTCTTCCTTTTTTTTTAAGATTTATTTATTTATTTATTATTTATTTTAAGACTTACTCATTTATTTGACAGAGTGAGAGACAGCGAGAGAGGGAACACAAGCTGGGGGAATGGGAGAGGCAGAAGCAAGCTTCCCGCCGAGCAGGGAGTTTGATGCAGGGGTTGATCCCAGGACCCTGGGATCATGACCTGAGCCGAAGGCAGACACTTAACGACTGAGCCACTCAGGTGCCCCACAGAAACCCTCTTCTTTTAAAGCATGTTCTCTCTTCTTTTAAAGCATGTTCTCCTTGTTTTCAATTGAGCTATCCCTGCGTGTCAGAACTTTCAACAGGAGTCAAGTTAATCTTATTCCTTCATTATTTTCACTTAATTAACAAATATCTACTAAGCACTTATTAAATACTAAATTATAGACCTCATGCTGATTGATGGGCAAACGTGGAGATGAATTAGGAACTATGTCCTCAGAGCTGCATAGTCTTATAAGGAAGATAATATATGTAAACTATTACATAGGCTAAAAGATAAATAATAAGCAATAATACATTATAGAAAGTGAGACACGACCTCATTTTACACACTTCTTTAGAAAGTGCCTGCTGTCCGTGTAGCTGAGATGGCAGTTTTTATTTTGTTGGCTGTCTGGATGACTGAGTTATCACCTGAACCTTGTGTTTTTTCCATATCATGACCTTAAGATGTCCTTCTATAACCTTCCAGAGACTGGTCTCATTACTTCTGATGTTCCCTCCTTACTCCCATTAGAAACTTACTTAGAAAAAGGAAAATGATATGGTTGCCTGAAGATCCACTTAAGACTATAGTACTTCATATTGTAGTCTGGGATCCTTTGGTTACAAGTAACAGTGATTCATAGAAGTACCTCAGGCAAAAATAGAGAAACATATCAAAAGGTTATAGAGTTATTTGTACCTTATTACTTCCATCTTCCCAGAGGAAGGAAGGTATTCAGATTTTATGAGAAATCTTTCTAGTGTTCTATCTATAAAGGATGATGGAGGACTGGTTTAGCCAGCTTTCATCAAGTTCCACAGAGATGAATCTAGTATTTATCTTCAGAATACGGAGACAATATGTATCTATTGACCTGAGCTTTGAACCTTGAGCTGTAATTGTAAGAGAACATGAAAACTGCCATAAAATATGTTTTCTTTACTATTCTGTTTCTTTTACTATGATGCATTGACCTTTAAAATCTAAAATAAAATCTCATGTCGTAAGAGGATAATTCTTGTAACTGGTTATGCAAATGTTTACTATTATAAGAAACTTTCATTTCCATTTTACTTTTTATCACTTAAAGACCTAATTGGCATGCTTTCACTAATCTTATTTAACTTGTTAGATGAGCAAGTGAGGCTAGTACAGAATTTATACTGAAGAAGATTTACACCAAAAATTAACCAAAAAATTTACACCAAAGTGCAATTTATTAAAGACCTATTCTCTTTTAGGTGTTCCAGTTTCGGAGTGCTTTTCTTCTCTCCTTGATTTTTATACCTCAGAGAATTAGATTTGGGAGGTATAGTAGACATGAAATCACCCTTTTCCACTCTGCCTTACTCACCCTTAATAAATCTGCTAAATTCCTCTGATCAGAGACTCTGCTTCCAGAGAAACTTCTAAATGGGTGAAACCCACAAAACTCTATCTCCTTGGCCACAGCAGATGGAACTAGGATTTATATTTTTGGCCCAATCAGTTTCTTTTTCAAAGGAACTTCTTGGAGTAGTAAACCATTTCAAACAAAGTTAATAATCATATATTAAAAATGTTTGTTATGTGATCAGTAGAGAAAACAATTTCAGGCTACAGGATAGAGCACAGTAAAAGAGTTCTTAGGAGGCCAAGCATATGACCCTAGAGGTCCAAATACATACCTGAATGTAATGGCTTAAGTTGCCTCTTACCCAGAAGACTGAGTTGATGAGAAGCTTGCTGAGTTAGTCCATATTGACAAAGATATAAGAAGAAGCAAGAGCAGTGTGGTCCTTATTAGCCTGACAAGGCCATGTGAGTTTCCTATCAGTCAAGGAATATTAAGTTTGAGCCATTTCTCTAGCCCCCTGTCTGGAGGACTTTAGTCTAAGTAAGATGACACCAGGAGCAAGCTGGAGCTTGCTTGATGTGGTTGGAAAAAGCCTGCTGGAAAGCACATGACACATATTAGACAACTACAGTGAGGCCATTCCTATAAGTCCTCCCAAGAACTCATACTTGTATCCACGCAGGCCACTATTAGAGGCCTGCCTCCTGTAGATGCAAAGCCCAGGGACTGCAGCAGGATGAATTAAGAAAAAAAAAAAAAATCCTTGCTTCTTTCTTCTAATTCCATCTCTCCACAATCTGATTTTGGAGGAATCTGAAACACAAGAGGAAATAGATCATGGTCATAAGGAAAGGCTTTCAATTAGGATTTTCAGGGACATCTTATTTAGGTTGGTCTAAAATTTTAATATTTAAAAGTGGTTATTAATTATTGCAGTAATATGTTTTAAAAGAAGAACATGGCTATACTTACCCACATGATTGTTGAAACTAGCAGATGTCAGAAGACCCAAAGAAGTCATTTTCAACATGGCTTAGCTAGTGTTTCCTCACTTAGCTAGTGAGGAGTCTGAGGTTTCGACAGTTTGGATTTCAGTGACTCCTTAGAATGCATGCAATAGATGGAAAGAGTAATAGGAAAACTATCTGATAGGAATGTGCTATTCTCTAGAATGAGAATTGGTTGTTGGAAAGGGGTACAGTATAGAAAATTGTTATGAGATACTTGACCCTTTAAGAAATATGGTCAAAAAGCCATCAGACCATATTCAAGACCTTGTAACCACCACAGTACTAAGTTTTGCAATCCACATGATTGCGCATCTAGATTGAGAAATCTAGAAAGATTAAAAATACATATTAACTGTGACATACTAAACAAATGGACTACATGTGACCAATATACCTTGATATTAGTATGTCCTGGGGTTTCTGGCAGAGACAATGGTTCTTACTATTACAGAATGGCTATTACAAAACTGAAGGAGATGAGAATTCAGTACTAATTTGTCCAGAGGGAATTTTTTACTGTTTGAAAGAGCACATCAAGACTTCTCTGATACCATGTACTTACCAGTGGCTGATGTGGGATAACATTTAAGGTGTTGGAATATGTAGATAATATGATTGTATTTAGAAAGACTTTGGGGAAATGAAAACTGAATCCTTAATGTTAGACTATCTCAAGGAGGCTGAATAGAAAATGTTCCCCAAGAGGTGTGAGCTCTGCTATGCCTAGGCCTCTGTTAATTATATAGTAGTCATAGTTTTTTATCATGGAAATTTTGTCCTATCCTTCCACTAGCTTCCACTAGCTTCCCTATCTTTCCACTAGCTTCCACTCAGTAGATTTAGAGAAGTAAGGATGCATTGAAAATATAGCTGATGTTTAAAGCTGTCAGTCAAAGATTACACCTGGA
The DNA here is from genome assembly GCF_963455335.1 of Martes martes. Taxonomy (NCBI): domain Eukaryota; kingdom Metazoa; phylum Chordata; class Mammalia; order Carnivora; family Mustelidae; genus Martes; species Martes martes. The sequence goes on from NC_137888.1 coordinate 76,632,058, forward strand.
TCCCACGTCTCTTACTGATTTGACTTGTGAGCGTTTGGTTAGCACTACGCTCCCTCCCATCTGTAGGATGATGCTCACAGCAGCTGTGTGAGAGAGAAGATGGACCCAATCACCTCCAGTAAAACCTGGAACAGGTATTCTAAACCCTAGGCCAGTGATTTTCAACTTTGGCTGATTACAAGAACCACCTAGGGAGATTTTTTAAAATTCAGAAATTCTAATTCAAGTAATGTCCTTCTTTTAAAAGATCCCCTGTGACTTTAATATTTTGCCAGGGTTGAGAACTTCTGTCTTAATGAAAATTTTTCCATTTTAATTCTACCAATTTTAATAAGCCTTATATCATACATTGATGCTGACTCATAGATCTTATGAATGGTATTATAGTTTTAAAAATTAAATCACTGGAGAAAGAAAACTGTGGCATTTGCTAGTCTATAGCTAAAAGCCCACTTCCCCATTCATAAACTAGAGTTTTTGCACTGAGGTGGGATACATGGTTAAATTTAAAGTTTACCTACTCAGAGGGTCTTTCAAGAGTAGATTGGTAACAACATTTTTATTTCTCCATTATGTCCTTCCTTGTCATAAACTCGATGGGATGATATTATAAGTTTAGCTGGCCTCATGAGTGTAATTTAATCACTTGTTACTGGCCAGGGTTCAGCCAGAGAAGCAAATGTTCTGTAAGGCAGTCTTCACTCTCAGACCACGGACACTCTCCATTTGGGGTATAAATTGGATGGACCTCTTAAAGCTCGTGTGGGCAGAGACATAATTGATATCTGGGGCTTTCACTGGAGATTGCACCAACAGAAGCTGAGAAATATATGTTTAAATCTAGTCTCTCTATAGATGGAAAGAAAATACTGAAAAAGAGATCCTTTGGGTAGTTTTGGAGGTTCAGAGGAGAGTGGAATGAGAAATATGAGTCCTCCTGGCAAGATAGCTCTAGATCTTCCCTAAAAGTAAAAGAATCCTATTTTAAGGATGGGAGAAATTATTAATGGTATATGGCATAGTGTACTGAAGCCCAGTATATAGGCTATGGACGCAGTTGGTATTGCTTTAGAAATACTGCTCCCTTGTGCTTGAAAGTGATGCATGATGACTTCAGTCGGAGCCAGTCAGAAGGCACGATTTGGCTTCACTATGGCAGAGGATGTTTACACAAAATGTGACTCCTTCCCCTAAGAAAAATACCATCCAGCAATTCAGCCTATCTAGAAAAGCCACCACAGCATATAATCAGTATGCATTGATTTTCTGCCTTTAGTACCAGAAAGACAAAATCTGGACAATGTTTTCTAAGCTATGAACTACATTATAATTGCTATGCCCGGGAAATCCAACCCGATATTTCCCATCCCATTCAAGGGAGGTGTTTTCTGTTTCTCTGTTTAATTTTGTCAATTAATCTGGGAGTATTTTTTTACTTAGTGAAGATGTAAACATCCTTATTGTTCCCAAAGAGATCCACAACCAAAAAGATTTAATAAAATTTCATTAATCATATGAGGAATTCTCCAAAAGGGCAAAAAAGACAATTGATTTCCAAGTCAAGACATCCAATGTCACTAAGAACGTTGCTACTGGATTCCTTCTCTGTTCTTTAATGGTACCCGTCTACCTCTCATTACAGATTGCTTCTCCTACACTGAAGGAGAACCTAAAAAAGACTTGTCTAATGGTTCTCGTATTGGTTCATCATAGCATTGAGAGAGAAAAAAATTTCAAGATGCCCTGTGCAAAGCCTTGTCACAGAGTTTTGGATAGACATGAAGTAATTAATGGGTAGAACTGAATCCCATGTCTGAAAGTACATGAGTTGTAATTTCATCTTATATGTTCAGTACAGCCAGAAACTGAGAGATGAGGGGTGGATCTATTTAAGGGGATTTTAAAAGCAACCTATCAATCACTAAGCTTCAGGGAAGAAGTTCCACACTCTCAAAGACAAGCCCAGGAAGCACACACAAAACCCATGACAAAACTTGATTATCACTCATCTAACTTTGGGAAATTATCTACTTGTCCTACCCAGTTTCTAACTGTGGGCTCCCCAGGACTGTGGGGCTATCTTAACAATTTGCATATCAGTACAACTTATTCCTACACAAAGGAAATGCTCAAAATATTTGTTGAATATTTCTTCTTTCCTACTGATGAAGGCATTACTATCTTCACCGAGTTAGAACTATTTAAAATGTTTCTCAGATAAATAGTTTCAAAATCTCCAGTTTTGAGCAAAATGTCATCATTACAAATGATGTGGCTGGGCATTATATTGGCATTTTTTCTGCCTCTGTTTCTGCTGAGCTCCCTCAGCAGAAAGTCTGAGAACAAAACAGCAGAAGGCAAGAACTTGTAGTTTCCAAAGCGACGCTGAATGCTCTATCCAGAGACGGCACAGGAGGGGCCAAAAACTGAACTGTTGACCCTGAGCTTCCCACCCACCTTAGCAGTATCAAAGAACTGAGGTCCAGAAAGTCAGGGAATTAGAGGGACTGATAGGTTGACAATTATCTGGAGGAAGGGTGGCTTTCTGGAGTAAACAGAGAGTCTATATGGGATCACTGTTGTTTAGAAACACAATAGAACTGTCCGGCTCATGCCTGAAAAGAAATGTCCAGGGAGAGCTTGGCTGAGATGGCTCATGGCAGTAGCGGGGTGATTTACAGTAGCTGTACTCCCCCAAAGTGCTCGTTTTTCTGGAGCAAAAGAACCCACAGAAGGCATTGGCTTGGAATCTTTATTCATGGGATCCTGCCCAAGGGGGTTTCTGACAGAGAGAGTTTGAGGGGAGATTATAAATTATCAGCTAAAGGAGAGGCAACTACCTTGCAATAGATCTGCAGTCTGGAGGGACTCAGTCAATACTGGCTTTGTAAATTTGGGTTCCAATGAAAAATGAAAATGCAGGGTCTCTTGTTTAAAAATTTTACAAATTTTAAGGTGGTAATGACAGAGCATTAAACTGAGCACAAGGCTTCTCTAAGCATGTGGTCTGGAGATCTACACAGGTCTCACACCCATGAAGCTGGCAGTTCAAATAGTATAATCACACAGTTCCTAAAACCTCCCAAAAGTTGCTTCAAGAGGAAGAGGCAGATTTAAACTTCTACCACAGGTGGAGATAAACAATGTCAGATTACAGAGATATTAATGTAAGAACACGTCTCCTGCTCTTTACCTCTCTTCCAACCCTCCAGGAGTCAGAGGCTACCTTGTGAATGGGAAGATGAGTGGAAATGAGGAGTCGAGAGGGAAATAGCCTTGAATGTTTGTGACTATCCCACCACTTCTCCCCAGTGCAGGCTTCCAATGGGAGGCAGAAAAAACTCCCTTCCAATGGGAGGAGAAATTCAAGTTTGGGAATTTTAAGTATTATACAAGACGCACATTTGAATCACTGTAGTTATATACTTGGAGGGAGGAGATAAAAGTAACTGGAAAATCTCTTTTAACTTCTGAGAAATTATGGGGCTTGCCCAAGATGTTATCTAAGTGGTGATGAAAAGAAGCATACCAACATAGAGGGTTTGCAGGGCAGTGATGGGAAAAAATAAAGGCACTTTATGAACATACCCCCCCAAAATTCTGTTTGTTCACTGGAATGCTTGCAACGGTATTTATTTCCTCAACCATCCGTTGAGTAAACATACACGCACTTGCACAAACATGCATGCCCACATACATAGACAGACATTAGGATACACTTACATGAACCTAAAGGATGATTTGAGGAGAAGAAATTGAACTTGTGACTTAATGAAGTGATGTTTCATAATTATATGTTATAAGCCCCAGCAAAAATAGAGCTAATAAAACAAACAAAAAGAATATGTACATTTAAAATATTTTTGTTGTTGTTCTACTTACATGAGGAAAACTCCCTGAGAATATGAACTGTGGAGGTGGGGGATAATAACTCTAGACCAAGGTAGACATACAAAAAAGTATTGTATGTCTTTGCCAAGTGTTTAATTTTAAAGTTGTAATTAAATCGACGGCTGTATACAGACAAGAAATGTGCTTCTACTGCCCTCAAGTGGTTGTAATTCATCACTGCAGTATTTCTATTTCAAAACTGAAATTTTCTCTAAGATGTGATTGTGAGTTGTCTGAAAAAAAATGATCTTTAATTTTCAAATACTTTCTAAATAATCAAATAATAAGAGGGACCAAGTGGCTTTATGTAGTTGCATTGAAATATTTCCACCCTAGAGATTTGCAAAATTGTTAGTTTTGTCTTCTTTTTAAGTTTATCTGTAAATTCTAAGTCACTGGGTAGGGAAAGGGTTTGGCGATAACTTTACAAATTAAGCACTGAAAACAGTCTCATTTCATACAAATATTTAGAGAGTATATGGTCTGACCTCTTCCAAGCCCTGTTTGCCTCTTTCCCTTCTACCTCAGAAGAAGCTCTCCTTACCCTCCTCTTTGACTGCTGGGTCTTTGTAGAACTGGCTGGTTGATTCACCATTTTGCTGCCTTGGCTCCTCCTTGGCGGTTTCAGATGTTGTCAGCCCCCTGAGTCTCAGCCACGCTCTCTACCACCAAGCCTGGCCGGAGGGGTTGCCTGGACCTTTGGCTTCTGGCATTTGTCCTCAAGTATGGCAGGCCTACTCCAGGTCTGCTGGTTCTTAGCAGCATTCTTCATATGCCCCCTAAGGAAGCAGAAACATGTCTAAATGCCCTCACACACAAGAGAGCCTGTGTTGATGCAAGAGATCTATCTTGAGCCCTCTTTTAAAAAAAAAAATATTTTATTTATTTATTTACTTATTTAATTTTTATTGTGTTACGTTAGTCACCATAAAATATATCATTAGTTTTTGATGCAGTGTTCCAAGATTCTTTTTTTTTTTTTTTTAGATTTATTTATTTATTTAGGAGCGAGAGAGACAGAGTGCAGGAAGGAAGGGCAAAGGGAAAGGGAGAGAGAATCTCAAGCTGACTCCCCACCAAGCACAGAGCCCGGAAAAAGCACTTGATCACATGATCTGGAGATCATGACCCGAGCTGAAATCAAGAGTCGGAGGGTTAACCGACTGAGCCACCCAGGTGCCCCTCTTTTGTGTGAGATCTCCTCTTCCTCAAATTTCAGCTGCATCAGAATCCCCTGGAAGACTTACAAAACACAAATGTCTGAAAAAAATATCACAGATGTCTGCCATCCCCCACCCCCTGCTCGTTCTCTCCCTCTCCCTCTGCGCTCATTCAGTGGGTCTAACAGGTTTCCAGATGATCGTAATGCTTCTGGTCCCAGCACTCTTTATGAACTGTTCACCGAAACCAGTACTTCTCCGAGCTATTCATGTGAATGTCCCCTACTTATGCACGGTTTGGGCATCCGCAGTTTCGAGAGTCGGTCTCCAGAAACAGGTGATTCTCCTTCTGACGAATCAGCAGAAGGTCATTCGCAGCGTCACGCTGCCTGCGTCATTCCCTCTCTTAGTCTCACGTAGGCGTTTGATCGTCTCACATCATCTCAAGAAGAATGGTGAGTAAACACAATAAGGAATTTTGAGAGGGAGTTCGAGTGTGTATGTGGTGGGACAAACGTGGTATAGGTGCATTTCAGTACTCTCCGAAATGGCAGGCGTCCCCTGGGGTTCTTGGAAAGCATCCTCCATGGATAAGGGAGAGACTACCCGCAAAAAAACAGTAAAAGTTATACTTCACATGGGGTAAACTTAAGGGATAAACCTCTGTTTCGGAGAATGCTCTGGATGTTTTTGTTTGTTTGTTTGTTTTGAGGGAGAATGAGGGAGAGAACCAGGGAGAGAGAGTGTGCAAGGTGTGTGTGTGTGGCGGAGGCAGACGGACAGGAAGAGACAAAGTCCTCAGCAGGCTCCATGCTCAGCATCTTGCCCAGTGCCGCAAACCTCGATCTCATGACCCTGAGATGACCTGACCCAAAATCGAGAGTCCGGTGCTCAAGAGGCTGAGCCACTCACGCGCTCCATGCTCTGGGTGGATTTTATGTTGCTTGGTCTACCCCTCCCCCTGCCTTGGGTGAGCTTTCCTACATCATTTTGAGAACCTGGTAGGGGGCTCCTAGAGTTGAAACCATGAAAATGTTGGGACCTCTCTAAGACTACAGCTCCCAGGACTTTCTCACTCTCAGCTAGTCCACATTCACCCTCCAGCAGTTTGCAAAGATGAGCATTTTGGTATTATGGCTGTAGTGGCTTCTGCTTCAGGTGAGCTGCCAGGCTGAGGCTCTCTGGATTAGCCTGTGTATTATTTTATTATTGGTACTGTAACAAGTTACCCCAAACTTGATGTCTTAAAACAATACAAATTTATTATCTTGTGGTTCTGGAAGTCAGAAGTTTGTATGGGTCTCATTGGGCTGGTTGGAAGGATGACATTTCTTGGGGAAGTTCCATGGTAGAATCTTTCTCTGTGTTTTTTCCACTTCCTAAAGCCCACTTGCATTCCTGATGGTAAATTCATTTCCCCATCTTCCAAACCATTAACATAGGGCAGGGGACTTTACACACTGCCACCTCTATGATTCTCTTCTGTCTCGCTCTCCCATTTCTGAGGTACTTTTGTGGATGCATTAGGCCTAATCAGTAATTTCTGTATTTTAATATTAGTTGATTATTGATCATGGTTCCACCTAATATGTTAATTTCCTTTTGCTGTGTAAAGTAACATATTCACAAGTTCCAGGAATTAGGATGTGGACCTCTTTGGGTAGCTGTTATTCTGCCTGTCACCCCCTGTCTCTCTCAGATTTCAGGGATGGTTTGCCCTCCAACCCGAGTCCCTAATGGGTCTAAGAACAGTTCCTAATTTTCTGTTTGTTCGGTGTTTTCTTCTTCAAGGACAGTAGTGAACTCTTCTAAATTGGAATTAACACTAGAAACTCTTCTAAACTCTTTACATGTTGGGGTTAACACTGAAAGTAGTGAAGACTTATTCATACGAGGTCTAGAGTTTTTAAATACCACTGATTCTCTTACATCATTTGTCTTCAGCATTAGATACACAGATTTTAAGAGAGAGGAGGTGGAAGGAAGTTAATCTCTCTTTGCTTTAAATTTGAAGAATTTAGAGCAAAAGACATAATACCAAGATTTACATTTCATAGGGAGGGCTCATATAGTCTTTTGAAAATAAGAGGATAGTTGTAGTACACAATGAGAAGACTGACTGAATTATAATCTGAAAGCCATGCCTTGTATCATGTTTTATATAGTCTGCATTTCAAAATGTATATTCTATTGCAATTAATTAGGTTAGTCTGGAAAATTCTTTTTTAAACTCAGAGCATATCATTCTAGGGAAATTAAAATACACGTATATATTACTGAAACTACTTTCCTACCATAGACAATGAGTATGTTTAAATATAACTCTAAAAGCCATGGGTTTAATCTGAATCTTTAGGAACAGGAAAAAAAGTTTAAAAATTACCCACATACTGTGATTTTCTTAGACATCATTGTTGAAATGTACATGCTGGAGAAGACAATTACAAAATGACATACAAATATGCTAGGAGACACAACACAGTTTTGTTGCAATACAAAAGGCATTATTGCATTATTATGTATGCATTATTACCAGGATCCATAATTTTATGATAATTATGTTAACTTGTTCTCGAATCTTTTAGACTAATGTTGATGTACTTTTTTCATTTCCCTCAGGCAAAACATCTCAAAATAAATTTTCCCCTTTCTTGTCTTTTTACAGTGTAACCACATAGCCAGCTGGGGACTTAGGAAATATGGTAAGTTGTGAGGCATCCAGCTCCTTACCAAAGAGGACTTCTCATCCCATTAAATCAAAGGGTGCACACTGGCAGCGTCAGATAAAGCTGGGTCTGCAGACACATTTTCCTCAGACCATATCTATTTCTAAAAATTAAATTAGTTTCCAACATTTAAAAATCAGAAGATTCAAGTTTTTAAATTTTGGATTTCCAGTTTTTATATTGGAAACATATTTCCATCCGTCAACAGAAGACTGATCTGAGGAGAAATTCTCTTCTTGGGAAGGGGCCCAGAGAGACGCAGGATGGCATGCCTCTTCAGTTGGCAGAAATCCTACCACTCTGTATTAAATTATACTTGGTTTATGCATTAGTGTCCCCTGTAGGCATTTGAGTTTGCGCTGCCTGACACTCCTCTGCTACCCCAGTGCTGGGTTCAGATCACTAACATCACCATCTCTTTGTAGTGGCCATGAGGATGGAATTACATAGGAGGGACTATCCATAGAAATTCCAATGTGCATAAACAGCTGAATCTGTTAACCAGTGTTTGTAATCATTGGTATCCTCTAAAACTTGTAAACCACAGTTGAAAGGAAATCTTGTAGCCAGATAATGTCTGACTCATTTTTTGTAGTATGACTAATTATACTATAAAAAGTATTTTTTAAAATCCAGCTAGGATTCTTTGGGCTCATGAAACATAAAAACCACTCAAACTCAAATGGATTTAAAACTAAAAGTCAGGGGACGCCTGGGTGGCTCAGAAGCCTCTGCCTTCTGCTCAGGTCATGATCCTAGGGTCCTGGGATGGAGCCCTGCATCAGGCTCTCTGCTCAGCGGGGAGTCTGCTTCCTCCTCTCTCTCTACTTGTCTCTCTGCCTACCTGTGATCGCTGTCAAATAAATAATAAATAAAAAATTCTTAAAAAAAAAAAACTAAAAGTAAAAAAAAAAAAAGCTAAAAAACTAGAAGTCAGGAGTGAGGGTTGGAATCGAGGAGAACATTTAAGAAACATTTAAGAAACATTAAGAACATTTAAGAAACCAGTAGTGAGAGCAGCAGAATTAAAAGGCAGGCCGGGTGCTGATCACTCAGGGTTTGCATTCTCTTTCTCTCTGTAAGTGTTTCAGTTTCTTTGTGCATTTCTTACAATGCCTATTTTTCACTCACCTTTCTTTCAGTTACTTTCTCCTTCCGATTGTAACCTTCAACTGCCACACTGGGGCCACCCCAGCTCATGACCTTTATCAGTCACTATTGGTCGGTTCTCTGAGAAAGGCTCTGACTGGTCCAGCTCACTGTTGGAAAGTGGCCACAGAAATCAGAAAACAACATGCAGCTTCTTGATTGGTAGCTTTTGGCTAGGACCCTGTCCTATCTAGTCAGTCATACCTAGTAGTGTGTTGACATTATTATAAACATCATCACTGTCATCTCTTACCATCACAGTCAGTATCACTACTGACATTTATTTGATGCTTACTAAGTGCCAAACAATCTCCCAAAAACTCTAGACATGATTCATTTAATCCCAATAACAATTTGGGAGGCAGATATATTTTGACCATATTTTATAGAGGAGGCCAGTGAGCATGGTTGTGCGTGTTCAGCAGGGACTTGAAGGCAAGGGCGGTTTCCCTTCCAACTAGCTGAGGGTGGGACAAGCAATAATAGACGTGTCTAGAACAAACTATTTTCCCTTTGGGCTTGCAAAATAGGAGGTTCACAGAGAATTACAGGGTAATCCCTTCATTGAGAAATTACTAAAACTGGTTTGCAATTTGCTTTGTTTGCACAGTTGTGCATCTCTCTAAATGTTTTACAGGCTGGTACAGTCAGCATTTGAGGCAGGGCAAATCCAGAGCCAGATTTTAAAGTATATAGAGTTTTTTTGCTCCCATCACCCTTTCCATGCTCTCAGATTTCATGGAACTTCTTTCTTTCCACCCTCTTCCCCTTTCCTCAGTCTCTTCTGTTGCTAGGTAGATCCATTAGTTCCCTCCTCTAAAGATTTAATCTCACCCTCAGATTTATACCACACCATGAACATGGGACTTGACATGGTTGGGCAGTGGCCAGATTGGGGGCATGCTTAAGAATGAAAGTTTGCATGCAGTGGGAGGTAAGTCAGAGGCCAGAGCGAGCTTTGGGGTGAGTGAACATAGTGAGATAAACCTTGCCAAGCGAATGATGTGCCAACTATCTTATAACCACACTCCCTTGAGTATGTTATAAATTCATTTGTTTATACCACAGACAGACTTCTTGAACATAGCTACATGTTCATTGGACTACCGAAGACCACATGCCCCAGATTTTCTGTCACTGGGTGGTCTCAATAGGCCTCTGCTCCTTCCTTCCTAAAACAAATATTTATTGAGTCCTTCCCATGTACCAGACACTTTTCAGGTGCTTGGGCTCCAGTGGTGAATAGAACAGTAATACTCCTTACCCCCAAGAAATTCATGTAACAGGCAGAGACTGGCAATAAACAAAAAGTCATCCTGGGATTTCTGTTGACAACATTTACGTGATGTACTCTTTGGACATCAAGTCAAGCCTGACCAAGGGTTCCCCATTAAAACAAAAGTCACCTTGCAGCTTCTCTATAAGCCTAGTGGGTAAGCATCAAGTTAGCTCAAAATTCCCTCCTAAATACCAGCTTCCCTATGTTTTTCTGTGGATAAATTATGTTTCCTGGCCAACTTCCAACTTTTTTTTACACTCTTAGTATCTTAATACTCTTCTTCTTATCCCTTTTTTTCTTATTCTAACCAGCCTTCAGAAATAATCTAATGTCGGTCACGTATACTTTAATAGGAATTTAAATCATCATATCACCTTTCGTAAGCACACGGTCATGTTATCCTGTGTTTGAAAAGTTGAATGAGAGTGACGCTCCTTTACTACAGAAATTTGAAAAGTCAGGATAAAGATGTAGTGACTACCAGGGAAAAAGCCTGTCAAAATACACATCTCCTTTATTACATGTGAGCCTGGCCTTCATTCAGTGTTTCCTCTGGTTTTAATTAGACGCAGAAGTACCTCACACCTTCTAAAAATGCTCAAGGGTGATGCAGAACTAAGTGTCTTTTCCTAATATTCCCAAGCTTAAATTTCCCAATTACAGCTGCTTGCCAGCTTTCTTTGTTAGTACAGTGTCAGCTTCCAGTAAAGGAGGCTCATGTGGCACTGTAGCTGGCCTCTTAGGGAGGAGACAGGCAGCTGGAAGTCCCTGACCGGTCTCACTAAAGGGACCTTCACTAGATAGGCAGAGGGTCCAAAATAAATTTAAGTAGCTGAAAAGAGCAGTGACTGCCATTGCCTCATGCGGAAGTTAAGGCAGAGCGCACCTATCTATTTCTGACAATTTAAGGCCTCATTAACTAGATACTGCTTAGGGCAATTTAATTGTGTCGAAAGAGAAAACACCCATCAATGCATTTATTAGGTGTATCCCTATTATTAGAACCTTTATATTTTATACTTTATATAGGGTGGAGACAAGACCTTGCTCTATAAATGATCAGGAAGGTGTTTCTTGTGTGTTTAAGTCAGACCAGAAAGTGTCCAACCATGTACTAATGGCAACCCAGCCTCTAAAAATAAACTCTGTGTCTGTTACTTACAATGCTGGCTTCATTGAGAATCTATTTTACATGGTTTTTCCATGGCCAGAAAAAAAGAGGTGTGGTTCTTACTGCAAACACTTTGAAAATCTATTTGATGATTTTGTAGGACCCATAAAACGTCTAAGGATTACTCATATTTCTGGCTTCAGAGTAACTGAAATGATCATAGTGATTGTTTTTTAACTCCCTACAGATGTTGGAAAATTACAAGTCTAGTGCTTCATAAAAATATCACTCTACCTATGCCTAACTCCTTTATTTTAATGAATGGAATTCTTTAAAGCCCTGGAATTATGCATGTTTGGTTTCTCTAGGCAGTGATTAAGATTAACTAATTGTACAGAGCTCCAGAAAATTGAAACTGAGTTGCTATATTTCATGAACTTCTATCAAAATAAAACAAGGGTTTTTTTTTTTCTTTTTCTGCTTTTATTGCCCCTCTTTTCTCCTTATGTTCTATTGAAGGATGGATAATAATGCTTCTGTTGAGGGGCTGGGGAGAATAGGGCAAATTTTTCCCTGTTAAAACATTTTCTTTTGAAATCAAATTATGTGAAGTAAGAAGTAATACGAGAAGAAGCGATAACAGTCCACCTTCCTGAGGTTTCCTTCCCACATTTTACACATGGGCAGTTGGTGTGTAAGAAAGATGAAGTCATTGACGAAGGTGACAAATCAATTAGGAAAAGAACAAGGACTAGGAAGTATGTTCTCTAGACTTCTGGTCCAGTGCTCTTGCCACTTAGAAAGAACAATGGTGGGATGGAGACTTTTATGAGCATAACAGCAGATGATCAGATTTCTTTAGCTCTTTACATGATGCATTGTTCATAGCAAAGCCTTTAGAAAACTTTCATAAAGGAGGAGGAACTGAGCCTACCAGCTAAAAAAAAAGTGGAGAGAGAAAGTTATTTCACTTTTAAAATATTTTATTTATTTATATGACAGACAGAGGTCACAAGTAGGCAGAGAGGCAGGCAGAGAGAGAGAGGAGGAAGCAGGCTCCCCGCGGAGCGGAGAACCCGATGCAGGGCTCGATCCCAGGACCCCGGGATCATGACCTGAGCCAAAGGCAGCGGCTTAACCCACTGAGCTACCCAGGCATCCCGTTATTTCACTTTTAATATTTTGTTGATTATCTTGGGAAAATTCTGGAGAGGTTAGAATGGACAGCAAGCACTTATCAGCAGTTGATAAATTCAGCTGGCTCTCAATACATTTCCTTACTAGTGAATGAAATCTACACCAAAGCAAGCATACGAATTGGGTATTTCTAGACCCAGAAAGCAAAAGCTTCTCTATTCAAGCCACTTAACCATCAGAGTTCCTCTTTCGAACTAACCAGAATGACCCTGGATGAGTTAAATACAAAAGGAATTTCTCAAAAAGCTTGTGGGGGTACTCACAGAATTTGTAGCACATTTTGAATATTAGGCTCAGAAAACAAGCAGGAACCAAGAAAGACTGAACACCAGGAACACAGCTAAAGTTACTCCTCAGGAAACACTGGGATAAAATTATGGCCACAGCTGCAGGATGCCAGATATTGTCCCACCCCCACCCCTACCCCCAATCTTGGACCTTTTCTGCCATTGGAACCATTGCCAGTGCTGACCCTGGAACTATTGTCTCTGCTGTTTGTACCAGGACAATATCTCCTTTGTCCCTGCATCTTTGCATCCCTCACTCCAGAGTGGATTTACTGGTTGAGAGTGTATGACTGGCAATGTCAATGTTATATGCTTTTATCCTAGCTGCTGCAATGGCAAGCACCTGCCATTTCTTCCTTTTCTGGATATCGAGGATAATAGATAATTCCTTACCACATTCCTTGCCCAGGAAGGAACGGTGTGCACATAATAGGCAACCAGCATCACCAGTAACACCAGCTTAATAGATATCCAAGGCAAATTGTGTTACTATTAGGCAGTTAGGATGGGAAAAGATGGCCAGTATTCAACAACATCTACATGATAAACACTTAAAATTATAAAGATGAAAAGGAGCTGCATAACCCAATCAATGTGTAACAAAGAGTTGTCTCCCCTCCAAAATCTAATTCAAGCCTTGCACTACCTGGTTCGATCACCTTAAATAGGGTTTGTTCTGGTAAAGCAAGGTGGATACAAGGGCACTGGGTAAGCCAGGGCTGTATTTGTTTGTGCATCATTAATATCATCACTGTTATATTTTCACTGATGTCATTTGTATCATCTGGCAGGCTTTGATTTTTAATGCCTAACTTGTTACTTCCTCTAACCTGAAACATTTTTTTTAACCCTCTGAAGATGAAGAAAAACAAACAAAAGAAAATGAAAAGGACTAAATATCTGGAAGTCAATTTCAGAGTAATTAATTATATAGAACGAAGTGCCTGGCTATGACATAATATGGAAGGGAGTCTTTTTTCTTTCTCCGATCTTGTGTCTATTCATTTTTCATTGTTTGCTATAGGAATCTTGTGACTCTAGTGAAAACACAAGACCAGGAATCATGTGATTCTGTACTTTTATGGAAAGAACATGATTTGGAAGACTGGACTCTAATTTCATGTTTGCCCTAAATCCTAAAATCGTAAGTAGAGTTTGCTTTAAAAGACAACTTACTGTGTGCTGAAGTGAGAAAAACAAAATCAGCCTTTTAGTGATGATTCTTGACACTCAAGTCTTTAGACAGGTAACCAACATTGAAGTTACAGAGGGGACTTTCTTTATTAGGAAGCAAGGGGAATTCTTTTCACATAATCTGTAGTTTTTATGGAGCTGACTTCTGGACAATGACTATTTTATAAATCATCTTTGGACCATGTTAATTTTCTTTCTTCTTTTTTTTTTTTTTTTGGACCGTGTTAATTTTCTGATAAAAACTCTCATTCCTATCATCAAACCATATTGCACTATAATCCTATTATCCCAAACGTGAACTTGACAAGTTGTAGCAGTCAGTACACACCAGCTCTTAACGATGTGCCCAAGATCATGTGTTAGCACCTTAATAATCATATTCATAATACTGCATACAGAATCAGTTTCATAAAAGAAAATCCTGGCATATGGTGGCATAAATTAGAAAATGCACCAGAGAATGATTTCTAGACATATTAACATTAAAACATTTGAAAAGATTAATCATCAACTTGAATATGAACACTCTACAGAACTTGTGTCCCCTTTTGTACCTTCTCAGGCTGAATTTTCTTAATGGAAGACAATAAGATAGAAGTGTGAATGGTCAGCAATATTTATGCTAATTTTTGAGGGAAAGAAGCTAAATAGTTTCAAGTAATTTTTGAGCAAAAATGACCAACGTTCTTAATCACTAGTCATAGGGAAAAGGGAATAAGAACTGTAGGAGAATTATTTAAATAGCACTTTATATTTGATCATTTTAATTAAAAAACATTAAATTTGTAAAACCAAAGAAGTCAAATATTTACCAATCTAAGCTCTAGATAACTGAAATTTGCCTCTGGTATTTAATATACCTGTTGAATTGTGGATAAAAGCTATAGTTTCTTTTTCTATTTTTTACTATTCATCTTTGGCACTTAGAGTAGATTAGCTAATTATTGGGTGTGGATGTCTGTGGTTTGAGTTTTTCTCCTGAGAAATCAATATTTACTTAATAATTTTTAAGACCAAATTATTGTCTGTTTTTTCATGGTGGTCCTGATACTTTCCAGTTGTAAAGTAAAATCGGCTGAGATTTAAGAAATTCACATGGGTTAAGGTTGAACAGAGAATTAAAATTCGGGCTGGTCACAGCCTCTTATTATCTTTTTTCCCCTAAACATAGGGTCGTTGTTATTTTGGAGAATGATTCCTGTTGAATCTGTGAGTCATTCTAAGACAAGTTTTAATGTGAATTTTTATTTCCTCCTAATAAAACTCAAAGGGTGTCCTTAGTTCTCCGATCTCCACTTCCCATACAATACTATATATTCTAAACCAAGATTAAGAAGGTGAATGAGTTGGCACTGACAAAAATGAATACTTTGGTCTTTGCAAAATCAAGCCAATTCCTCCTGAGCCAAGAAGAAGAATATATTATTGTTCTGATATATTAAGCCAGCTTTTTTCAATTATTTAAAAAATACCCCTTTAATTAGAAAAGCATAAAATTCTACTTTAAAATATTTTGTTTTAAAAAGCCAATTCATCTTTAGAAAAGCTTAAGAGAACATAAAGGATTATCGTCCTTCATTTTGCAGAGGAAAGTGGTAATAATCACTTACTGAACCATTATCCATACAAAATAAAGCCTGGAAAAAAGGTTAGAATTTGGACAATCTTGGCTTCTGGGATAAGTTTAGAAAAATAGGAAAGCCACATTAAAACAAAAAACAAAACACAAAAAAAGTTTTTTAAAACCAAAAACAGACCAGATGTTGACTGTTGGATGTCAATGGCAACAGGAGAAAACAACACATGTGGATTCAATGTTCTTTCGCAGACAGAATCTCAGAAAAAAACACATTTTTTGAGCAATCTGACCAATTATGTTTGACTGTAAACCACTGTCTAACACACCCTACTACATTCCTATCCCTGGAAAAATAGAAGGGATGGAGATGAATAGGCCTAAGGGATAGGCCCAGACCTCAAGGAGAAGAGTCAGAAAATTGCCAGTAATTGAAATAAATAAAAACTCATACTGCATGGATATAATCCACCATTAGCATCATACCGCATTTTCATCTGCCTGCAGGAAAACCGGCTAGATATTTCATGACCTACATATCAATTATTGGTATAGAAAGAGAAAAATAAGTCTTGCATTTATATAATTTGTAGAGAGTCACCCAGCTGGAAGGTTAAAAATGGGTTTGGTATTGACTGTATTTTTAGTCTCCACAAACCTGTTCCCTTTTATGTGATCCCTACCTTATTTAGGGCCATTTTCAACCAATCAGATTCTAAAATATGTCTAGAGATACAAGAAAGAAGAGCCCAGAATGGAATTCTGAACCTGAGACTCTTCATTAGGTTTTTTATTTGCCGCTTCATTTCTGTATGATACTGAAATTAAATTCTCTGGGCCTTTTTTTTCCAAACAAGTATTCTAATAACTGGTAGTTAGGTCATGGGGTCATGACATCATCTAATAAACAAGAGTGGAAACACAGAGTTCCTTCTTAGGAGGACTTCACAGTCTAACATAGGAAGGATGCAAAGGAATTGACCGTGATAATATAGTGTAGGTAGTGTAGGTAGTGTAGGTAGCTGTTGTAGTGTAGGTAGTGTAGGTAGCTGTTGAGAGACAGGAATGCACAGGATTTTCAGGATTTCAGGAAATCCTGAAAATACAAGTATGTGCACTTAATCCAGCAGGTGGGGTGGGGTGGGGTGGGATGGGGTGGACTGGGTGACATAGAAGTCTTCCCTAAACAGGCATCTGAGAAAGAACATGGAGGCCTGAGAAGTCCTGAGAAATCCCAGAACCTGTAAGTTGTTGCATCAAGAGAGGAGATTTGTTTTATTCACTGATGTATCTTTGGTGCCTAAGAAAGTATGGAGTACAAAGTAGGTTCAAGGCCATGAATGACTGAATAAATAAATCTAATAATTTATTAATGGCTTGTAATTAGCTGTTGAATGAGAGACTATTTTAAAGGGACAGAAATGGAAGAAAGCAGGGAGACAAAGATGAGGCTCTTGCATAGTCTAGGTTCAGGATGGTGGAGAAGTAGATGAGGGGAGTAACAGCAAAGATGGAGGAATGGAGGTGTATTTTGGAAGTAGAGTCAAAAGGACTCGGTCTTTAGGAGAATTAAAGGGATTGAGGAGGACTGCTGTGTGCCTGAAGGCATTTGCTTGTGCTCCTTTCAAATCAAAGAGTGGGAAGGGGGTGAAGATAAATCTGAATAAGCAGGAGTTATGGAGCATTAGTAGTTAAGTGATTGAGGTATTTAACTAATGTAGTGTTTCTTCTAACCTTATTCTAATTTTGTATCATAAGGAAAATATAAGTTAATATTTTGTTTAAACATTTTAGCAGTTTTTTTTTTTCCAAAGACCATAATTGTATTTCTTAGTGTTAGGCTTATGGATGATTTTTACTTTCTTCTTTATATGTTTTGATTGTCTGAATATTTCACAATGATCATATAATTACAGGGTGGGCACATTTTATACAAGGGATGCATCTCTGAAACTCTTGTATAATAATACTTGCAAAATGCAAGACTCAGTCCCTCAAAGCAGAGCTGTTATTTCTATATAATACCTACAATGGTGCCACCATTAGTACAAATACAATTTACAATTTACTATCATTTTCAAAATATTATTAGGGGGTGCAGAGATTAATATCACTTTTAAATTGATGAATCAGTACAGTCTTAGAAAAAATTTTGCAGTAATGGAAATTCATACGAACTAAATGCACATAAAAGGTATGTACTTAGGGAAAAAAATCTGTTTGCTTTTTGAGCAATTGTATGTTTGAAAAGAAAATAACCATTTATGTATGATTTAGGATTTTTAATTGCGTGGTTTATACTCTGTTCAGACAAGGATACCTAAATCAGGCACCATGGCCACCTACTGATATTGAAATGTAAGAGAATTACCTCAGAAAAAAAAATAAAGCCCAGAATCTGCTTGGTAACTCAAAACTCAAATGGATAGAAAATGTTACAGATATTTATTTAAATTTCTTTTTTTTCCCCTCAATCTTCTTTTTTTTTTTTTAAATTATGGTGTATTAGTCACCATACAGTACATCATTAGTTTTTGATGTAGTGTTCCATGATTCATTGTTTGTGTATAACACCCCGTGCTCCATGCAATGCATGTCCTTAATACCCATCACCAGGCTCACCCATCCCCCGATGCTCCTCCCATTTAAAACTCTCAGTTTGTTTCTCAGAGTCCATAGTCTGTTGTGGTTCATCTCCCCCTCTGAATCCCCCCCTTCATTTTTCTCTTCCTTCTCCTCATGTCCTCCATGCTATTTCTTATGTTGCATAAAAAAGTGAAACCCTATGATAATTGACTTTCTCTGATTGAGTTATTTCACTTAGTGTAATGTACTCTAGTCCCATCCATGTTGATGAAAAAGCTGGGTATTCATCCTTTCTGATGGCTGAGTAATATTCCCTTGTATATATGGACCACATATTCTTTTTTTGTCCGTTGAAGGTCATCTCAGCTCTTTCCATATTTTGGTTATTCTCGACAATGCTACTATGAACATTGGGCTAAATTTCTAGATAATAAGTAACATATGAATTGTTTTCACAACTTTGTGTAACTTTCTTTAAACAAAAAAGGAATTTAAAATGTATATTGACTTCTAATTATCTCTGTAGTTTCCATCTCATCCAGTCTCTGAGAACCCAAAGAAACTCATTGAGTCCCTAATTAAAAGATGCCTGGGTAATCTTTGTGGCCATTTTGCAAACCCACTGTATCTTCCGTCTTCATGAAAAGAACCTTGAGGGATCTTCTTTTTATCCATCTGAGTTTATCCATCTGTATGTGTGTGTATGGGGAGTGTCGGGGGAGGATGTGAAGAGAGGATGTTTCAGCATTTTCACCAAGGTGCAATGGACATAATTGAAGGAATCAAAAACTTAGATGCTGAATGTAACAAGAGGAATTAATGTCTAGAGGTCAGACCCCTTATGGCTGACCACCACCCTACTCTGACACACCACACATATACACACACACAACTAACTGGTTTCCGTCTCTGTTTCTTCCTTTATTAGGACATAGGTGTATTCTTTCTCATTTTAGTTCATAATCATCAAAGTTCTACTTGACTCTTTCCATGAGCAAGAAGTCTCTCTAGGACCTCTCTGGTAAACTAAGAGCACTTACTTGCTTTGTCTTCCAATAGAATGTTACTGATTGGGGAGCATCTTGAGACAATCCATGCTCTACTTACTAAAGTAGTCTGTGATTTGTCTCAAGACAGAAACACATAACTTGAAGCCTTCAATGAAGAGCCACCCCCTCTACCCCTTCACGAAATGTGGGAAGTAGAAGTCAGCAGAGGCCTTCAGAAACCTTTTTGTAAAACAGTTTATGAAATGTAGCATAAGTACACATAAACCTAGACAGACATACAAATATATACTTGTTTACCCAGGTTGAAACCCTGAACCTTCTGAAGTCGACCATTCATGAGAAGGTATTTCATTATTCATAGACTGGTTACAAAATATGTGCTTATTTTCCAGGAAATGTAAGTAGAAAAGGACATGCCCCTGGTGTTAAATAGAACACTATCTGTGCTGAAGACATCTGTGCCTCCAAAAATACGACTTCTGGTTAGGTGCCAGAGCTGGTCAAAGGCTGGCTTACATGCTACATAAGCACTTTCTCCTTACGCTATGCTTGCATATGGTTTGATAAATAACACTGGGTGTCTACAAGTCTTAGCTATAATATTATTTGTCATTTGGAAAATGTGAGTAGTTGTATCTATTTCTTTTTATATGGAATTTTATTTTCCTATTTATCTTCCTAAATGAATAAAATTTTAGATATTTAATATAACATGGGAAATGTACTTTAAAAAGATAGTATCAGAGTTCTTTGATGCTTTTCTTCTGTTTACAATCAGTGAATTACAAGAAAGAATGCTCATTTTGGGCTTTTCTGGGAAATATTTGTCATCATTTCTATGCCTCAGTGTGATTTTTAGTTTAAGTAAATGAGGTCCATTAAAGTAGTCTAGACATCAAAAGCAGGGGATCTGAGTATGCAGATATTTTTCAGTTTTACAAATACCACACAACTGTTCTGTAAACCCCAAGTTCCTTGATTTTCCTGCTATAAAATGTAGAGAAAATAGAAAAATTCATTA
This sequence comes from Martes martes, assembly GCF_963455335.1. Classification (NCBI taxonomy): domain Eukaryota; kingdom Metazoa; phylum Chordata; class Mammalia; order Carnivora; family Mustelidae; genus Martes; species Martes martes. The sequence goes on from NC_137888.1 coordinate 76,652,245, forward strand.
ATTGGGCCCTCAATTGTATAAAAACAGTGCTTCTCCAAACAAACAAGGCAGGAATGTCAACATAGTTTTTCTTATGATTCCTCAACCTCTCTACTACAACATTACTAACAATGGAATTTGAGGACAGAACTTCTGACTGCATTGTTTAAACCAACTCAACACAGTGTATGGTCTTATCACAAACATAAGAAATATACATTGTTAGTAAGATGCCGTGTTTTAACGTAGATTTTAAATACTCATAAAATACCTATTGGGATATATCCAGATATAGGTATAAACATCAAATGTGCTTTAAATCAAAAGAAAGCTGAAGTATAATTTATTCTTATTTAGATGTAGCTTTAGAAAGCCAGTAAGGGAGAGATGAAGGGATATTTGCTACAAATAAGAATAAATAGGTGCAAATAAAGGATTAATCACTTGCAACAGGAGGAGCCAAAGACTTTTAAATGCTTTTCCCCTAACATCTCAACCCCAAAACCAGACACCAAAAGTCTGTGGGAAGCTGTTAATTTAATGAGACAATAAACCACTTCAGAACTAAGATTACAGTAGTCTACCTGTTTAAAGGAAGATGTTAAATCATATTTTCTGTAACTGCTGAAATAATAATTGTTTGAAGTCCATTGACCTCTGGGGATTCCTGCTAGGTGCTTAAGTAGTAGTCTACCATCCGCATTCTCCAATGGACCCCAGAGAGTCTCAATAGTAAGATATTTGGATGTTTGCTCAAGTTATGCTGCAACAGAAAGAAATTCACAATATTGTTCTAAAGAAAATAATCTGAAAGTATTGCAGTTATCTCATAACTAGGCATAATTCATGTGGGATGATCACCCAGTTTTATACTTTCAATCAGTATGTTTTTTTTTTCAAGAAATCAGTGTAAAATACAGCATAATTCTAAGCAATATTCTTCAGTTCATGTTTCTATCTTGATTACTTGGATAAATGGTTTATCAGTGACATAGTTTTAGCTGCACTAATGGAAAGCTCAAATAACATGGAGTAAAGTCATAGGGAAAATACTTAATTTACTGAACAATGAGTCTAAAAGTTGGCTCAGCACCATGATGATATAATCCAAGTTGCTGATTATCATATTTTGGCTTGACCACTTTAGGTGTATCACCTTTTCATTTCCATGTTCATTATTTTGTGGTCTCAATAGTACCCCTGAATCATTCAGAAGATAGATAGGAAGATAAGGTCAAGAATGCCATCGATAACTTGTTCTCTTATGCTTTTCTCTTTTTGAATTGTCATTTCCCCCCTTTCTTGTCATATTTATTTTTTAAAATATTTATTTTTAGAGTATTTTTAGGTTCATAATAAATTTAAGGAGAGGGTGCAGAGATTTCTCATATATTCCCTGCTTGAACACATATATATCCTCTTCCATTATCAACATCACTCAGCAGAACAGTATATTTGTTACAATTGATGAACCTACATTAACACATCATAATCACCCAAAGTTCATAGTTTATGTTAGGGTTCACTCTTGGTGTTGTCCATTGTGTGGGTGTGGACAAATGTGCAATGACATATATTTATCATTATATTATCATAAAAAGTCTTTTCACTATCCTAAAAATCCTCTTTGCTCTACCCATTTATCCTTTCCTCCCATCCCTACCTCTGGAAACCATTGATCATTTTAGTGTCTTCAGAATTTTGCCTTTTGCAGAATGTTGTATAGTTGGAGTCACACAAAACATAGCCTTTTCAGATTAATTTCTTTCTCCTACTGATATGCACTTAAGACTACTCCATAGATCATTTCTTCTTCTTCTTCTTTTTTTTTAAGATTTTATTTATTTATTTATTTATTATTTTATTTTTTTTATTTGACAGACAGAGATCATAAGTAGGCAGAGAGGCAGGCAGAGAGAGAGAGGAGGAAGCAGGCTCCCCACTGAGTGGAGAGCCCGATGTGGGGCTTGATCCTAGGACCCTGAGATCATGACCTGAGCTGAAGGCAGAGGCTTATTTATTTATTTCAGAGAGAGAGAGAGAGAGAGAGAGAGAGAGCGCGCGCGCATGAGAGGGGAGAAAGTCAGAGGAGCTGAGAGTCTGATGCAGGACTTGATCCCAGGAGTCTGGGATCATGACCTGACCTGAAGGCAGTTGCTTAACCAACTGAGCCACTCAGGCGCCCAGATAATTTCTTCTTAGTGCTGAATACTATTCCATTGTTTGGATATACCACAGTCTATTTCCATTCACCTATTGAGGAAAATCTTGTTTGCTTTCAGGTTTTGGTAATTATGAGTAAAGCAGCCGTAGACATTCGCATGCAGCTTTTCGTGTGGACATGAGTTTTCAGCTTCTCTGGGTAAATACCAAGGAGTGTATTTGCTGGATCACATAGTAAGAGTATGTTCAGTTTTGTAAAAAACCTCCAGACTGTCTTCCAAAGTGGATGTACCATTTTGCATTCCCATCAGCAATGAATTAGGTTCTTGCCAGCATTTGGTGTTCTCAGTGCTCAAGATTTTGGCCATTCTAACAGGAGTATAGTGGTATCTCACTGATGTTTTAGTTTGCATTTTCCTGATGACATATGATGTGGAACACCTTTTCATATGCTTATTTCCTTCCATATATCTTCTTTGTTGAAGTGTATATTAAGGTCTTTGACCCACATTTTAGTCAGGTGGTTTTCTTATTATTCAGTTTTAAGAGTTCTTTATATATTTTGGATACAGTCCTTTATCAGAAGTGTCTTTTGCAAGTATTTTCTCCCAGTCTATGGTTTATCTTCTCATTCTCATGACATTGTCTTTCACAGAACAGAAGCTTTTAATTTTATGAAGTCTATATTATTTCTTTCATGAATTGTGGCTTTGGTGCTGTATCAAAAAAAGCATCTGCACACCAAAGGTCATCTAGGTTTTCTTGTACATTATATTCTAGGAGTTTTGTAGTTTTGCAGTTTACATTTAGGTTTGTTATTCATTTTAAGTTAATTTTTGTGTTGGGTATATGGTCTGTTTCTGGATTTAATTTTTACATATAGATGTCCAGTTGTTCCAGCACCATTTGTTGAAGAGACTATCTATGCTCTTTTGTGTTGCCTTTGCTCCTTTGTCAAAGCTTAGTTGGCTATATATATGGTGGTCTCTTTCTTGGTTCTCTATTCTGTTCCATTGATCTATTTTTCTATTCATTTGCTAATACCACACTATCTTGATTACTGTTGCTTTTTAGTTAAGTCTTAAAGTCAGATAGTATCATTCTTCCAACTTTGTTCTTCTCCCTCAATATTGCCTATTCTTTTGCCTTCTCCATACAAAAAAGCAAAGTCTTTCTCAGAAATCCCCAGAAAACTTCCTCTTAAATTTCACTGGCAGGACTGTTTTACATGGCTATGCCTAATCGTTAGAAAGATTGAGAAAAAATATACACCTAGACTTTTCACCCTCTATAGAGGAAAGGGAGAAAAATTTTAGCTTTGGTTTTGAAAGCAATTAGTTTTAGTAGTTCTTTTATGAGCCAACTAATAGGGTCTGCTGCATTAAGAATATGGTAAATTACAATAGCCTTTTTTTTAAATTTAAATTTAAATTTAAATTCAATTCATTAGTTTCAGATACAGAGTTCGATAGTTCATCAGTTGGATATAACACCCAGTGCTCCTCACATCACCTGCCCTCCTTAATGCCATCACCCAATTACCTGATTCCCCCCACCAACCTCCCCTCCAGCAACCCTCAGTTTTTTCCTATAGTTAAGAGTCTTTCATGGTTTTCTCCCTTTCTGATTACTTCTCATTCAGTTTTCCCTCCCTTCCCCTGTGATCCTCTGTGCTGTTTCTTATATTCCACATATGAGTAAAACCATATGATAATTGTCTTTCTCTGATTGATTTATTTTGTTCAGCATAATACCCTCTAGTTCCATCAATGTCAACATAAATGGTAAGTATTCATCCTTTTTGATGGCTGAGTAATATTCCACTGTATGTGAACCACATCTTCTTTATCCATTCATCCATCAATGGACATCTTGGCTCATTCCATAGTTTGGCTATTGTGGACATTGCTACTATAAACATTGGGGTGCACATGCCCCTTCAGATCATTACATTTGTATCTTACCCAAAGATAAAATAGCCTCTTCATAGGAGTTTGCTATGTAAACTAAGAAGTAAGGTCAGCTTTTCCTACCTAGGAAGGAAGAGTTATAAAGGGGTTCTGCTACTAACTTTCCTTCAGGTCCTCTGATACCAAATTTTATGCCCTGTTACAGTGCTAGGTTTAAGCCAGTGACTCTTAAAGTAGTATTTTTAAAATATAATATCTTTAACATAGTGTATATAATCATGAAAGATGATGTCTTAAAATCATTATTTTATACTAAGCAGAAATGTGAATGAGTGAAAAATAAATATATAAAACAACATTGATAAATTTTGCAAACATAATATTGAGTGGGAAAAAGGACATAAATGAGTCTATGCCATATGATTCCACTTACATAAAATTTGAAGGTAGGGAAAATTAACCTATGGTATTAAAAATCAGATAGTGCCTTCTTTTGTGGATAGGGTAGTGACTAGAAGGGGGTATGAAGGAGACTTCTGGGATATAGTAGTATTCTGTTTCTGGACATAAGTCTTCACTGTGCAGATGTGTTTGTTTTGTGAATATTAACTAACTTATACACCAGTGATCTCTGTGTGTATGTATGTATACACACACACACATACACACATGCTTCAATATGATTTGCTCAAAACAAACAAAAATAAAGTGATTTGATTTGAATTGTCATGTCTCAGAATTGGCTAAAATAAGTTTTGGAGATTTTAATATTCAGGTTTTTCAGGGACCTACCTTTGTGTACTATTTGTGTCAAATGAAAGCTGCATTTCTCTCAGAATTAGGCTGATTTCGTCTCAACTGTTTGAGGCAAGCAATTTGGAAAACAGAAATAAATAATTACAGACACATATACATTCATGTGTGTTTGGGTGTGTGTATAAAAATTGTTGACTCAGCTCTAAATATTTTTTTTTTAAGATTTTATTTATTTATTTATTTGACAGGGAGAGACAGAGAGAGAGAGAGATCACAAGTAGGCAGAGAGGCAGGCAGAGAGAGGGGGAAGCAGGCTCCCCGCCGAGCAGAGAGCCCGATGTGGGGCTCGATCCCAGGACCCTGGGATCATGACCTGAGCCGAAGGCAGAGGCTTAACCCACTGAGCCACCCAGGTGCCCCAGCTCTAAATATTTTTAATTCCCACAGAATATTTATGTAAAACTTGGTCTAATTTAAGTTGCATGTTTTAACTCTGAACACCATGAATTCTGCAAGCATATTTTCTATGTAAATTTATATCCATAGTATTAGTATCTTCCATAGAAGGAATAGTAGTTTCTGGCAAGTTTAATTAAATGCACAAAGCACGAGTTTTTAGGGAACCCTGTAACTATTGTATTACTTGGAAAAAACACTGGTACTTAAATTTTCGCTGTAAAATATTCTTAAAATATACTCATAACTTACGCAGAAGGGGTCTTGTACTCATTAGTCCTAGCCAGTGTCAAAATAAAAGCACATTTTTTACCATGTTACGCAAAAGAATGCTTAATTTAAATCGTAGGATAAATGTGTCTATTTATAAGTAGGTATAAACTAGCAAGGAAAAAATGTTTTACAAGATGTAGCAAGAGAAGTAATTCTTTTAAAGACTGTGTTTGATTTGTAATCTGCACAGGAACTTGTACGAATTTTGCCTATTTATCTAGTGAGGAAAACTTAAAAAGTTACATTTCCAGGTTATAGGCTATAACAAAGTCTTAGGGGATCATGAGAAAGAAATGCCGAGGTGTGAAAACATAGTGGGTTAAAGTTTTCTATAAAAGACAGTGTCATAGAAAATAAATAAGTAGGATTAAATTTGGTTCTTATGAATTTCTCCACTCTGCATATTTCTCCAAATATGAACTTAAACTCATGTTCTAACTAACTGAACTTCAGCATAGTCCCAAATACATTCTCAACATATGCCAAACTGTACAAAAAAGAGCAATAATGCACTGGCAATTCTGGCTTCAACAACTGACCTTTTTATGCCTGGATAGTATTTCCTTGAATGAGTTACCAGCATTCTAGAAGCAGTCTCCAGACTTTCATACCAAAAAAAAAAAAAAAAAAAAAAATCACTTCTAATCTGTAAACCCAGATAGAGAGTTTGGTAGAATGAAGGAGACCTTTCTTTTCTTTCTTTTTAAAGATTTTATGTATTTATTTGAGAGAGAAAGAGAGCAAAAACCTAGAGAGTGGCAGGCAGAAAGAGAGGGAGAAGCAGGTTCCCTGCTGAGCAGAGAGCCCAACCTTGATCCCAGAACCCTGTGATCATGACCTGAGCTGAAGGGAGACATTAACCGACTGAGCCACCCAGGTGCCCCTGAAAGACATCTTTCTAATATTGTATAAATCTATGAGAAAAGAGTCCTCAGTGGGAACAAACATAAACATGAATTTATGTTCTCCACTTCTAGCAGTTGGAAAGCATTATACATTACCACAATTAAGTGGTGTCCTCTTCTATTTAATTAAAAAAATTTTTGAGTACAGTTGATACACAATGTTACATTAGTTTCAGGTGCATGATATAGTGATTTGACAACTCTGTATGTTCTGCTATGCTCACCATAAGAGTAGCTACCGTTTATCAACCATAAATGCAATTACAACATTGACTATATTCCCTGTGCTATGTTTTTTATTCCTGTGATTTACTCACTCATTAACTGGAAGCCTGTATCTCCCACCACACTAATACACACATTTTGTTTGTCACCCCACTACCCTTCCCTCTGCCAATCATCAGTTTGTTATCTGATTTATAGGTTTGATTCTGCTTTTTGTTTGTTTATTCGTTTTGTTTTCAGATCCCATTTATGAATGAAATCATAAGGTGTTTGTCTTTCTCACTCTGATTATTTCACTTAGCATAATACCCTCTAAGTCCATCCATGTTGTCACAAATGGCAAGATCTTATCTTTTTATGGCTCAGTAATATTCCATTGTGTACCACATCTCTTTTATCCATTCATCTGTCAGTGGACACTTATGTTGCTTCCATATCTTGGCTATTTTAGATGATGCTTCAGTGCATGTAGTAGTGCATATACCTTTTCAAATTAATATTTTCATTTTCTTTGGGTAAATACCCATTAGTGGAATTACTAGATCATATGGCATTTACATTTCTGATTTCTTGAGGAAACTCCATACTGTTTTCCATAATGGTTTTCCTGTTTGCATTCCTATCAACAGCTGATGAGGGTTCCTTTTTCTCTCAGTAGTGTCCTTTTAATCACACATGCTTAAACAAAACACCGTATTATAATCATATTTGGTGTTTAGGGGAGTCAAGAATTCAAAACTGGAAAAAGTGAGAGTAAGAAAAATTATAGCCAAATATTCTACATCAGGAAGCAACTTTTTGAACAGGTACACTAACTGAGCTTGGGATATCATAAAAAATTATTTTCTATGTAATTTTCCATTTGTTTTATTAGAAAGTACATCATACAGAAGAGTGCATAGGTGTATATGTTGCCTTAAAGAATTTTAATAAACTATGCACCTCCATTTTTGTTGGTAGTTCTTTCAAAGTCCCTTGTGTGCTCCTCCCCGATTGTTTCACTTCTCACCCTCTATCCAGAAGTTTTTATCATTCTGACTTCTACAATTATCATCCCATTTTATTTTATTAATTTTAGATAATTTACCAGTTACGACTATATCTCTGCTATTTGTGAACTTAATGAATACAAATTCCTACTTTATAACATCTCCTATATCAAGCTTATTTCACTCAACAGTTACAATGTTTGGGAAGATTCACTGGTGTTATATATAGCCGTCCTTCATTCAGTTTCCCTACTGAATAGCATTCCATTTTAAGCCCATTTGACAATACATTTGCCATTCTAATATTGATAGACATTTAGATTTTCTTGTAATTTGTTATTAATATTCTTAAATATTTACTCCAGGAGTGAAATCCCTGGATCATATGTTATTGTGTGTATTTCACCTTTCCTATGGAATGCCAGTTTGTTTTTTGAAAGTGTTTGGGTCAATTTGTCTATCACAACCACCAATGGCCAGATGTTCCTGTTGTTTCACATGTATCCCAACATGTGAATATCAGATTTCTAAATTTTTGCCTGAAAGTTTGGGTGATGCATGGTAATTCTTGTAGTTTAACTTGCTTTATTTTTTATTGCTAAGATAAAAACTTTTATTTTAGCAATAAAATAAAATAAAAACCTTAAAAGGTGAACATCTTTTCATGTTTATTGGCTAATTTTCATTTTAAAAAATATATTCTTTTTAAGGCTTTAATTTTCTGTTATTTGTCAATTGTAATTCATTTGAAAAAGTTATAGAACTGGACACCAGGTTTTTGATGGTTATAGGAATTTTTTTTCTATAGTTTTTTCCTTTTTTTTCTTAACTTCATGGTGTTTTGATGAAAATAAGCTTAAGATTTTAATGTGGATGGGTATATCACTTTTTCCTGTGACACTTGTACATTCTGTATTATGTTTAAAATATTTCAAATCTGATTTAAAATACCTTTAACTCATAATCTTTACATTATACCCCAAAGTTTTCTTCTAAAGATTTGCAGTTTGGCTTTTCACATTTAGTTTTTTAGTATACTTTAAGATTATTTTTAATAAATAGAATGAATTGGGAATTCAGTTTCTTCTCTTTTCTTTTTCTGATAGCATATCCAATCCTTCTGGCATCATTTATTGAAATGTCAGTTCTTTCTGTAAAGAACCACATGCCATTCATGTAATAAATATAACAAGAGTCCATATATGCAAGGATCTGTTTCTGGATTTTTTGTTTGGTTGTATATGGCTATTGGTTTATCCCATATCCATATCATATTATCAGGATATAATTAGTATTAGTGTCTTCTAGAGAAATCTCAATTTTGTCTTTTTCTTCAAGATTTTCTGGATTATTCTTGGTTCTTATATTAGCAAATATAAGTTTCTAACCTACATGTCAAATACAATAGAGAATCATTTGGCAATGTGATCAGAATTGCTTAAATTTATTGATTAATTTGAGGATCCTTCATATCTTTGCCATATGGAATCTTTTAGTCCTTGAGCATAGTATACACTTATACTTACTTATATTTTATTTAAGTTGCACCAAGCCTTACTACTATTCCATGCAAAGGTCTGGAACATCTTTTGCTAGACTCATTCTTAGGTACTTCATATATTTACATCATTTTAAATTTTTTTTTATTAAGAATTTTAGAGTAGTTTTAGGTTCATAACAAAATTGAGTGGAAGGTATAGAGATTGCCCATATATTCCCTACCCACATTGGTGCATAGCCTCCCCCATTATTAGTATTGTTTACCAGAGTGGTACATTTGTTATAATTGATGAATCCACATTGACACATCATCATCACCCAAAGTCCAGAGTTTACATAATGGTCCACTCTTGATGTACATTCTGTGGGTTTGGATAAATGTATAAAAACATGTTTCTATCATTTATGGTATCAAACAGAGAAGTTACACTACCCTGAAATGCTTTGTGTTCTATTCATACCTCCACCTCTCCAACTTTTGGCAACCACTGATGTTTTTGTTGTTTCCATAGTGTTGCCTTTTCCAAAATGTCATATAGTTGGAATCACACAGTACAGTTTTTTAGATTGACTTCTTTCACTTAGTAATATGAATTTAAGTTTCTTCTATACCTTTTCATGTCTTGATAGTGTATCTCTGTTTAGCACTGAATACTATTCCATTGTCTGGATGTACCAGTTTATTTAGCCATTCACCTGTTGAAGGATATCTTGTTTGCTTCTAAGTTTTGGCTATTGAACAAAGCTGCCATAGATATTTGTGTTTAGGTTTTTTGTGGTTTTAAGTTTTCACCTCCCTTGGCTACCTACCAGGGGGCACATTTGCTGGATCATATGATAAGAGTATGTTTAATTTTGTAAGAAACCTCCAAACTGTCTTCCAAAGTAGCTGTACCATTTTGCATTCCCACCAGGAATGAATGAGAACTCCCGCTGTTGTAGATCTTTACCAGCATTTGGTATTGTCAGTGTTCAAGATTTTGGCCATTCTAATAGGAGTATAGTGTGACACATGATGTGTATTTGTGTGACACATGATATGGTACATCTTTTTATATGCTTATAGGCATCCGTATATATTTTTTGGTGAGTTATGTATTTAAGGTTTGTGACCCATTTTAAAATCAATGGGTATATTGTGATCCTGAGTATCATCTGTGCTGGTGAATATTCCATGTACTCCTGAAAAGAATGTACATTTTGCTGTTGTTAGGTAGAGTTCTATGTATATCAAATAGATCAAGTTAGTTGATGTATTGTTTTGTTCTTCTATATACTTGCTGACTCTCTGTCAACTACGTTTATTTATTACTGAGAAGGGAATGTTCAAATCTCCAACTATAATTTTAAATATGTCTATTTTTTCTTTCAGTGCTGTAGGTTTTCCTTTGTATATTTTGAAGCTCTGTTGTTGGGTTCCTATACATTGTGAATTATGTCTTCTTGGTAAATTGGAAATTTTTTTCATTATGTATTCTACATCTTTATTCCTGGTAATTTTCTTTTCTTTGAATTTTGTTTTATGATATTAGCTTAGCTACTCCAACTATTAGTAGTAGTATGCAATTTTTCATCATTTTACTTTTAACTTGCCTATATCACTATATTTCAAGTGACCAATTTTTAAGATAGCGTACGATTATTTTTAAAAAATCATTCTGACCACATTTGTCTTTAAATTGGCATCTTCAGATCATTTACATTTAATGTAATTATTGACAAGTTTAAATTTAGGACTGTCACTGTATTTATTTATTTATTTATTTTTTGCTTGTCCCTGCTTATTTCACATTATTTGCAATTTCCAGACTCCTTTAAGTTAAAAAACTCAAGACAAGAAAACTACTTTATTACATTTCCCACGTACTTACTCTTGCTTTTGCCCTTCTTTCATTCCTGACGTTCTGAGTTGTACTCCTCTCCCTCCAAACCCTGGAATCTTTTCCCTTTGGTCTGAAAAGCTTCCTTTAGAAATTTTTCTATCACGTTTGTTAGGTACAAATCCTCTTACTTTTCCATATCTTTAATTCACCTTACAACCGAAGGATATTTTACTTGGAAATAAAATTCTGGGTTTATAATTTTTTCTTTCAACACTTTAAAAATGTGCCATTTTCTCTTCCTTTCCATGGTTTCTGGTAAGAAATCCTCCATTATGTGAATTGATGCTCACCTATAGTTAACATAGCATTTTTTTATTGCTTTCAATATTTTTTCTTCACCTTCGGTTTTCAGCAGTTTGATTATGATTTATATGGGCATGGATTTCTTTGGGTTTACTCTGTTTGGGGTTTGCTTAGCTTCTTGAACCTCTAGGGCTATGTTTTTATCTGTCTGTCTGTTTGTTTGGTTGGTTTTTGCCAAACGGGCAATTTTCAGCCATTATTTCTTTATCTCTTTTTCATCACCATTCTTTTTCTCCTATCTTTCAGGGATGCTGTTGGCATGATCATTAGGCCTTCTGGTATTCTCCTACTGGTACTTGAGATTCTATTCATTTTTAAATTTTTTTTCTCTCCTCTGTTCAAATTGAGTCATTTGTACATCTTTAAGATACTTTAAATCTTGTTTAAATTCTATACAAAATGTTAATATTTTTGTTTTAGTAGGTTCAGGCCATAAATTTTAACCCTGTGGGTTATGCTTTTAATCCTGTGGGTTATGCTTCCAGTGTTAGTTCAGTTTTCAAAACTTTTGTAATGCTTTTTGTTTTCTCTTGGGTGGGTGCCCCATAGTGATCAGTCTCAGACCCACTCTGTTTGTTTAGTTCTCAAAATCTTAGGGATGTTAATTAGGGTCAGATCAATGCATATAGAGGTTGAGTAAAAGCCCTAAAGTTCTTGACTTTATCAGGTGATTTTTCTGAGCTCTTCTCCTTTTTATCACCTCCCCAATACTTTGATTTTTTAGGGGCTCCATTTTTTGGTGGTGTGTCTGGTGGAACCACACTACCATGCTCTTTGATGCATTTTCATGATGGGAACTCTGTTCTGGCTCTACAGGAATGAGGACAGAGATAAAAACACTGTAGGACTCCCCCCCACCCCCCACTCCCCCAACCCCACTCTGCCCCGCCCCACCCCCACCTTTTGAAACTGTAAGTAAGGCCAAAGGATGGGCAGGTGTTCTTTCCTAAGAGTTTCGGCTTTTTCAGTGTTCTATCGCTTTCTTTTCTTCCCCTGCAAAAGAACAAAAGAATTCCCTGGAGGCCAGGTCAAGAAAATAGGAACAAAAAAAGAGGAAGAAAATGAGGAATTTCTGCACTCCCTCTTAGCATTAGTAGTTCTTGTTTCTCTCTTCAAGCCAGAACTACAGCATATCCAGAAGCTCTCTCTTCTTCTTTGCCACCATGCTCACTTGCAAGTGTATAGCTGCATTGCATTCAAACAAGAGTACTGGAGGCAAGAAAAAAAAAAAGGGTAAACTCACTGCTTATTCAGTGTTATTTTGAAATTCTAGTGTTCTTTTCCAATCTGCCCACTGTGTAAAATTTTCATAGACTTCATATGGTTGATCCATGCATTCTGTCCTGGTTTCAAAGTTATGTTCAGTGAGAAAAGGTGAAATGTACTTATTCTATTTCATCCAGAATCAACATCATTTTATTTTTCATAATTTTGCATTCCTTGAAAAGATTGTTTCAAGATTATACTATTTTGCAACTATCATAACATTTTTATTCAGATTCTGTGATAATTCCAGTACATGTTTGTTGCCTATTGTTACTGCTTCTCTCTTATTTTGACTTTTCATGTTTTTCAATTCTCTGGAACCCTAGTTGCTGGACATCGAGAACTGGGATAGATCCAGACTCTTTCTAAGAGGATTTCTCTTAGTTTCTGGAAGTTATCTGAGTGTGTTACCCATTTGAGGCTACATAAAGTTTTATAATTTGTTCAGATTATATAAAGTAGTATGAATTCTGACTCCAGGTTGATATAAGGTTGGGTTTGTGGTTACAGTATTTTAGAGGCAGGCCTTTTTTTTTTTTTTCTTTCTTATTTCAGTGCCTAGATTCTAGATAATTCATTTGTCTTGTAGTTAGGGGGAGGGGGTTTGTTAGATATCTCTCCTTTTATACTACTCAACTTGAAGAAGGTACCTAAGACCTTGTTACTGGTCCCTGATGCTCCAGAGGCTATGGAAGTTTAGTTTTCTGTTCTTCAAAAGTCACTTGTGGTGATTAGTTCTGAAGATTTCTGCCTTCGAGTGGATTTTGGCTTGAGTATTTTGTACTTTCCTAATAGTACATCTCCATGCTTAAGATTTTTAATTTTAAGTTACCTGGTATTTTACCTGTTTTCATTGAAAGAGCCTATCTGAGAAATTAACTCACTGTATAAATGAAAATGAAACTTTCTATGAATTTGTTTTAATGGTAAACTTTTTTTACATTTCCAGAATAATTGTTCAGTTGGTTATTTTTGTGTATTTAATTGGTAAATAACTTTTTCCTTTTTTTGCATAAAAGACAAACTTAAAAATTTATTTTGTTTTCTTGCCTAGTTATACTTAAGGAAAATAATTTTGACAGTATTGTTCTCTTTTATTTATCATAATATACGAATGTTATCCTAGTATATATCTTAGAATTCTATTATTTTAAAACTGTTACAATTTGTAAAAGTATGCATACTCTTACCATGTGATCCATCACTTGTACTCCTTGGTATATTACACAAAGGGGCTGAAAACACGTCAACACAAAATCTCCACAGAGATTTACTTATTTTAAAAATGCCAAAACTTGAAAACAACCAAGATGTCCCACAGTAGGTAAATGAATGAACTGTGGTACATCCAGATAATAGAATATTATTCATCACTAAAAAGAAATGAGTTGTTAAATCATAAAAAACACATGGAAGAATTTCAAATGCATATTACTAAGTGAGAGAAGCCAATTTGAAAAGGTTACATGCTGTATGATCCCACATATATGAAATTCTGGAAAAGCCAAACTATGGAGACAGTAAAAAATTAGTAGTTGCCAGAGGTTAGGGGGCAGGGAAAGATAAATGGGCAGAGCACAGAGGATCTTTAAGGCAGTGGGAATATCCTGTATGACACTATAAAGGTTTATACATTTGTCTAAACCCACTGAATATAAAACAGAAAGAGTAAAGCAGGGTTTAAACTGTGGACTTTGGATTATCATGATGTGTCATTGTTGGTTCATCAATTGTAACAAATGTACCACTTTGTGGGAGATGTTGATTATGGGAGAGGCTGTGCATGTATGGAGGCAGGAGAAATCTCTGTACTTTCTCTTCAGTTTGCTGTGACTTCAAAAGTGCTCTAAAAATAAAATCTATTAAAAATGAAGACACAAACACACATAAAAACATAAAATCTGTTACAACCACCCTCTGTCAGATACTAGTACCCTCAATCAGTTATTGAATCTGAAAGTGTAAAAGTCATTTACTATACAAAAATATCTTTAAACCTAAAATTAGATGTCAAAAACAAAGTCTGAAAGAGAAAAGCTTCTTGATTTCATTGTATAATCCTTTATTCCATCAAGAAGTATATATTCTACATTCTCATTAGTAGCTAGAGACTGTTGAGTTAACATATGTTGAATTATTATGTCTCAAATTAAATTATAAGTTCTGATTATTTGCAGAATTGTAGAAGAATATGGAATATCTTCATTTTACATTTTTGGGATACCTAATACTTCAGAAAATAGAAAAGTTTAATTTTTCATAGCTCTGTAAAGCTATTATTTCAGCAATAAAACTGTTATCAATAGAAATCTTGGCTTTTTCAACTCAGTTTTCTTAAATTTATTTGTAACTTACTGTTACTTTTCGTTATATGTTTTCTCTATTTTATTTTACTTGGCTATTAAGGGAAAACTATTTCTTAGTAATGAAGGAAGGACTGAAGAAGTAGTCTCTGACTTAAAATATCCAGAAAACTCCAGTCAGTTTAAACATCCTGCATTCATATGTATAGTTTGTTAGAATTTTCAACATTGTCACTCTTCCTTCATAAAGTAACCTTTCACTTATATCACTCATTTAAAATGTTTTAATTTTGATGACTTGAAGGCATGCAACTGTGAGAATGCCTGAAAAATCTGGAACTGTAAGCTCTACTTTAAAACGTGATTTGTACTTACTTGAGCATATGTGTAATAAACAAAAATGTAAAGTAGTGATTCCCATTAATATTTCTCAACTTATACATAAACATATATTACTTAATCTTATATGTTTCATAATTGTGATATAAATTATTTAATTAGTTATAATTAAATACAATACAATAATTAAATACAAGTATGTCCTATATATTATAAATATAACAGTGTATTAACATTTAACAATCAGTAGATTACAAAAGCTAAAGGGATGGTTCAAAGCTCATTAATTTATTAAAAACTTAATATGAAAAAGCTAATGAAATTAAGATTTCAGTCCCTTTTTTATGATGGAAGGACTTATGATTTATTGATACTTTTTAGCTTATGTACCATAAGGGCTATACCATATTAACAATTGCAAATTCTGAACTATGATTGTTAGAGTATTGAATAACTAGTAAGGTTATTCTGAGCTGATTAATGGCAATTATTTTTAGTGTACCATTTTCTTTTCTTAGTATACAATCATTAATACCATGTAGCTTGTTTCTTAACGACTTTAAGCAAAATATGGAAATTTGAGAGTAAGCCAATAAAGAGAAAGTACTCACAAGCCCTCGGGATCCAGCATATTAAACATATATAATAAATAAAAGGTAGAAAATCCTGAGAGTTTAGGGGTTTAGTAATGTGTGGCATTTTTGACCTTACCGTGAAAACTAACTTTGAATTCATAGTGATCTTTGGTTAAAAGCGTTAGGGTTTGACCTGATGAAGGTTAAAATCATTCTACTAGTTATTCCAAAATAGAAAAATTCACAGAAAAAAAATGCCTGTGAAAAGTTGAGGAGCATGTAGGGGAAGTGATAAAACTGTTCCATGGTCCTGTAACAAACTCAAGACTGCTGTTATTAGCTCATGTATGACCCCCTTATTACTTTCCAAATTTCTTCTTTGTGTAAAAGAATCAAATTGCATCTATTAGAATAATACCCCTGGTAAGATGCATAATTTTTATCATAAAAATCAGAAAATAGAATTCATATACTTAATTTAAATTCAAGTTTAATAGAACGTACATCTGTAAGGCATGATGCATCTGCTTTGAGAGTATAAAACATTATACCAGATGTTTGAGAGATGTTTTTTAATAGAAAAAGTATTATTCGCTTGCAGTATGTTTCTACATTTTCAGTAATTTGATCTCTGAAAGCTGTCTTGTGGACCAGTTGAAGCACAAATTGGACCAGGGTCTCATCTAATAGGTTTTTAATCTTTTGATTTTTCAGACAATAAAATGAGGAAATGGGTCTGATAATCCTTTCAGAATGTCTCCCTTGTCATGGTGAAACACCTTGGTTAGTAAATTAATCTGATCAGCCTATCTTAGAACACCTTTTACAAATATTATCTGAATCTGTTGTATATGTGTAAGTATTTTAAAATTTTTTAATTTAAATTAAATATAGTTAACATATAGTATATTGTTAGTATCAACTATAGAGTTTAGTGATTCATCATTTGCATTTAACACCAAATGCTCATTACATCACATGCTCTCCTTAATGCCTATCACTCAATTATCCCATCCTCCCACCCACCACCCCTCCAGCAACCCTGTTTGTTTTCTATAGTTAAGAGTCCCTTATGGTTTCCCTCCCTCTCAGTTTTTATCTTATTTTATTTTTCCTTCTCTTCCGCTATGTTCATATATTTTGTTTCTTAAATTCCATATATGAGTGAAACCATTTGGAATCTGTCTTTCTCTGTCTTCTTTTGCTTAGCACAGTACCCTCTAGTTCCATCCATGTTGTTGCAAATGGTAAGATTTCATTCCTTTTGATGCCTGAGGAATATTCCAGTATGTGTATGGGTATCTATCTATCTATCTATCTATATCCATCTCATGTCTTTTTTACCCATTCATCTTTCAGTGGACATCTGGGGCTCTTTCCATATCATAAGCATATTTTCCATATCATAAGCATATTTTTTGTCTGGAAGAGGGGCTTCTCTACCCAGCATAAGCAGAAATATTTAAGTAAATGTATATTTCTTTCATAGCACATATTGTGGGTATACTATAGAGTTTTTTTTTTTTAAATAAGATTTTCTTTTTCTTTAATTTTATTTATTTACTTGACAGAAAGAGAGAGAGTGAGAGAGAGAGCATGAGAGGGGAGAGGGTCAGAGGGAGAAGCAGACTGCCCATTGAGCAGGGAGCCTGACATGGGACTCGATCCCAGGACTCCAGGATCATGACCTGAGCTGAAGGCAGTTGCTTAACCAACTGAGCCACCCAGGTGCCCCAAGTTGTTGTTGTTTTTTTCTTTTTAACTGCGAGTTATAGAGAATTACTGCATCTTAATTGTATATTAAGTCTATATATTATAAACTATATATTAGAAAATAACATTTACCACTTACCATTTCAGTCTGCTTCCTTTTCTGGGTTTTTTTTTTTTTTTCTGTTTAAGTTATATATTTGCAATATGCCACCCAAATCATCAAATAACTCTTCTTCTTTTTTTAAACCTGGCTTCATTTTCCTTCATTGAAAATTTAGCTTCATCAAGAGATTACAAATTATCCCTTTTTGCCCAAGATGTTGATTTGTTGCATCATTTTATAATCCAAATTCTTCCGAAGATTCAAACATGTGTATCTTCATCAGTTTTCTTTCAAAGGAATTGTTTTCAATATAACTAAGCATCTGCATTCTGAGAATTAGTTTGCTCTTCAGCCTCTATATTTATTTTACATAAAAAATATCTTTTTCTTTCTGTAACTGTTATCACCCCCATCAAATACATCCTCACAGAAACAGTAACAGAACCAAATGTCTTTTGTCTGTACTGCCAGGAGTTTCCTCTAGGTTCTAAGGGGGTTTCTAGACAGGTTAAGAAAGCAACTTTGATTTCTACCCTGCCTCTTCTGGAGCAATGTTTTTTTCTACATGATTCTTTCTGACTCTCTTACAGAATTGCCTTAGAAGTGTCTCTGCCCAACTTGTATTTCTCTTCTGCTTTCTGGGATTTCTTTAGTAACATTAAATTGTAAGAGGTGAAAGGATGGGGAAAATGTCAAGTGAATTAAGGTGAACCCAAAGTGTGTTTCCCCTCAAAGCAGATATTCCTAAGTTGCACAAATTTTCCTTGTCCTAATTTGTAAGAAACCACCTGAAAGTGTACTGAAAATCAGTTTGCTGCATTTATCTCAAACATGCGCATCACTGACTCCTCACTTTGAATAAAGCTCTTTATATTTTCCTTACTTGGATGAAAAGACTTGAGGATTTTTCCAGGTCCCACTCCCCAGGCCTTTCTCCTGTACTAGAAGAGCGTCCACTTCCAAATCAGCCTCATCCTTGTCAGGTCCCTTTTTACTCTCTATTCCCAGTGTATGAACATGGTTGGTTACAAAAGGCATTAGTTAGACTGACCTGACTTGGTCAAACCAGGGATTTGAATTCCAACATTTCCAGTTCACTGTTTGACCCTAGACACTGTGGCCTTGACCTGTAGCAGGAAGCACATCAGTAAGGTATATATCAGGCTTATCTTTCTCCTCCAGACTATCAAGCGCCACATATGATTGCCTATTTGGACACAAAGGTTGGAATAATTTTCACTACTCATGACACTTTCCTCACCTCTCTCTGGTAAAGATTTCTGATGACAGGAGTTAAAAGTTTCATTCTCTTTCCCTGCTGTCCTTTCTAGCACTGTAATCTTATATAAATGTATTATATAAGATAATAGGGCCACACAGGGTTCAAGCAAAGGCATCGATAGCCATATCAGCCTTTCTGTTCATATTGACATATGAGGACCCCTCAGATGGTGATAGAGTTATGTGAGGGAGAAGGAACCCCAGTACTGAACTACTGATTAGTAGAAGGGAATAGGAAAACATCAGTTTGGGGGATCTCAATTTAGGAGCATTGTTTTTTATTGTCTATAGCTACATTGAGTTACAAAGATAAACAATTTAGGGGCACCTCGGTGGCTCAGTGGGTTAAAGCCTCTGCCTTCGGCTTAGGTCATGATCCCGGGGTCCTGGGATCGAGCCCCACATCGGGCTCTCTGCTCGGCAGGGAGCCTGCTTCCTCCTCTCTCTGCCTGCTTCTTTACCTACTTGTGATCTCTGTCTGTCAAATAAATAAATAAAATCTTAAAAAAAGATAAACAATTTAATGGGAATTTTTTCCATATGAATATTTATAGAATTAGCAAATAAAGTAAGAAAATAAGAGCCATTAAAACTTGGATTGACTGAATGCAAATAATATCTATTGGCTGGGTAAAGAACACATGGTTGTAAAGCATACCCTAACCTCGAGTTTAAATTAGTGAGTTTATTTTTCTCTCTGTCTCTTTATTTGGTACATGAAGTTGCTGGATAGGTCACATTCTGGGTAGGATCAAAAAGAACCTGGAAATCTCTGAGTAAAATCTTTTTAACAGGATAGTACCAAGGGTTGCCCTGAGGGAAAGAGGATGCCATCTTCACAGTGGTCAATTATCAAGGACTAAGGGATATATTAACCTATGGGAGAGCACAACTTGTACAATAATTGATAGTTCCAGAAGCACTTTTTTCCCTAGAAAGCAGACCTAGATAAGAAAGGAGAGAGCTGTTGCTAAGAACTGCAGTGTTTTGGATTAAGAGGCTGGAGGAACATATTCCCCAAAAGAACTTCTGCCAAAGGCTTCATTTTGCTTCTGGGCTCATGTCTGCCAAAGTAAGCACTCAGCATTGGCCTTTGCTTCAAGTATACTAAAGAACTTAAATGTAAAACACCAAAACTTGTTTTTTTTTTTTTTAAGAAAATACAGCAAAATATTTTCATGATCTTGAGCTGGGGAAGAACGTTTTTAAAGATGCTTAAGTAATATCTATTCAAGAAAAGACTGATAAAGTAGATGACGCTTACATTAGAAATTTTATTCCTCAAAAGACCGCAGAAGGAGAGTGAAAAGATAACTGGGAAAGGTTATTTGAAATACATATAGTCCACAAAGAATTATTATGCAGAATATATAGTGAACTCCTACTAATGAGGAAAACCCCCCACAAACCAAAAGGGAAATGGACGAAGGGTATGAAAAGGAAATGCACAAAATAAGAAAACCAAATTGCCAATAAACCAAATTGCCAATAGTATAAAAGATGCTCCAACTCACTGAATTGCAGGAAAATGTAAATTAAAATCATAATTAGAAACTATTGCATACTAACAATATTAGTAAAATTAAGCAATCTTGTAATACCAGACTAATGGGAATGCAAATTAATGGGAATACAAATTAATGGAAATTCTCATTACTGGTGGTAGAAATTTAGTCTGGGACAAATATCTACCCTGGAGCACAACCTGATGAGATCTAGTAAAGCTGAATGTATAAACATGTCTCATAAAACAGCAATTCCACTCTTCGTTATAAAGTGGAACTTCTTAAATAGGTGGCCAAGGAGATTTGTTTAAGAAAATATATAGCAGCATTGTTCGTGATTACAAAAACTTAGAGAAAACCCTTCCAAATATTTAACATAAAAATGGTTTATTCAAACAGAATACTATTCACAAGAAAAATGGAAAAAACTCCACATGGCCAAATCTTATAAACATAATGTTGAAGCAAGGTGTTGCAGAAGAGCAGATACTGTGTTCCAATTCATATAAAGTCTAAAGATATGAAAATGATAAATATATTGTTCAGGGATGCATCTGTATGAATAGAAGACCATAGAAATATAGAGAGAGATCGAACAAATATATTAGGAGAGGGAGGAATTGTGAAGAGCATGCTAGCAGAACACTCCGTAAACAGGTTTCAGCTCTATCAATAGTAATACTCCCAGCTTGAGGATGGAAAATAAGTGTGGTTTTATTCTTTTCAACTTAATCTCTCTTGTAGATAACTATAACTGTTTGTCAAGCTGATAATCTCCCCCTTTTAGGTAGATTTCCTCCTGGTTCCCTTCCCCTTTTTTCTTTTCTTTTTTTCTGCTGTTAGGGCTTCTTTGGAATGACAAAGTTTTCTAAAGACAGCTTTTTTTCCTTTGCTTTTTGGAATCAGGAGATTCCATTCTTAAATTCTTAGAAAATGTATTAACTACATACTTTTCTTTTTTTTTTAAACTACATACTTTTCTAACTAAATCTTATAATTCAGTATTTCAGGCTTTCCTCTAAACACAGAAAGGACCCTATAATATTTTAACTACCAATTAATAAGCCCCTTATTAGTCTATTATAAAGTAATTAAGCTACTTTTGTAAACCCCACAAAGTAGGATTTTTTTAATACCAAAGAATTGGGTTTATTAGTATAATTTACATTACAAATAAGGACTTTGCTCACTATTTTTTTGTATTCCCCAGCTTTCTTTTGAGTTCATTTTTCTTCTTGATAAATGTGTCAGATTGTCTTTATTACATACCCAAGAGCCACTTCCCCTTCTCTTAAATGCAAACATAACCTTAATTTATCCAGAAAATGAGAAGGGGGGGCAGAGGGGAGAAGGCTAAGCATGTTTTCATCTCCATATTATAAATCATGATTGATCTAAGTCATTTGGGATAATTACATTCCCTTTGCTGTTGGTTAGTTTAAAATTGGGCATTTGCATTGGCCATGGAGAGAGACATATATCAGCATAGTATTTAAGGAGTTCTTCCCCCTTCTGATCAAGATAAAAGGTCTTATGAAAAAAAGCCTGTTACCTCATTCAGCCTTCTTGCATTCAATGTGGAAATTATTCCAGAAATGCAGCAGCCATTTTGTGGCCACGAGGTGTCACACACACACACACACACACACACACACACACACTAAGTATTATTTTATAGAAATCTAATAAGACCTTGGGTTCTACCAACATCTTTCAGTACCCAAGTATATTCCTATCTGAAATGTGTATCAGTGTCCTTACTATGCTAATTTTATCCTTTACCAGATGCTTAAATATTATTTTATCTCTAATAACTTAATATTATATTTAATTATGTTTGCTACTTTTTTTTAATTGTGGAAAAATGTGTAAACCATATTTACCATTTTTACCATTTTTTCAGTGTATACTTCAGTGGCATTAAGTACATTCACATTATACAACCATCACTACCATTCATCTCCAGAACTTTTTCTTCCCAAACTGAATCTCTGTACCGTAAAACCCAAACACTTATTCTCTGTTCCCCCAACCCCCTGGCAACCACCATTCTACTTTCTTTCACTGTAAAATTGACTACTGCTATACTTCATAGAAACGTAATTATACACTATTTGTCTTTTTGTGACTGATTTATTGTCCTGACTGACATAGCATAATGTTTTCAAGGTTCATCCATACTGCAGTATGTATCAAAATTTCCTTACTCTATTAAGGATGAATAATGTTCTATTGTATGTATATACCATGTTTGTTTATCCATTCATCTGTCAGTGGACATTTGGGTTGCTTCTACTTTAGGATATTGTGAATAAAGCTTCTGTGAACATGAGGGGACAGTATCTGTTTGAATCCCTGTTTTCAATTCTATTTGTTATATATATCCTGAACTGGAATTGGTGAGTCACATTGTAATTCTAGGTTTAAGGTTTTAGTGGACTGTTATACTGTTTTCCAAAGTGATTATACCATTTTACATTCCCATCAGCAATGCACAAGTGTTCCAGTCTCTCCATGTCTTTGCAACACTTGTTATTTTCAGGTGTTGTTTTTATATATTTATTTTTAATAATATAGCCTAATTGATGCAAATGCTTTCTTATCATTAGGTTTCTTGTTGTATTTTGTAATATTCACTTTGTAGGCTCAATTTACATGGGAAGTTCTTGGAATATTTTGGGTTTATTGTTGTTTTTATATTCTACCCTCATCCCTCTGCATACCTGACCCTGGCTAGCAGATTTGTGGTGGCACAAAACCAAGGTTTCTCAATAAAGAATCAAGTCTTAAAATGATGATTCAAGATACTACCTCTAACTGAACTGTGGCTGTCACTCTTTGTTCAGTTGCTCATCCTAAGGGTGAATTAAGAGTCTCACCTCACCAGGTCCATAGCTCTTTATAAGCCAGAGCTCCAAATACACTTTCTTGTTTTTCTATTTATATTAACAAGAGGCTCACCCTATTCTAATTACATTAGTGAGAGGCTCATAGTGACCTTGAATCCAGACCACCATCTCTCATGATTGAGTCACCATTATCCTATAGGAGTTTCTGACCAAAGGAGAATTACTTATTTCATGTTCCCACCCAAGAGAAGTTTATCTTTACCCCTGGTCACTTCGTTCCTTTTCTTTTTTTTTTTTTTTTTTTAATTTGGCTCCACGCCCAGTGTAGAACTCAAGACACAGCTCCAACCTGAGCCCAGATCAAGAATTGGACACTTAACCGACTGACACACCCAGTCACCCCTCCTTTTTATTTAAGTTCTCATACATTTTTATTTTATCTATAACCCACTTATGACATATAGGTTAATTGTATTTATATATCCATTTTTACTATATGTTTGAATGCAGTATGTTTGAGGGTATCTATCAAATTGCAGATTTCTGAACCACTTGAACATGAAGCTGCAAAATTTTTTAAAATGATGTGATTCCTCATGGAACATTCTCCAAGACAGATCACATGTTAGACCACAAAACAAGTCTCAACAAATTAAAAAAGATTGATGAAGATGACAACACGCTTGTCTAAAATCTTTGGGATGCAGCAAACGCTGTTCTAAGTGGGAAGCTTATAACAACACAGGCCTACCTCAGGAAGCAAGAAAAAGCTCAAATAAAAACCTAACCTTATAGCTAAAGAAGCTTGAAAAAGAACAGACAAAACTCAAAACCAGTAGAAATTAGGAAACAAGACTAGAGAATAAATAAATGAAATAGAAACAAACACACACACACAAACAAAATAAAATAATAATAAAAACAACAAACTGATAAAACACATCAATGAAACCTGGTTCTTTGAAAAAATCAACACAATTGATAAAACTTGCCAGATTTATTACAGAGAGAGGAGAGAGGACTCAAATAAACAAAATCAGAAATGAAAGAGAAGAAATAACAAGCAACACCACAGATATACAAATGATTATAAGAGAACATTTTGAAAAATTATATGCCAACAAAATTGGACAACTTGGAAGAGGATAAATCCCTAGAATATATAACCTACCAAAACTGAATAAGGAAGAAATAAAAAAGCTTGAACAGACTGAATACCAGCAAAGAAACTGAATCAGTAATCAAAAACCCCTCGGCAAACAAAAGTTCAGGACCAGCTGCCTTCACAGGTGAATTCTATCAAACATCTATTTTTTCAAAGACTTAATTATATATCTTAGGGGGACACAGAGGGAGACAGAGAGAATCCCAAGCAGATGCCACACTGAGCAATGAGCCCCACATGAAGCTCTATCTCATGACCCTGAAAACATGACCTGAGCCAAAATCAAGACTAGGACCTTTAACCACCTGAGTCACCCAGAAGCTCCTCTACTAATCATTTAAAGAAAAATTAATACCTATTCTTGAACTATTTCAAAATACAGAAGAAGAAGGAAAGCTTCCAAATTCATTCTATGAGGCCAGCATTACCCTGATACCAAAACCAGATAGAGACACCAGTAAAAAAGAGAACTAAAGGTCAACAATCTCTGATGAACATAGATGCAAAAAATTCTCAACAAAATATTAGTAAACTGAATTCAATACCATTGAAAAAAAATCATTCACCATAAGTAGTATTTAATCCTGGGTTGCGAGGGTGCTTCAATATCCACAAATCAATCAATGTGATTCATCACATTAATAAGAGAAAGCATAAGAACCACATGATCATTTCAACAGGTGCAGAAAAAGCATCTGACAAAGCCATGCATTCTTTCATGATAAAAAGCCTCTAAAATGTAGGCTTAGAGGGAGCATATCTCAACATACTAAGGCCTTATATGAAAAACCCCCAGCTAACATCATACTCAATAGGGAGAAACTGAGAGCCTTTCCCCTAAGACCACTTTTATTCAATATAGTCCTGGAAGTCCTAGCCACAGCAATCAAACAACAAAAAGAAATAAAAGGCATCCAAATTGGAAAGGAAGAAGTAAAACTCCCAGTATTTGCAGATGACATGATACCATATATAGAAAACCCTGAAGAATCTCCAAAAAACTACTAGAACAGACAAATGAGTTCGGTAGGGTCACAGGATATAAAATCAGTAAACAGAAGTCCGGTGCACTTTTATACACCAATAATGAAGGTAGCAGAAAAAGAAATTAACAAAATGGTCCCATTTACAATTCCACCAAAAATAATAATACCTAGGAATAAACTTAACCAAGGAGGTGAAAGATCTGTACTCTGAAAGCAATAAAACACTGATGAACGACTTGAAGATGACACAAAGAAATGGAAAGATACTCCATGCTCATGGATTGGAGGAACAAGTATTGTTAAAATCTCCACACTACCCAAAGCAATCTACAGATTTTTTTTTAAGATTTTATTTATTTATTTGACAGATCACAAGTAGGCAGAGAGGCAGGCAGAGAGAGAAGGGAGGAAGCAGGCTCCCTGCTGAGCAGAGAGCCCGATGCGGGGCTCGATCCCAGGATGCTGGGATCATGACCTGAGCGAAGGCAGCGGCTTTAACCCACTGAGCCACCCAGGCGCCCCGCAATCTACAGATTTAATGAAATCCCTATCAAAATACCAATAGCATTTTTCACAGAACTAGAACAAAAAACTCAAAAATTTGCATGGTACCACAGAAGACCCTGAAGACCCAAGGCAATCTTGAAACAGAACAAAACTGGAGGTACTGCAATCCTGGATTTCAGGATATACTACAAAACTGTGGTAGTGTAAACAGTAAGGTACTAGCTCAAAAACAGACACATAGATCGGTGGAACAGAAAAGACAGTCCAGAAATGAACCCACACATATATGGTCAATGCATTTTCAAGAAAGAGGCAAGGATATGCAATGGGAAAAAGACAGTCTCTTCAACAAATGATGTGGAAAAAACAGATAGCTACATGCAAAAGAACCAAAACTGGACCACATTCTTACACCAGACACAAAAACAAACTCAAAATAGATTAAGGAAATAAAGGTAAGAACTGGAACCACAAAAGTCTTAGAAGAGAGCACAGGCAGTAATTCCTCTGTCATGGCCATAGCAACATTTTTCTAGATGTTTCTCCTAAGGCAAGAGCAACAAAAGCAAAAACAAACTATTGGGACTGCATCAAAAAAAAAAAAAAAAAAAAAAAAAAAGCTTCTGCAGAGTCAAGGAAACTATCAACAAAACTGAGGGACAACATACTGAATGGGAGAAGATACTTACAAATGACATATCTGATAAAGGGTTAGGATCCAAATATCTATAAAGAACTTATACAAGTCATCACCCCCAAAACAAGTAATCCAATTAAAAATGGGCAGAAGATGTGAACACACATTTCTCCAAAGAAGACATACAGATGGCCAACAGACACATGAAAAGATGTTCAACATCACTCATCATCAGGGAAATGCAAATCAAAAGTACAATGAGATACCACCTCACGCCTGTCAGAATGGCTAAAATAAAAAATCCAAGAAGCAACTAGCATTGGTGAGGATGTGGAGAAAAAGGAACCCTTGTGCACTGTGGGAATGGTGGGAATACAAACTGGTGCAGCCACTTGGAAAACAGTATGGAGATTCCTCAAAAATTAAAAAGAGAACTAACCTATGACCCAATAATTCCACTATTGGGTATTTACCCAAAGACTATAAAAACACTAATTGGAAAAGATAGAAGTGCCTCTCTGCTTATTGCAGAATTATTTACAATAACCAAAGTATGGAATCACCCTGAGTGTCCATGGATAGATGAATGGATAAAGAAGTGACATATGTCTACAATGGAATATTACTCAGCCGTAAATAAGAATGAGATCTCACCATTTGCAACAACATGAATGGATCTAGAGAGTATAATGTTAAGTGAAATAAGTCTGTCAGAGAAAGACAAATACCCTAGGATTTCATCTTATGTGCGATTTAAGAAACAAAACAAATGAAGAAAAAAATGAGAGAAGCCAAAATACAGAGTCTTAACTATAAGAATAAAATGATTGTTACCAGAGGAGAGGTTGGTGGGGGTGGATGAAGTAGGTGAAGGTGATTAAGAGTACAGTACACTTATCATTATGAGCTCTGAATAATGTATACAATTGTTTAATTATTACATTGTGCACCTGGAGCTAATATAACACTGCATGTTAACTATACTGGAATTAAAATTTTAGTAAAGTAATCTCAAATATGTAATAATAGATACTTAAAAAGAGGAAATGTATAAAATGTTTCCTGAAGATTTTCTTTGTTTGGCAAAATATGAATTAATTTCATTCTTCTCTTTTGTATTCTTTTCCATATTTTTCAAATTTTCTAAAATAATAAAAATTTCTTTTCGGATGATGAATTAAAGAAAGATACCTTAAGGGGTATGTGGGTGGCTTAGTCTGTTTAATGTCTGGCTTCAGCTCAAGTCATGATGCCAGAGACCCTGACTGACACCCATAGGGGAGTGGGAGTCTGCTTCTCCCTTTTCCTCTGCTCCTAACCCCTGCTTGTGTGTAATCTCTCTCTCCATCCCCACCTTTCACGCTGTCTCTCAAATGACTAAATAAAAAAATCTTTTAAGAAATACCTTAAATATTGTTAATAATAGGTCCATCAGAGTTTGGAGGAGGTTTTAATGAGATTGTAGATGGATTAAAGGAGCTGATGGATTAAAGAAGCTAATGGCTAAAGAGATTATGATCAGTATGTTAGTTCTACCATCTAGAGAAAATGCATGAGATTGAATCCTCATTCCAGATGGTGCAGACCTTCAATTTTAGGTGTTAAAACTCTTTTTAAGAAATTTATATTTTTAATAGTCTTTAAAAAACTATTTTAGTACCGAGTCATTTTATTTAGTGAATTTTAACCATAAGGAAAATTGGGCTTAATTCATACACCATTTGATTTGGATTTATTCAATAGCTAAATTTGAATTTTTCATGTAATACATAATAAACTCATTCTAAATAGCGGTGAAAGTTCAAGGAATAGTCATAGCATTCTTATATTAATATACCCAGTGTCCTTAGTTTCCTGAGAGATACTGAGAGTTTATTTTGGTTATAAACTTACTGCAAGCTAAAAACTAGTAAGTGCACTCAAATTCTAGGAAATTTAGTGAGACTTACTAGTAATAAACTACTAAGAATGATCAGCTAGTTGCTCTCCTTTCCTCCATCATGTCACAAAAAATTTCAAGCACAACACCGAGTTAAATTACTTTACAGTGAACACTTATATACCTACATTTATATTTTCCATTAATATTTTATTTATCACCTAACTAGCCATCCATCTAAAATCCATCAATCCAACAAATTTTTTGATGCATTTCCAAGCAAATGGCACACTTCTCTTTACAGACTTCAGCATACATTATTAACAAGGTCTGAATATTTGTATTTCTTATGTAAAATTTGCACACACAAAAATGGAGAAATCTTAAGTATTCATTTGTTCACTTGTGACAGTGAATGCATTTCTGTAACTCATATCCCCAGCAAAATCTAGAATATTACCATCACCCCTTATGTCCCTTCTCCTGTCAATCTTTACCTCCATTTCCTGAAGAAAACATTGTTTTGATTATTTTATATACCACAGGTTAGTTTTGCCTGTTCTAGATCTAAATGGACTGATGCAGTATATACTCTTTAGGATAAGACTCCATTAATTTCAGCCTAATGATTTTGAGATTCATCCGTGTTTTTATGTATCAGCAATACATTCTGTTTTAATTGCTGAGTAGTATTCCATATACATATACCTGGATATTTATATGGAATATCAATATGGATCCTGGAGTATTTTCAGTTTATAAATATTATTAATAAAGTTAGTATTGCAGTTGTTTCATGGGAGGAACAATGATGATGTCTTTTAATAACAAAGTGGACTTTTTAATAACAAAGTTTGACTTTTAAACAACAGATAAGTTCAAGTGCACTAAAGAACTGATAAGGAAAAGAACTTCATGGAGAGGCATAGATCCCCATGGGAAAAGCTTCTTTGACATGTTCATAAGAGAGCACGCAGACTACATAACATTTTTCTAAACCTATGAACATAAAGCCTTCCAGCTCTCATTTATTATTCCCTGGGAAGGTTTTGCCAGAAAAAAAAAAACCAGGGGCACCTGGGTGGCTCAGTGGGTTAAGCCTCTGCTTCCCACTTAGGTCATGATCCCAGAGTCCTGGGATCGAGCCCCGCATCGGGCTCTCTGCTCAGTGGGGAGCCTTATTCCCCTTTCTCTGCTTTGTCTCTCTGCCTACTTGTGATCTCTCTCTGTCAAATAAATAAATAAAATCTTTAAAAAAAATAAAACCAAACAAATAATAGTAGTGAAAGATGCTGGTAAATGTATGAAATTATAAAGCAGCAATCTTTGGGATATACATTATCCAACTTCAGAAGTGTGCTGCTGTCAAGAAGGGGGTTCTCTAAGAAATCATCCTAAGTGTAAGATAATTCCTATCATTGGGATACTCAACAACTCCTGGCTTTTGACAGTTCTTTTATCAACTAATTACCAGAAAAACCCAAAAAGGGTTGACTGCTTAATTGTTGGGGAGCTTTGGGACCCTTTTGATGTCTGCTTTTGGCATACTAAAGAGACTTACACAAAGATAAAAAGCGTTCACGGCACTAAAAGGCTACTCTTAACAGATTAAAGCTTCATAGCTGGTTCAATGACAGAGGTCTTTCAATATATATGTTTTCTTTTCCCTCTAGAGTAAATATGCAATCATCGTGTTTAAATAATAAGAGAAGATTACACCAGAAAGGAAACCACAGAGTTTTATGTAGTCAAATGAAACAGAATGAGGTGAAATGAAATGCTCAAGATGATAAAAGAGAACAGATATTTTGCTAGAACAAATTTAATTTCTTATCCCCAATATTCCTTTTTAAAATTTTAAAATACTAGTTGTCTTTACCACAGACTCTTGTTTTGTGGGTGGCCTAGGTGTTATTTACTCCTGAAAACACTCTGCACCTGCCTTGACTTCCTTCTATAACCTATAGACAAAGATATCACCGAAAAGGAGATTTAAGTTTTCTTCATCTTGCAGGGAGAATATGAGGAAACAGGTGTTATAAGGAATCCAAGAGAGATCTAAAGCAGAGTCACAACCTTTAAGGAGTTGACAGTGCTGCTGAGACCAGATTAATATGGTTAGGACCCTGAGAAATGTGAAGAAGGCTGGATAAGAGCAAGTGGCAGGTAATAAGGCATAAACTTTAAGAAGGATCAGAGGAAAGTCAGACCCAAGGAAGTGATCAAACTTACAATAAGCCTTAGAGAAAGAACAGGATCTGATCTGACTAGGCAGAGATAGGGGTGGGGGAGGGCAGAGACAAAGAGAGACTGAAGAGATCATGGTAGAGGCTACATAGAAAGGACAGTGGGTAAGAGGTTAACAGCCTTTGGCTATTGTATTTCCTGTTGTTCCCAGGTAGTCAAGATACAATGTTAAAACAGGTGTACAATATTCATTTGTAGAGGTTATCATGTAGTTTATTAACTCGAATGTTTATTTTGCTGTTTTTAGTCTTCAACACAATTTTACGTTCTTTGAATAATTAAGCTATGTTGATTTCTGAAAGACATCAGCATCTCTGTGGGTTTAATAAACTTAATAATTCTTGTTAAATGAATGTCTGAAATGTCTGGATCTCACTTTCTTAGATGTAGATCTACCCTTGATACAGGATTTCTCCCCCTTAAAGGATTTTTCATCAAGGAACTCATAACTATAAGAGCTATTTTTGCTTTTAACTGAAATAATTGTATGGCTATCTTAAAAGTGGTCTTCTGAGCTCCCAGACCCTCTTTTCATCTGAAATAGTTTCCCTTACACATTATTAAAAAGAGAATGGTAAGGAAGTTGAGAGGAAGGAAGAAGCAAAATTACACAACAAGTGTGAGCCCTTCTCTTAAATTTATGATTGTTGAACATACTGCATTAAATCAGTCATTAAATATGATCAAATATGAATATGTATAAAGTAACTGAAGATTTTTCCTTCCTTTTAGATTTTTCTCATATTTAGGTAGTTGTCACTAATTTAAGAAAAGAGCTTACTATCCTTCAAAAATTCATTTTCAGTTTTTGACGGATTAGTACAGGGGCAGAAAAGAACAGGCGAAACACTATACTGAAAAGGAACACCAGTTAGGAGAAGAAACCTAACCTTCAGAGGTAAATCTATCATTCTCTCTCCTTTCCCTGCTAAGTCCAAGTTCTGCTTCTAAATCTTTATGTTTAATCCAGGAATTTAGATAACCTAATTGAATCTCAGTTTTTAAATCTTCAAAACAAGAGATATTTTTTACTACATGATTTCTGTTTCTTTTTGGTGTTACTTTTATCTCTAATGATGACCTAAATTATTATAGAATCTGAATATGAAGTTAGAGGATTAAATACTGTTAATTTACTATTAACAGTATTAATAAATACTATTAAATACTAGTAAATATTGTTCCATGAGGCCATGAAACAGTAATCAAGGAGTTATTTCAGGCAAATGTGAAAAACCCAAAGAAACTGGTATAGTATTTTAATATTCTTCACATTTTTGCTCTAGTTATAAAAATAAGAGCTGAAATAGTATCATTAACCTATTTAAAATTTTTATATCAATTTTTAAATTTGGCAAATAAGACCTTATTATATTACTTAAATAGAATGAATTCCCCCCTAAATTTCCCTAATGTAAATTGATCTTTATTTATTTGGGGGAAAAGATACCACTAGTTGGGCATATTCCTGTGGTTTTTTTCCAAGAGAAAAATTATTATACCTTTTTTAAGTCCAAATGTCTCTTTTTTTTTAAAATTTTTTATTTCTTTTCAGCGTAACAGTATTCATTGTTTTTGAACCACACCCAGTGCTCCATGCAATCCGTGCCCTCCCTACTACCCACCACCTGGTTCCCCCAACCTCCCACCCCCTGCCCCTTCAAAATCCTCAGGTTGTTTTTCAGAGTCCATAGTCTCTCATGGTTCACCTCCCCTTCCAATTTCCCTCAGCTCCCTTCTCTTCTCCATCTCCCCTTGTCCTCCATGTTATTTGTTATGCTCCACAAATGTCTCTTATTTCTAATGCTCCAAAGAGATGAAGATTCACTGGACTATGTGTTCTTCATCTATAGGAAGGAGGAAAGATGACACGAAGAGTCTTGTCGAAGTCTTCTTCTAGGTTTATACAACTTCTTGTTAGCAGAACTAGGAAGTGCTACATAATCTATTACTAAATGTCAGTAGCCCAGGAAGTAAGAGAAAGGACCATGCTCCTAACTCAATATTCAGTTACATTTTATTTGAATCTTGTGGTACACACTATGATGTGTTGTCAAAATTCCTCTCAGGAATGAAGCATTTAGGGGCACCTGGTGGCTCAGTCAGTTAAGTGTCTGCCTTCAGCTCAGGTCATGATCCCGGGGTCCTTGGATGGACCCCTGCATTGGGCTCCCTGCTCAGCGGAGTCTTGCTTCTGCTTTTCCTTCTCCCTCTGTGTGCACTCATCTCTCTCTCTCAAATAAATAAATAAATCTTAAAAAAAAAAAAAAAAGGAATGAAGCACTTGGGTAGCAGGGCAATTGTTCATCAGTGGTGAACTGGGATGCTCTGTTGAGGGAGGAAAATACATAAGCTGGTGTGATAGAGCAGGTGTTTGACTCATCTGGAGAAGGACAAGGACAACGGAGTTAAGTGGCTATTACTAAGCTCAACTTAAGCTCTTGGGTAAGAGAACAAAAAGCCCAAAGTGATTAACCAGCAATAAAAATCTAAGTACAAGGGGTGCCTGGCTGACTCAGTCAGAGGAGCATGTGACTCTTGATCTCTGGGTGTTAAGTTTGAGCTCCACGTTGGTTACAGAGATTATTTAAATAAAAACTTAAAAAAACAACAACAACAACAACTAAGTACAAAAGCCAGAGGATCTTCTTACCAGCATATAAAGAAGCTCATATATCTTATAATGAGAAAGTTAAAAAGCTGAGGTCCAGGCCTTAGTTCTCAGAGTAGCTGAGCTCCAAAAAAGTTCAAAGGTACAGCTAGGGTAGGTCTCCCATGCCATGTTCAGAGTCTGGTTTGGGAAAGAATACAATCCTGTACATGGAACGGACACATCTATGTTAATGCACATGAAACTTGAATCCCAAGATTTCTCTGGAATCACTGAGCCTACAAAAGTGGCTTATATCTCCCTTATAAGGTCTACCAGTCTCCCCTCCCTTGAAGTTGCTGCAGGTGCCTCTCCCTTGAGAGATAACATTTTACTCACCTCTTCCACCCTCCCTTAGGATCTTCCTCAACCTCCTTTCTTGGCTCCTAGGCCAAAAACTAAGCTTGTGTCTCAGTATAGCCTGTCTATAAATATTCTGGGTAACTAAGGAAAGAGAGGATGAAAGAATTTCAGGAACTAGCTATTGTGTATTGAAAGGATTTGGGAGATTACTCATTGTTCTACATTATGAGGCTGATGGACTAAACTGAAGCAGAACATACACTTTCCTGGAATATAAAATTTAATACCCTAGAAAGGACTGGAGATGATACCTACATCCAGATGGCTTTCAGAAACATGGAAAAAGTGACAGATCACATTAAGTAAGATGGGAATTTCAAAACTGCCGTGATAGATGATGAAAGAAGGGGTTTAAAATGGACTGGAGAAGTAGGCATTTTGAGTGGATGTATTTTGTATGGCTATAAACCTCCCAGAGGACGCTGTTCCACACACTGACCCAGAGTAATGTGCTCTTGGCATCACTAAGTTCAGTAGATTCTCTCCTTTTTAGGTCAAGTTTTCACATAATTTTAATTCACAGAATTTCACATCATTTGCAAAGTGGATGATACCAACTGGAAAGAATAGAGGCCGGTTACAAGGTGTAACTGTCAGAATACAGGTGAGTGCAGTTACCACAATGAACAGCAAGGCTGGCATGGCAGCAACATCAACCCCAGGATTTACAAGAGTTTGATAGTTAAAAGCACATTTTGGGAGTCCTACTCCAAGCCAAACAGTGTGAGGAACTTCATGGATCTACTCCCCAGCTCCTTGTGCCTAACAGGCAAGAGGAGTTAATATCTAGGAGTTAATATCTAGGGGTAATAGACCTTAACCACTTGATGGAGGCAGAGCTGCTATTATGGTGGGAGCAAGGAGGAATGCTTTTGATACCTGCATGATCTACTTGGGAGGTTCTTGGAACTCCCTTTCCCACCTAACAGACAAGTTCAGCAGTACTGCCCTGAGAAGGGTACAGTGGCAATGGGCTTAGTCACTCTAGGGATGAGGGTCTAGGGCTTAGCAAGGAAATTTAGTAAAAAAAAATTGATAAAACTGCCTATGAGGAGATTATAGAAGATGCATAAACACTACCTACCACTTGAAAAAGTTAAATCCACAAAAGCCACAAATCTGAAACAACAGAGACTAGTGGAAAAAGAAGGAGTCTTGAATTATTGCTGGAGGGTGTCTTCTTTCTTTTCCTTCACCACTGTGTTTTCCTGTCCCTCCACTTTGTCCCCAGACAACTGGATTACTTAATCAAAGACAGATGCTACACTATTCTAAATGCATGAGAAAAGATTTATGTCCAAAATGGACAACTAAAATCTTTTAGATTTTAAGAAAGCATTATGAAAATTGTTTTCTGTCTTACCTTCTTACATTATTTTAAACTTTTCTCCACGGCTTATGTGGATAAGAAAAAAAAATACAAAATAAAGCAATTCTTCTAACACTACAAATATAAAGTTATTTCTATCTCTATTATCTCTTTTACCTTCTGTTTTATAACTGGACACTGAGTTTCTTAGTTTAGTTGTTTGTTAGGATTATGCATGCCCTAGTCTCCATGAGAAGTTTTAATCGTGTCAAGAAGCCTATGTCTTTGATACCAGGGAAAGCTTGGTTAAAGAAGGATATATGACTGGATTCAAGTCAGTTAGGATTACTCATTACTTTTACCTCCCACCTCAGAAAATAGAAAACTTAGAATTCATCCTCAAGAGCATGAGTTTTGATGTTACATAGAGTCAGATTTGATTCCTGGCTCCAATATTTATTGTGTGATATTTATAGGTTGCTCAATTTCTTAAGGTTACTTTCATCCTATATATGATAGAGTTAATAACTACTAAATGAGATCAATAGCTAATTGAAAGAGAGAATATATTAAAACTTATTAGCAAAATTCTTAGCCCATCCAAAAAAACCCCAAAAAACAAAAAACGCTACATCTGCTCTGAATCAGTACCACCAATTAGAAACATGTTAGACAAGCAAGCAAGGAAGTAGGTACTGCACTGGAACCTATCCCTCAGGGTGCCACACTCTTTTGAATGCCTTCCTCAAATATTTTTTGAGTCTCAGTTTGCCATGCTTGGGACCAGCTGAGGTTACCAGTGTTATCTGGGTGGAGGTCTCTGTGTCTAGGCCTGGTCATGCATGAGTCAAGTTGTCAGATGTACCAAATTCAAAATTTAAAGTCCCTTTCCAGAGGCTTGGACTGTCTAGGGTTGGAAGTGCAGTCTGGGTTAGGAGCTCCAAGCCTGGAACAGCTTACCATTTTTCCCTTTTGGATCATTCCCTGGACCTCTACCTAAGATATGGGATTGACTAGAGTTCCCAAGGAACTCTGTGGATCATGCCTAAAGGCAAGGAGGGTATCCTGATGGGAAAATCCCCCCACCTGACTGGTAAAGTATTTCTTTCATGGGATAATGCAAGATTGGTATACCCGGCTAGTTCTGATATACTGATATGGGGTGACTCTCACTTATGTTGGACATCAGGTTTGCTCAGAACTCTGGGCTAACAATCATCCATTTCTGACCATTAGGCTTGAGCCCTGTGTGTGAATCTGTCAGTTGGTTCTCACTCATTTAGTTCCCGCTGCAGTGCTGCCTCTGGCCTCTAGCACCCCAAGAATAGTAGCCAGAATCCTTTACAATGTGTACCCCTCATCACTGGGACCCAAGATGGTCATCCCATCCCCTCTACATGCTCTGTGCCAAGTGTCAGAGAGTCCTCTGGGGAAACTACCACACCTGTCTCCTATAAGGATTCTTGAGACTGGGAAAGGGAGTACTTTTCAATGCCAAGGGCCCTTCTTACTGATGTCCTTTCTTTTCTCTGATTGATGTAGTAACGTTATATTCTCCCGGTCACTCTTAAGCTACAGTCAATAAAGGACAGACATTCTTTGTGCAAACAGGACTGCCCCATTACTCGACTTAGGGTCTCCTCACTTATCTTCTTTGCTGATGATGTGTGATGGCAGGGGTGTAGTTAATAATTGAAGAAATAATACTCTACAAATGCAGAGATGACAGTCTAAAGAGTTCAAGAGAAGACACAGTTGGAAGATGTGTTGTTCAATATCTATACTACAAACTTCTGAATGACAAATTGTCATTCATGTTTCACCATACCCTGGATGAGACTTGCATTTGTGGACATCGTCAAAGAAGCAGAGTAACAACCTCTGAAACAATCAATAGGACCATTATTGACAGGTAGCACACTGGTTGATTTAGCATCATGAGTAAAAATGTAATCAACATTTAAAAATTTGTATTAGTGAACTCAAGAAAGTCTTTATTATTTCAATATAAAAAGGTTGGGAAGAATCATGGCATTATGAGCAAAAATAGCATTATTTTTTTCTAATGGTGGGAGATAAGAAATCAGCCAGAAACAGCAATTTAGATATTATTGAATCAATTTGATAATAAAGAGGTGGTCCTTAGACCTGACAGGAAGAGATGGGGTCTAGGCATTATGAAGACTCTTTATGTGCACTGACTGGACAATAATAACAATATTTAAGTACCTTCTCTCTACTCTTTATTCAAATTCTTCATTGATAAATTAATATAACTTGAATGGGCCCTTGAGTTTTATAATACACTTAATCATGTTGTTTTTATTGACAGAATACCCACAGAATTTTGCTCTAGTCTCAACCATCTTAGGGACTGCTCTACTCTTGACTGCATCTAGCCATGCAGGTCATACATGCATAATTATAGAGGGCCCCATTCCCACAGACTTTAAGGAGAATGGCAACAAATTGTTCAGTGGAGACTGGACTTTTCTAGTCCCCTGTTATGTGCTTCCTCTTAGCCTTAGATTTCTTTTCACCTTTAAAACATTTTTTCCTTAACTCTTAGGTATTCTAAGCAGGTACTATCTGACTTTTTTCTCACCATCACTACAATCAAAAAAACCCAACAACCCAACCTCAACTGTGGTTCTCAAATCCATTCCATCCTGCCCATTTTCTTCATTAGTGACTAGGCTATTGGAAGAGGGTCCTCCTCTACCTTTGTCTCTTCCCTACTCTAGCTCCCCTTGGAGGACCAAATAACCCTCAAGTAACCATTCTATAATGGATACCTGAGTTCTCCAAAGCTTTAGGATAATATTTGAATCCCTCAGTAAGGTACACAATCTTGTCCAAACATCCATTTATTATTTAATCTGTTAATGTGAATACCACACACTTGATACTTCATTCCCATGGTCATCCTCTGAATATAAAATAAAATTTAAACATTTCATACATGATGACCTTTTCTCCCTAAAAAGCCTTTCCTCACATTGTATGTGTGACAAGGTATAATCACCTTATAAGATGCAGCTGAAAAAGGTTTTTTTCTGTGAAGTTATGCTAGGCTTTTAGGCAAATTAACAGCCTTCTCACCTATGGCCCCTACTGTAATACATTTACCATATTACATGTGAAATTACCAGTTTGCAGGTCTATCGTTATGCTGGACTGTGAGCTCCTTGAAGGCTGATACTCTATTTTATTCATATTTGCAATGCATGAGAAATAAGCATTTACTATCTATATATTAATGAATGAATAAATCCCCCTGGATTCTCACATGGATTTTCCATAACCCCTCTTTTTTTTTGTCTTTTTCTTATTCTTTTTTATTTTATTTTATTTTTTCAGTGTTCCAAGATTCATTGTTTATGCACCATACCCAATGCTCCATGCAATAGGTGCCCTCCTCAATACCCCCACCAGGCTCACCCACCCCCCCACCCCCCCACCCCCATCCCCTCCAAAACCCTCAGTTTGTTTCTCAGAGTCCACAGTCTCTAATGCTTGTCTCCCGCTCTGATTTACCTCACTTTTCCTTTCCTTCTCCTAATGTCCTCCATGTTATTCCTTATGCTCCACAAGTGAAACCATACAATAATTACTTTCTCTGCTTGACTTATTTCACTCAGCATAATTTCCTCCAGTCCTGTCCATGTTGATACAAAAGTTGGGTATTGTATTCATCCTTTCTGATGGATTTTTACAGAAATGTTGTTTTCTAGCCTAGCTTATAGTACACTTGTAAGTAAATGTGTTAGAGATTTAACTTGTTATTTTCGAAGGTACTCATAAAAAAATCATTACTATACAATTAATGAAAGATATAAGTGAAAGAAAGTTAAAAGAGACAAAATGATTATTTTATAAAAAGGTTTAAATTACGTACTTTTTAATTATGGGTATTCCTGAAGGACCATTTTGTGTCATTGAAACTTCTTTACTGATCTTACCCATAATGCTGAAAGAGTTGAAAGAATTGAGGGTAGGAAACCCATAGCAGAAATGGAATCTAAATTCTAATGACAAAATACAATTAAAATTCTAGAGTGAAATAGTATGAAAAACCTGTCATAAATCAAGAAAATAAAGAAGAAATCAAGTCACACATGAATATTAATGCTTAAAGTAAGCAGTTATTTACAAACCAGAAAGGCATTCAAATGGCAAATCATTAAAGAAAAAAAAAAAAAGAGAGAGAGAGAGAGGGAAAACAAAGTAAGAAAGTTGGATGAAGGTCTAAGGCAGAAATGAAATGAACCATAGGATCCAAGAGACTAGGAAAAGTAGTAAATGCAACAAATTTAAGGATCAAATATCAAAATGCCCTAATAATAATGACTATGTTCTTGTCCTGCTTTTTACGCTTTTCAACAGAGCCAAACCTGAACATATATAGGTGAGTGGGTACACTAAATACAAGAGTAAATTTGTTAAAATTACCCTCAGCCTTAGCAAGAGCAAAGGAATCACATCATGTTTTTATTACAGATCTTTTAATTAATTTATTTAAATTCCAGTATAACTAATATTCAGTGTTATATTAGCTTCAGATATACAATGTACTGATTCAATAATTCTATACATAATTCAGTGATTATCACAATAAGCATACTCTTTATCCCCTTCACCTATATTACCTTCTTTTATTTCCCCTCTGGTAACCACCTGTTTGTTCTCTATCTTTAAGAATGTGTGTTTGTCTTTTTTTCTTTGTTCATTTGTTTTGTTCCTTAAATTCCACATATGAGTGAAATCTGATAGTATTTATCTTTTTCTGACTGACTTATTTCACTTAGCATTATACCATTTAGATCCTTCCATGTTGTTGCAAAATGGCAAGACCTTATGCTTTTTTATGACTGACTTATATTCCAGTGTGTGTGTGTGTGTGTGTGTGTGTGTGTGTGTGTACTTCTTTATCCATTCATCTATCCATGGACACTCAGGGTTATTGTAATAATTCTGCAATAAGCAGAGAGGCACTTCTATCTTTTCCAATTAGTGTTTTTATAGTCTTTGGGTAAATACCCAATAGTGGAATTATTGGGTCATAGGTTAGTTCTCTTTTTTAATTTTTGAGGAATCTCCATACTGTTTTCCAAGTGGCTGCACCAGTTTGTATTCCCACCATTCCCACAGTGCACAAGGGTTCCTTTTTCTCCACATCCTCACCAATGCTAGTTGCTTCTTGGATTTTTTATTTTAGCCATTCTGACAGGCGTGAGGTGGTATCTCATTGTACTTTTGATTTGCATTTCCCTGATGATGAGTGATGTTGAACATCTTTTCATGTGTCTGTTGGCCATCTGTATGTCTTCTTTGGAGAAATGTGTGTTCACATCTTCTGCCCATTTTTAATTGGATTACTTGTTTTGGGGGTGATGACTTGTATAAGTTCTTTATAGATATTTGGATCCTAACCCTTTATCAGATATGTCATTTGTAAGTATCTTCTCCCATTCAGTATGTTGTCCCTCAGTTTTGTTGATAGTTTCCTTGACTCTGCAGAAGCTTTTTTTTTTTTTTTTTTTTTTTTGATGCAGTCCCAATAGTTTGTTTTTGCTTTTGTTGCTCTTGCCTTAGGAGAAACATCTAGAAAAATGTTGCTATGGCCATGACAGAGGAATTACTGCCTGTGCTCTCTTCTAAGACTTTTGTGGTTCCAGTTCTTACCTTTATTTCCTTAATCTATTTTGAGTTTGTTTTTGTGTCTGGTGTAAGAATGTGGTCCAGTTTTGGTTCTTTTGCATGTAGCTATCTGTTTTTTCCACATCATTTGTTGAAGAGACTGTCTTTTTCCCATTGCATATCCTTGCCTCTTTCTTGAAAATGCATTGACCATATATGTGTGGGTTCATTTCTGGACTGTATTTTCTTTTCTTTTTTTTTTTTTAAAGATTTTATTCATTTATTTGACAGAGGTCACAAGTAGGGAGAGAGGCAGGCACAGAGAGACGGTGGAGGAAGCAGGCTCCCTGCTGAGCAGAGAGCCCAATGCAGGGCTCGATCCCAGGACCCTGAGATCATGACCTGAGCCGAAGGCAGAGGCCTAAACCACTGAGCCACCCAGGTGCCCCTGGACTGTCTTTTCTGTTCCACCGATCTATGTGTCTGTTTTTGAGCTAGTACCTTACTGTTTACACTACCACAGTTTTGTAGTATATCCTGAAATCCAGGATTGCAGTACCTCCAGTTTTGTTCTGTTTCAAGATTGCCTTGGGTCTTCAGGGTCTTCTGTGGTACCATGCAAATTTTTGAGTTTTTTGTTCTAGTTCTGTGAAAAATACTATTGGTATTTTGATAGGGATTTCATTAAATCTGTAGATTGCTTTGGGTAGTGTGGAGATTTTAACAATACTTGTTCCTCCAATCCATGAGCATGGAATATCTTTCCATTTCTTTGTGTCATCTTCAAGTCGTTCATCAGTGTTTTATTGCTTTCAGAGTACAGGTCTTTCACCTGCTTGGTTAAGTTTATTCCTAGGTATTATTATTTTTGGTGGAATTGTAAATGGGACCATTTTGTTAATTTCTTTTTCTGCTACCTTCATTATTGGTGTATAAAAGTGCACCGGACTTCTGTTTACTGATTTTATATCCTGTGACCCTACCGAACTCATTTGTCTGTTCTAGTAGTTTTTTGGAGATTCTTTAGGGTTTTCTATATATGGTATCATGTTATCTGCAAATACTGAGAGTTTTACTTCTTCCTTTCCAATTTGGATGCCTTTTATTTCTTTTTGTTGTTTGATTGCTGTGGCTAGGACTTCCAGGACTATATTGAATAAAAGTGGTGAGGCTGGACATTTTTGTCTTGTTCCCGATCTTAGGGGAAAGGCTCTCAGTTTCTCCCTATTGAGTATGATGTTAGATGTGGGTTTTTCATATAAGGCCTTTAGTATGTTGAGATATGCTCCCTCTAAGCCTACATTTTAGAGGCTTTTTATCATGAAAGAATACATGGCTTTGTCAGATGCTTTTTCTGCACCTGTTGAAATGATCATGTGGTTTTTATGCTTTCCCTTATTAATGTGATGAATCACATTGATTGATTTGTGGATATTGAAGCACCCTTGCAACCCAGAGATATGTTTATCAGAGATTATTGACTTTTAGTTCTCTTTTTTCTGGTATGTCTATCCGATTTTGGTAGCAAGGTAATTCTGGCTTCCTAGAATGAATTTGGAAACATTCCTTCCTCTTCTGTATTTTGGAATAGTTTGAGAAAACTAGGCATTAACTCCTCTTTAGATGTGGTAGAATTCACCCGTGAAGCTCTCTGGTCTTGGATTTTTATTTGTTGGGAGTTTTTTGATTGACAACTTCATTGTTTGTTATCAGTCTGTTCAAATGTTCTGTTTCTTCCTGCTTCAATTTTGGGAGGTTTTTTCATTTCTGGGAATTAATTCATTTCTTCTTCATTGTCTAATTTGTTGGCATAAATATTTCATAATCTTTATAATCCCTTTTGTATCTATAGTGTTGGTTGTTATTTCTCCTCTTTCTTATTGTTTTTATTTGAGTCCTCTTCTTTTTTCTTTTGATGAATCTGGCTAAATGTTTTTTGATTTTGTTGATTTTTTCAAGGAAGCATCTCCTGGTTTCATTGATCTGTTTTATTGTGAGATTACATTTTATGCAAAGTCTTCTTTCACTGATTTTTTTTCTCTAAATTTTATGATCTGAGTAGTTTTTAAATATTACATAATATTTTTCATATAAATGATTGTTATCATTCTTTTTAAATTCACTTGTTTGGACATTCATTCAAAAACATTTATTGAGGGGCACCTGGGTGGCTTAGTGGGTTAAGCATCTGCCCTTGGCCAAGGTCATGATCTCAGGTTCCTAGGATCAAACCCCTCTGCTCAGTGGGGAGTCTGCTTCTCCCTCTCCCTCTGATCCTCTCCGCTGCTCCTCCCTCCCCTCTTCTTGTGTGCTCTCTTTCAAATAAATAAAAATCTTTTTAAAAAAAACACATTTATTGAGTACTTCATGTGCTATATTATGTGAGATGCTGAGAAAATATGGACCAGCCAAATAATAATGATTCCTGTCCTCATGAAACCTCCACTTCAGTAGGGGTGATAGACATTTTAAAAAGGCACAGAAGTCAATAAAGAAGCACCAATGTGTTAAGCACATTAAAGGAAAATAAATTTATAAAGGTGTTCAAGAAAGTAGTACACTGGGGGGCCTAATGTATTTTTGTTTTAGTAGAGATTACAAATGACTCAGTGTCCTTTGAATTTTATGTCTGTTTCTTGCTCTTTCAACAGAATTGGAAACTTTAGGTGGAGACTTTTAGTTTATCATGTTTATGTCCTCATGTAGCAGTAAATATTATATCTTGAACACAGAGCACTCAATGAACACACATTCAATAAATTAATTACTGTCTATATGTATTTGGTTTCCTATCAAAGGTTTTTCATTTTTGTTGGTGTTTTTATACTTTCCATTTCTTTTACAACATAAAGTTTGTGAACTTAAAATCTGAGTGTAATGTATAAAGACAAATATAAAGAAAGCAAAATAGGAAGCCTGTGAGGTATTGTTAAAGCCATCCCTGTTTTTTAAACTTCTTGATTTACACATTTCATTTTTTCTTTTTAGTATTTTTTAAAAGTGTAATGAAACTGGCTTTCACTGGTGAAAGCTTCATAGTCTTAGTCTCATTATTTTTCACTCACTGTATCTATAAATGGTGTTTTAGTCATATCTTTTTAAATAAAAAATATTCTGCAAAATTTTTTAAATTAATTACAACAAGAAGTCAAACCTCTCAAGAGAAGTCAGAGTTCCATAATTCTGACCTGCATCTTTGTTTTTTTTTTTTTTAATTTCCAAGACTACACACATACATTCTTCAGTAGCAATAAGGTGTTTATAGGCTTTTGAGAATTTCACAAGATAGAATAGTAATAAACAGATGACAAATATGACTGTCTTCACAATGAAGTGTCACTATTTGTGCTCTATAAGGGACTTCCAAAGATGTAATTATCTTTGAGAATTAAATTGGACTTATACTTACAAGGGGCTCTACTTGAGCCTTTTTTCCTCCAAACACATTATTTCAATCTGATTGGTTTTCATGGCCTCAAAAGTAATTCACAGTACAAAATGTTGTGGGATAAATGAGAAATATTAAAAACAGACTTCAGCTATGTTGATTCACAGAGATATTCTAGATTTCATTTCTTTAGTAGTCTTCTGAAATATAAGAAGTCTTCTGAATATAATATATATAAATATATATATTTATATATAATATAATATATAAATATAAGTAGTCTTCTGAAATATAAATAAATATAAATAAATATAAATATAAATAAATATAAATTTGATTTATAGGTATAATTTTTATAATATAAATTTGATTTATAGGTATAATTTTTAAGCATATGGCAAAAGTCCTAAAGAAAAATGAATACCTAAATTTATTTTTCATAATAGTTTGATATTCAGACTTCAGTAATGTATTGAAAAATGTTAGAAAAAGCTTTTGTACTTAGTGACAGATTAAATCTTGATTTATCTTTACCATGGGGGATTAAATACTATTAGATATAAACC
Source organism: Martes martes (assembly GCF_963455335.1). NCBI lineage: Eukaryota > Metazoa > Chordata > Mammalia > Carnivora > Mustelidae > Martes > Martes martes. The sequence continues at coordinate 76,696,858 of NC_137888.1, forward strand.
TTTTAAAGAAAAGGACCGTGCTTCAAATTGATTTATACCAATATCCAGTGCCTTCTACATAGAAGATACCTGGTAATTACTGGATGGATGGATGGTTGGATGGATCCATGCAAAATAAACTTCTCCCTCATCAGTGTTCTAAGGAAATGCCTTCTCATCTAACTGCCATGGTACTAGTTTATTTTTATTTTTAAAATGACATTCCCAAGGTCTGAGCAGAAGGCCATTATAATCATACTTTAAAATTAAATCAAGAATTGTCCTATTATTTCTATTTAAATTTCTCAGGCACAAGGCAAAAGCTAGACTGCAAATCATCTCCCAGTCAAATAAAATGCTTTGTTTTCTTTAGTTATTATGTTTTCCCTATATCCTTTTGCTGCTCAGTTGTTTTCCTCAATTGACTTGAAGATTGTAGTCCCCAGAAAGATCTATTTTTACAACCTGAATGAATTATAGCTTAAGCTGCTTCCTAGCTGAGGAAGGTAGCTATTAAAATGCTAAACCACTGAGGTTGGAAAGTGCCCAGTGGAAAGTGACTGTACAGGAAAGTGAGCATACATGCTGTCAGAAAAAGGAACATTTCAATGCATTCCATCCAGGCCAAAGATGCCACTAGAGTTTGACTGGAAACCGGTTGTGATTCACATTGATGACTCATGAAAACCACAATTCAGTTTACTTTTCAGCTACTGCTGCTGTTTTAGATCACTCAGGTCCTACATTGGTTGGGGGAAGTCACAGATATCAGCATGGACAAAATCAGAACTGACATATTTTTATTGACTTTCACTTCAGCAATTTGATCATTACTGAAGGCAATTCTACTTCCATGGGTTTGACCTTAGCCATCTGAAAATGCAAAAAATAGATTTAGTGATTGACAAGTTCCAATCAAGAGTGATTGATAACTGTAAAAATAAGGTTTTCTAAAAAAGAAGGCAATTTAGAGACATTTAAAACATCTCCATTGACACTCAGGAAGGTGTTGCTGTGCTGTTTAGAATTCCTTCTATTTCCATACAGATCAAGAAAGGTTAGTGATGCCAGAACTGTATTGGAGGTCCCCAAAGGTCTGGTTTTCTGGTAGAAACACAACACAAAGTCTCTTGGAGCAATGGGTCCTGGCTGATTTCTACTGTAATAATAGCTTCTGTGGAGACATTGGGGCCATCACGATGTAAAAATAAGGTAATATATTTTATTTTTCTTCTGAAAATCAGGTGTACAAAGTTGAACTAATCATAAATGAACTAATGTAAATTGTTTGTTTGACAGCTCATGTCTGTCTATATGTATACATAGTTAGGAAAATGAAACTTATAAATATTCAACCCAGGAACTACGATATTAAGAGTAACTTACGTGTTCATCCTTGTTTTCCTGTTCTAACCTAGATCCATACTTACCCACTCATCCTTCTGTCAGCCACTCTCTCAAGAATTTTGTGTTTTCTATTTTCTTGCTTTATAAAAGTGAGCCATATTTCATATGTATACATGCCTAAAGAATGTATACATTGTGCATTCTTATGTATACCATTTTTAATCTACTGTATTTTTTCTTCACTCAGACTTAGTGTACCCAGATTCATGCTTATTGTTGCATCTAGCTGTAGTTCATTAAGTTTTCACTGCTGTATAGTATCCCACTTTGTAAAAACAATACCATTCATTTGCTCCTTCCCTCATCAAGAGCATTTGAGCTGTTTCCAGATTGATTGTTTTCCTCAGTCAGAGAGAACTACAATCAGTATTCTTGTACAGGTGTCCAAATACCTAGGGTTAAACTGTCAGTGAAATGGCTGAGTCATGGGATATACAAATTTTGAACTTTATAGACATGCCAAGTTGTTTTCTAGTGAGGTCGTATTGAATCATCAGCTTGTACTAGCAATGCAGAAAATCTGGGTTTCATCTGCATCTCTCCATCTCTCTACATTCTCAGACTTCTTAATTTTTGCCAATCAAATATTGGATATATAGTGGATTTACATATTCTTGATATTAGACTTCTTTGGGTTATATATGCTACAAATATCTTCTTGTAATTTGTACCTTGTTTTTCTTTTTCTTTTCCTTTTACCATTTTTTAAAATTTTAATTCAAGTGAACTAACATATGGTATTATTGTAGTTTCAGGTGTACAACATAGTGATTAAACAGTTCCATATGTTACTCAGTGCTCATCATGGTACGTGTACTCTTAATCTCATTCAATATTTCATTTATCCCTCCACCTACCTTCCCTCTGGTAATCATCTGCTGGTTCTCTATGGGTAAGAGTCTGTGTTTTTGGTTTGTCTCTCTCTTTTTTTCCCTTTTATTCATTTGTTTTGTTCTTATATTCCACATATGAGGGAAATCATATAGGATTTTTTTTCCCTGGCTTATCTCACTTAGTATTATATACTCTAGTTCCACACATTTTATGACAAATAGCAAAATTTTATTCTTATTTATGGCTGGGTTATAGTCTAGTCTATATCTATCTATCTATATAGATACAGATATACATCTATATACATATACATCTGTATGTATATACCACTTCTTTATCCATCCATCTACCCCTGGACACTCAGGCTGTTTCCATAGTTTGGCTGTTGTAAATAATGCTGCAGTAAACATAGGGGTGATTATATCCCTTCAAATTAGTGTATTTGTATTCTTTGTTTAAATATACTGTGTGATTACTGGATCATATGGTAGTTCTATATATTTTAGGGAACCTCCATACCGTCTTCCACAGCGGCTGCACTATTTTGCACTCCCACTAGCAGTGCGCAAGCGTTCCTTTTCCTCCGCAATCTCACCAACACTTGTTGTTTCTTGCATTTTTTATTTTACCGATTCTGACAGGTATGAGGTAATATCTCACTGTGGTTTTGATTTGCATTTCCCTGATAATGAGTGATGTTGAGCATCTTTTCATGGGTCTGTTGGCTATCTGTATATTTTCTTTGGAGAAATGTGTGTTCATGTCTTTTACCCATTTTTAATTGGATTATTTGTTTTGGGGGTGATGAGTTGTGTAAGTTCTTTATATATATTTAGATACTAATCCTTTATTGGGCATGTCACTACAAATATCTTCTCCTGTTCCACAGGTTGTCTTTTAGTTTGTTGATGGTTTTCTTTGCTATGCAGAAGCTTTTTATTTTTATGTAGTCCCAATAGTTTATTTTTGCTTTTGTTGCTCTTGCCTTAGGACATGTATCTAGAAAGATGTTGCTATGGTCATGTCAGAGAAATTATAGCCTATGCTCTCTTCTAGGATTTTTATGGCTTCAGTACTCCCACTTAGGTCTTTTAATCTATTTGTAGTTCATTTTTGTGTATGATTTAAGAATGTGGTCCAGTTTCATTCTTTTGCATATATTTGTCCAGTTTTCCCAACACCATTTGTTGAAGAGACTTTTTCCCATTGCATATTCTTGCTTCCTTTGTCAAATATTAATTGACCATTAATTATAATTTTATTTTTGGGCTTTCCACTCTGTTCCATTGATCTATGTGTCTGTTTCTGTGCCCATATCACACTATTTTGATTACTACAACTTTGTAATATAACTTGAATTTCAGAATTGTGATACTTTCTGTTTTTCTTTCTCAAGATTGCTTTGGCTCTTCAGGTTCTTTTGTGATTCCATACAAGTTTTAGGATTGTTTGTTCTAGTTTTGTGAAAAATGCTGTCAGTATTTTGATAGGGATTGCATTAATCTATAGATTGCTTTGGGTAGTATGGAGATTATAACAATATTTGTTCTTCTAATCCATAAGTGTGGAATATCTGTCTACTTTGTGTCATCTTCAGTTTTTTCAGCAGTGTTTTACAGTTTTCAGAGTACAGGTCTTTTATCTCCTTGGTTAAGTTTATTCCTAGGATTTTACAAATTTTGTTGCAATTACAAATGGAACTGTTTTAATAATTTCTCTTTCTGCTACTTCATTATTAGTTTATAGAAGTGAAACAGATTTCTGTGTATTGATTTTGTATACTGCAACATTACTGAATTAATTTATCAGTTCTAGTAACTTTTTGGTGAAATCTTTAGAGTTTTCTATATATAGTATCATGTTATCTGCAAATAATAAAAGTTTAACTTCTTCCTTACTAGTTTGAATGCCTTTTATGTCTTTTTGTTATCTGATTGCTGCGGCTAGGACTTCTAGTACTATATTCAATAAAAGGGGTGAGAGTGGAGATCTTGTCTTATTCCTGATCTTAGGGAAAAAGCCAGTTTTACCAATTGCATATGACGTTAGCTTTGGGTTTTTCCATATAGAACTTAATATGTAGAGTTATGTTCCTTGTAAACCTACTTTGTGGAGGATTTTGATCATGAATGGATAATGTGCTTTGCCAAAAGTATTTTCTGCATCTACTGAAATGATCATATGGTTTTTATCCTTTCCTTTGTTGGTGTAATGTATTATCACTCTTGCAACCCAGAAATAAATCCCTCTTGATCATGGTGAATAATTTTTTAAATGTATGCTGGATTTAGTTTGCTGATATTTTGTTGAGGATTTTTGCATCTATGTTCATCAGAGATTATTGACCTTTAGTTCTCTTTTTTGGTGGTGTCTTTATCTGGTATGAGTATCAGGGTATAATCCTGTCCTAATAGAATGAACTTGGAAGTTTTCCTTCCTCTTCTATTTTTCCTAATAATTCAGGAAGAAAATAGATGTTAACCCTTCCTTAAATGTTTGGTAGAATTCACATATGGAGCTGTCTGTTCTTGAATTTTTGTTTGTTGGGAGGTTTTTGTTTTTTGTTTTTTGTTTTTAACTACTGATTCAATTTCATTGCTGGTAATCAGTCTGTTCAAATGTTCTGTTTGTTCCTGCTTCAGTTTTGGAAGGTTATATGTATCTAGGTTGTCAAATTTGTTAGCATTTGTATGGTTGCTTTTATTTTTGTGTTTTCAGTTGTTATTTTTCTTTCATTTCTGATATTATTTATTTGAATATTTGAATCCTCTTCTTTTTTTGAAGAGTCTAACAAGAGGTTTATTGATTTTCAAAGAACCAGCTCCTGCTTTTACTGATGTGTTCTTTTAAAAAAATTTCTGTATTATTTATTTCTGCTCTATTCTTTATTATTTCCTTCCTTTTGCTGGTTTGGGGTTTTGTTTGCTCTTTTCTAGTTCCTTTAGATGCAAGGTTAGGTTGTGTATTTGAGCTTCTTACTGCTTGAGGTAGGCCTGTATTTATGTAAGTTGCCCTCTTAGAACTGCTTTTGCTGCATCTCAGATTTTGAATTGTTGTGTTTTCATTTTCATTTATCTCCCTGTAACTTTTTAATTTCTTGTTTGACCCTTACGTTGTTCAGTGGCATGTTATTTAACCTTAATGTATTTGTGCTTTGTCCAGATTTTTTCCTGTGATTGATTTCTAGTTTCATAGTGTTGTGGTCTGAAAAGACACATGGTATGACTTAGACCTATTTCAAATTGTTGAGACTTGTTTTGTGGCCTAACATGTTATCTGTTCTGGAGAATGTTCCATATGCACTTGAAAGAATGTGTATTCTGCTATTTAGGATGGAATGTTCTGATTATATCTGTTAAATACATCTGGTCCAGTTTGTCATTCAAAGTCACTATTGATTTTCTGCTTGGATAATCTGTGCATTGATGTAAGTGGGGTGTTCAAGTCCCCTACTATTACTGTATTACTATTGATGAGTTCCTTTATGTTTGTTATTAGCTGCTTTATGTATTTGGGTGCTCCCAATGGGTGCATAAATATTTACAATTGTTGTAGCTTCTTGTTGGATTGTCCCTTTTATTAAAATGTAGTGTCATTCTTTGTTTCATGTTACAGTCTTTGTTTTAAAGTCTATTTTGTCTGATAGAAGCATTGTCCCCCTCCCAAGCACTTTCTTTTGGCAACCATTTCATGATAAATGTTTCTCCATCCCCTCACTTTCAATCTTCAGGTGTCTTTCAGTCTGAAATGAGCCTCTTGTAGGCATCATATATAGATGGATTTTTTTTTAATCCATTCTGTCACCCTCTGTCTTTTGATTGGAGCAGTTAGTCCATTTATGTTCAAAGTAATTATCAATAAATATGTATTTGTTGCCGTTTTGTTATTTGTTTTATGGTTGTTTTGTAGTTTTTGTCTGATACTTCTCTTGCTTTCTTTTGTGGTTTGTTGGCTTTCTTTAGTGATATACTTGGATTCCTTTCTCTTTATTATTTGCATATCTGTTATTGGTTTTTGATTTTTTGGGTACCGTTAGGTTTGTATATAACATCTTCTGTATATCAGTCTGTCTTAAGTTGATGGTTGCTTAAGTTTGGACTCATTCTTTTCTCTTCTCCCTCATACATTTTAGGTATATGGTGTTATATTTTACAACTCTATGTGCGTGCATGTGTATGAATCCCTTGATTAATTTTCACAGATATACCTATTTTTATTTCTTCTGTTTTTCCTACTTTTCATACTCTCAGGAAAGTGGTCTTTCCTTTCCACTCAAAGGGTCACCTTTGAAATTTCTTGTAGGTCTGGTTTGGTGTTCATGAACTTCTTCAGTGTTTGTCTTAGAAAACTCTTTATTTCTCCTTCTATTCTGAATGGTAGCCTTGCTGGTTAGAGTATTGTTGTCCACAGGTTTTTTGTTTGTTTTTTTCCTTCCAGCACTTTGAATATATCATTCCACCCCCTTCTGGACTGCAAAGTTTCTGCTGAAAACACCACTAAGCCTTATGGGATTTCCCTTGTATGTAACTGCCTTATTTTCTCTTGCTGCTTTTAAATTCCTCTCTTTATCACTACTTTTTGACATTTTAATTACAGTGTGTCTTGATGTGGAGCTTCTTGGTTTACTTTTGAGGGGCTCTCTGTGCCTCCTGGATCTGGATATCTGTTTCTTTCCTTAGATGAGGGATCTGGATATATATATTTCTTTCCCTCAATGAGGGAAAGAGCCATTATTTCTTCAAATAAATTTTCTTCTCCCTTTTCTCTCTTTCTTCTTCTGGGATCCCTATAACGTGAATGTTATTATACTTGATGGAGTCACAAAGTTCCCTAAGTCTATTCTCATTTTGCATAATATTTTTTTCTCTCACCTGCTCTGCTTGATTGCTTTTTATTACTAGGTCTTCTGGGTCACTAATTTGTTCCTCAGCTTCCTCTAACCTGTTATTTTTCCATCCAGTGTATTTTTAATTTCATTTGCTGTATTCTTCATCTCTAATTAGTTGTTTTTTTTTAAATTTCTTTTTTAAGATTCTCACTGATGTCCTCCACTCTTTTCTCAAGTCCTGTATCTTTATGATCATTACTTTTAGATTCTCTATCAAGCGTATTATATCTGTTCTGCTTAGGCTTTTGCTATGGTTTTGTATTGTTCTTTCATTTCAGACATATTTCTCTGTGTCCTCATTTTGCCTAACTCTCTGTGTCTGTTTCTGTGTGTAATGAAAGTCAGCTATCTCTCCTGTTCTTGAAGATGAGGTCCTGTAGTGTAGTTTCCCCAATTCCCCAGAACCCAGAGCTTCAGGGGATGTCTCCTATATATGCTGCATATGCTGTGCTGTTTTGTCCTGGTCATTTTTCTTTTAGTGCAGTCATCTGCAGAGGCTCTCATTGCCTGTTGTGGGCAGTATTTGGTCACCAGCTGGGTGGAAGACACTGCTTCAAAAAGGTGTGCCTTGGGCTTTAGCAGCACCCACTGCTGCCGCTGCTAGGCTGCTGCCGCTGCTAGGACCAAAGACCCACAAAACATGTGGATTGGGAAACACCATGTTGGCAGAATTTGAGCGAGTATTCTGAAAGAGGGGACCTGATATGCTGGGACTGAGGCAGGTGTACTGGAAATTGCCAAAGTAAGGGGTATTGGGAGGGCTGGGGTTGGTAAAAGCAGGTTAGATAGCAATTGTAGGCACTGCACTGGTTCCTGCAGGTGGCCATGTGTTTATGCTAGCAGGCAGGAGAGGGAAACAGCCTACCAGCTCCTTTGTGTCTGGTGGAGGCTCCCTTCAAGACTTCCTCTGAATTGACTGATTTACTCGCCCTCTTGTATGCCCCAGGCATTTTTTAAAAATTAATTTTATTTTTTCAGTGACCCAAGATTCATTGTTTATGCACCACACCCAGCGCTCCATGCAATATGTACCCTCCTTAATACCCACCACCAGGCTCACCTAACCCCCCATTCCCCTCCCCTCCAAAACCCTCACTTCGTTTCTCAGAGTCCACAGTCTCTCATGGTTCATCTCCTCCTCTGATTTCCCCCAATTCACTTTTCTATACTTTCAGTGCCATCCTGATCAAAATTCCACCAGCATTTTTCAAAGTGCTAGAACAAATAATCCTAAAATTTGTATGGAACCAGAAAAGACCTCAAATTGCTGAGGAAATGTTGAAAAAGAAAAGCAAAACTGGGGGCATCATGTTGCCTTATTTCAAGCTTTACTACAAAGCTGTGATCACCAAGACAGCATGGTACTGGCACAAAAACAGACACATAGACCAGTGGAACAGAGTAGAGAACCCAGATATGGACCCACAACTCTATAGTCAAATAATCAACAAAGCAGGAAAAAATATCCAGTGGAAAAAAGACAGTCTCTTCAATAAATGGTGCTGGGAAAATTGGATAGCTATGTATAGAAAAATGAAACTTGACCATTCTCTTACACCATACACAAAGATAAACTCAAAATGGATAAAAGACCTCAACATGAGGCAGGAATCTATCAAAATTCTAGAGGAGAACATAGGCAGTAAACTCTTCGACATTGGCCACAGCAACTTCTTTCAAGATCTGTCTCCAAAGGCAAAGGAGACAAAAGTGAAAATGAACTTTTGGGACTTCATCAAGATCAAAAGCTTCTGCAAAGCAAAGGAAACAGTCAACAAAACAAAGAGGCAACCCAAGGAATGGGAGAAGAGATTTGCAATTGACACTGCCCCTGTCATTTTTAAAACTGCTGCCTTTATGCTGTATCTCCAAAGGCTATTAGTCCTGTTGTCTCTTTAAGGGCAGGAACTCAACTTTCTATCACCATCTTCTCCCAGAACTGAGCTTACTGACTTTTAAAATTCCAGGCTTTAAGTCCCACTGGTTGTAAGAATTCACAGAATTCAGTGTCTCTTGCTTTCAAAAGCAGATGCATGGGGATTGGTTTTTCCTGTGTGGGCTTCCCAGTGTGAAAGTTTGTTTCTTTTCCTTCTCTGCAATGTGGCTCCCTCCCTCCCTTGGACATGTGAGGTCCCTCTAACTCCATACTACATCTTTATCTTCCTACCTTTTTTTTTTTTTTTTTTAAGATTTTACTTATTTATTTGACAGAGAGAGACACAATGAGAGAGGGAGCACAAGCAGGGGAAGTGGGAGAGGGAGAAGCAGGCTTCCCACTGAGCAGGGTCCCTGATGTGGGTTTCAATCCCAGGACCTTGGGATCATGACCTGATCTGAAATACTTAACGGGTAAGCCACCCAAGCACCCACTTCCTACCTTTTTTGATATCACCTCTTCTCTGCCTTTAGTTGGAGAGTTTGTTCTGCCAGTACTGGGGTCATTTTCTAGGTTATTTATGCTGATGTGAGGTGGTTTAGTTGTATCCATGGGATGAGGTATGTTTAGGGTCCTTTTACTGTGTTATCTTCCCAGCCTCCTGTTTCACTTGCTTTAAGGTATGTTTGGATGAGCAATATTTGTTAATAAGGTAAAATATTTTATCAGGGTTTTTTTCTTTCCTGGTGAGTTTTTGTATCTTGTTTAAGAATGCCTCCCTTATCCACCATCAGAAAAATTTTATGCTATAATTTCTTCCAAAAGTCTAGAATTCTGTTTGTGACCTTAATATATATGGAGCTAATTTTTGGTTGAGTTGCATATCATAAATTGAATGCTTTTCCTACCCCTACTTCCTGTCAATATGACTAACTGTCAGCTCTATTTTTTTAATAGTCCCTTCTTTTTCAATTGATCTATTATGTCACCCATTCCACACAACATTCTATCTTCAGATCTTTTCTAAGTTCTACTGATTATTTTGTCTATTTCTGTATCAATATAATACTATCTTAATTACTATAGCTTTAGTTTGAGTATTTATATCTGTTAAATCAATTTTCTTTCTTCATTTTTCTTCTTTGAAAGTATGCTGACAACTGGCCCTTTTTTCTTGTACATAAATTTTACAATCATATTATCAAGTTTCAAAAGTATTCCTGATGTGATTTTAACTGCTGTTGTGTAAGATATCCAGGTCAACTAGGAAAATTGCCATTTTTACAATATCATCTTTCTATATGAGAAATATTTGACAAATTATTTAGGTTTTATTTAAAGTCTCATTAAAATATTACACATTTCTATGAATAGTTCTTGCATATCTCTTGTTTGATTGTTCCTAGGTACTATTGAAAGTGATTTTTAGATTATATCTTCTGATTATCTTAACTATATCTTCTTGTCTCTACTTTTTTCCACCTTGAAGAATCTGGTTTTAAACCACTTGCTATTATTTTAAGCTATAATAATGAGAATTAATCCAGCTATATCCAAATGAATACGTTAAGTTTTCCAGTCTTCTGTGCTTTCCTTTTCATTACCCTGTTACCCTGCTCTAATAAGACAAAGTCTTTGATGCTCAGCAGACACTTGTTAAATGCTAGTCACCACTTCACCATGTCAACATTCTCAGATTTTTCTAGGGTCAACCTCAGAACAACAACATTTATATTTAAAAAGGAAAAGCCAGTGTTTGTTTTTCCCACCTCTTTTTCAGGAAAAGCCAATATGAAGCACCATGTTCCAGTTTCTTCATGGGCAGCTTGTCTCATCCTCATCCATCCCAATCCGAAATTGTACTGCATCCCAAAAGGTGTTTTAACAGTTCTGAACTGATTCAGTTTAAAATAATAAGTGGTAGGGTGGTCAATTAAGTTTGAAAACTCCCATTTATTATATTTCCTGCTTGGAGAAAAAAAGTACAAATTGGTGCATAAAAAGTTCAGCTGTAAATAAATGTTTAACCTTGCTTTTTCAATGTCTTCTGAACTTAAGATAAACAATAGACTGATTTGACTATATATAAACATCCTTCAAGATATTCAAGAAATTCAAGGGTAAGAAATGAGGAATTTATTTTGGGCAAAATGTCTAATCTATTTGACATGTATGAACATTAGGTCCTTGTGACCAAGGTATATTAACTCTGATATATAATATGGAGAACACTGAATACATTTTTTGTTAAAAAAATAGAAAGTAAGACACTCCACTAGATGTAGCTCTCACTGTGGAGGAAAAATATCTCACTTCCATTTTTTTCATTACCTCAGGAATATTAAATGCCAATGTATCCAGGCAACAAGATAAGAACACTTATTATCTTATTTGTTATTAAATTTGCCATCCTATTACAAAAAGAGATGTATTAAGCCAAGAAACAGCTTTCTTATATCTAAGTTGAAAAAATACATATAAAATGACCTCTACCCAACTGTTCAGTTTGGGAGCCATGTAGAGTAAAGGAGTGAAGTGACAGAGACCTAGTCTGACTAGATCTTCAAGATCTTCCTTACTAAAATTCAAACTTCTTGCTGAAGAAGAAAGGAAAGAGGATAAGAGGTGAACTCTGGAGAGAAACCAAGAAGGAAACAAATCCATCTTGAGGTTTGTAGAAGAAGAGGCAATAACTAACATTTTCTAAGTGTTTAACATGTACGCAGGTCTCTATAACTTAAAAAAAAATCAAACTTTAATTTGCATTTATTTTAATTATAGCAAAATAGACATGAAATTTACTATCTTAAAGATTCTTAAGTGTTTAATTTAGTGACATTAAATACATTCACATTTTTGTGCTACCATTACTACCATCTATCCATTGAACTCATTTCATTTTACAAAACTGATAATTCTACCTATTAAATAATAATTTACATGCTCCCCTCTACCTCAGCCCCTGGCAGTTACCATTCTACTTTCGGTGTCTATGAATTTGACTACTTGAAATAGCTCATATAAATGGAATCTTGTAATATTTGCCCTTTTATGATTGGCTTCTTTTACTTAATGCAGTGTCCTTGGAGTTCTTCCATGTCATAGCATATGTTAGAGTTTCCTTTCTTTTTTTAAGCCTGAATAATATTCCATTTTATGTGTACATCACATTTTATTTATCTATTATCTGGCGATGAATACTTGTGTTACTTCTATCTTTTTGCTATTCTGAATAATGCTGCTATGAATATGGGTGTAAAATATCTGTTAGAGTCCCTGTTTTCAATTCTTTTGGGTATAAGGTATATAGCCAAAGGTAGAACTGCTGGATCATATTATAATTTTAAGTGTAATTATTTGAGAAAAATACCAGAACAACTCCCACTGAGTTGTACCTTTGTATAATCCTACCAACAGTGCACAAGTATTATTTTCTGTTTTTTGTTTTGCTTTGTTTTGTTTTGTTTTAGTTGTTGTTAGTAGCCACCTAATGGATGGGAAGTGATATCTCATTGTGGTTTTTATTTACATTTCCTCAATGATTAATGATACTAACATCTGTTCATGTGCTTACTAGTCATTTATATATCTTTGAAGATATGTCCATCTAAGTCCTTTTCCCATTTTCTCATTGGATTATTTATTTTCTTGTTGAGTTGTAGCCATTCATTATATATTCTGAATATTGACCCATTATCAGATTTATGATTTCCAACTATTTTCTCCCATCCTATGAATTGTTTTTTCACTCTTGGTCATATCCTTTGATACACAGAAGTTTTTAATTTTGACGTAGTATAAATTATCTGCTTTTCTTTTGTTGCCTGTGCTTTTGGTATCATATCCAAGAAATTATTGCTAAATCAAATGCCAAGAAAATTTCCTCCTATGTGTTCTGCTATATTTTTATTCTTTTAAGTCTGTGTGGGCTAGATTGGCACTCTGCCCAAAATTCTTTTGTTGAAGCCCTAAACCCCAGTACCTCAGAATGTAACCACATTTGGAGATAAAGACTTTGAAGAGGTAATTAAGTTAAAATGAGATCTTCAGGGTGGGCCCCAACCCAATATGACTGATGTCACTATAAGAAGAGAAAACTTGGATACAGACATGGGCACACAGAGGAAAGACCATGTGAGGACACAGCAAAAAGGCAGCAATCCACAAGCCAAGGGGAAAGGCCTCAGAAGAAACGAAAGCTGTCGAGAGCTTGTCTTTGACTTTCAAACCTTCGGAACTATGAGTAAATGAATTTGTGTTATTTAAGCCACCAACTCTGTGATATTTTGTCATGGCAGCCCTAGCAAACTAATACAAGGTCTGTGGAGTTTTGTTTTATTTTGGTTTTGAATTAAACTTTTTATTTTGAGATAATGTAGATTTACATACAATTGTGTCTTTCATTGTGTTTCCCTTAATGGTAACATCTTATAGAAATAGAGTATACCATCACAAAGAAGATCCTGATATTGAGACAATTCTGAAGTATTCATATTTACCCCATTTTACTTTTAGTTGTAGTTCCCATTAAGGGAAACATGTCTGTGCATGTTTTTAATTCTGTACAATTTTATCACATGTGTGTCTTCACATATCAACCTCCACACCTGAGATATTGGACATTTCTATTGCAAGATCCCTAGTGTTTTCTTTTATAACCCAAATACTTAACTCCTGGCAAAATGCTAATATCTTCTCAATTTGTATAATTTTGTCATTTTAAAAATATTATATATATGAAATCACACAATATAAAACCTTTGGGACTGTTTTTTTTGCCCCTGCTCATCATAATTCCTTTGAGATTCTTCCATATTGTTGCTTGTATTAATAATTCATTCTTTTCTACTGGTCAGTAGAATCCATGGTTTATATGTACCAGAGGTTATTTACCATCTAACCATTCACCTGCTCAAGGACATCTGAGCTGCTTCAAGTTTTGGGCTATTAGCTAAAGTCTACCTCCTCACTATTAGTTTCTTTTTGTTTTTCCTGTTTCTTGCCTTACTGTGGGCTGATCAAACTTTTTTTTAGGATTCCATTTTAATTTATTTATACTCTTTTTGTGGTATATCCTTTCATATGATTTTATTTAGTAGTTTCTCTCTATGGAGGTTTTTAAAATTAATTTCCCAATCGCCTTTTAAGGTAGATATTACTAGATCTATATCACAGATAAGAAAACTGAGGCTCAGGAATAGTATGTAGCATATGCCAGTGAGCAGCTCAGCTGGAATCGGATCCTAAATCTCTCTGATTCCAGAAGTACTAGTCTTACTAGCACTATATACATAGCTTGCCTCTGGCCTCAGGGTAAAATAGAAAAGCTTACCCATTATGAATCATCTTTATCAGGGAGTAAGTCCACAAGATCAGGCAGCACTGAAGAATCTGAAGTATCATAACTCAAGATTTTTGCTCTTATTTTTCTTTCAGCCCATTATTCCTCTTTCTTAGCCCTCTTCTACCTATTGAAACCCAATGTACTGAAATATAGCCTCCTTCATGGATCCTTCCCTAATTGCCTTACCTCTCTGCAATGGAAAGTAATTTTTTTTTCCTTTGGCTTCTCCAGAATAGTTTGTTTATACCTTTCCTCTGGCCTGGATTCTGGCTAGCTATTTATATATTTCTTGCTTCCTGTCTTGATTGGAAACTCTTTGAGGAAATAAACTAAGACATAATTCATTTTTGTCACTGCTACAATGTCTAGCATATAGTAGTTGTCTAGCAAATATTTGTTGAGTTCAGTGGAACTGAAATAGGGCTCAGAGCTCTGGGTAAATCTGCTGAGTTATTTGGAAGGAGAGTCAATATGCACCTTTGTAGATAATGATCATTTAGTTACTTACTTGGCAGATTATACCTTTTAAGTGTGTTATAGAAAATTTTTAAGAGGAGAAGAATTAGTAGAAAGCCGATCAATTGGATTCCTTAATGGGTGAGTAATTCCTCATTCCTGCTTGGAAAATTTCTCAGGTCAGTAATTATGAAGTTTTCATTTTTTATATTAACTGAAGCTCAAATTGCTGGTGCTCAAAGAAAAAAGGAGAAGATGTTTTTCTTTTAATTATTATAGATCAAACGCTGTGAAATATCTCTTTCAGAATTGTCTCTGTAAAGGACAAGGATAAGCTAGCGAGTGTTTGCTAAGCTCAGATATTTAAAACCTACTCTGGGGAAGAGAAGTCATTTAGTTGACATAATGACCCCTTTATACATTTAAGCAGTGCTTAGCTTTATGAAGCCATAAAAATATATGTACAGTAATATACTCATTTCTCGTTCTAAAACAACCACTATAAACCATGATTTGTAAGAGTTTTAAACATAACTGCTTTTCTAGGAGGACATGTATACGATTTATATTGCTGTACTTGTCCTTCCTAAGTGCTTCTCGAAGTCCATTTTCTTCATGAGTTATAGCTTTTCGAATAGAATGGAAGTACTATTGAACGTTATTAATGCAATTCTATTTTTAAAAGATAAATTAAGTTTGATTATTTGAATATGACCAGTCAAAAAAGGAACAATTACATGAACCCTTATTTTTAATTTAACTAGGATAAATATATACACAACAATGACTACCCATCTCTAAGCTTAAAAATCATAAATCTTTGAGGTGCCTGGTGGCTCAGTGGGTTAAGCTTCTGCCTTTGGCTCAGGTCATGATCTCAGGGTCCTGGGATCAAGCTCCATGTTGGCCTCTCTGCTCAGCGGGGTGCCTGCTTCCCCCTCTCTCTCTCTGCCTACCTCTGCCTACTTGTGATCTGTCTCTCTGTGTCAAATAAATACATAAAATCTTTTTAAAAAATCACAAGTCTTAGAGTTAGAAGAAACCTTGACTGCATCTCAGTGTTTCTAGCTGAAATAATCTGACTATAACTGCACAGAATTGTAAAATGACCTACAATTCATAAATAAAGCATGCACACTGCTTTGTATTTTATGAAATATATTTAAATGGTCATGATATAGAGTGCGGATTTGGAGACTAACCTTAAGGAAGTGGTTTGTTCTGGTCAATTCCATTTCTTTCTGGCTAGTATCTATTCTTGATGACCCATTACCTAAACAGTACCAACATATTGTTTTCAACATGTGTCCACCTCTTCTGCCTCAGTGATCTCCTTCTGCCCCCTCCCCACCATGCATTTGTGCTTCCCTGTCCATTTCTTTATTTACACTGTTTTTAAGACAAACTCACTTTTCTTCTTTACATCAAACTAAAAGCTTCTTAAATGACAGCCTGAGTCTCATGTCTTTTATGAAAATGTTTACACGACAGCATTTAGAAAGCTCTTTTTCTCAAAAGTGTTACTTATTCATTCAACAAGTATTTGAGTTCATGGGCACTTTGCCACCCACAGTAAACTATATTCTCTGTCCACAGCATTTTCAATGGTGGTTTTTAATCTGTGCCCCACAAAGTCCTTGTGGGTGACCTAGGAATAATTTAGGTTGGCCAGGATGCTGGTGACATATGGCCCTTTCTTTCCAGTTTAATCAGTTTTACTTTTATCAGTTTTACATAGGGAGCTGGCATGCACTCATATACAGAGTTCTGCCGATTTTCTTTAGTGACTAAAAACGGTTTTAATGAGGGAAATAGAAAATAAGCAGATAATTACAATTGACTAATTCATTATGCCTATATGTACAGTTAGGGAACAACTGTGAGGGGCACAACTTCTTATTTTTGATGATCTACATACCTATTTCTCTCCAACTTTCCTTGAAAGCTTCTCATTAACAGCAATTATACCTTTCACTAGAATCCATGAGGGCAAGATGGTGCCTGTTTTGCTTGTTGTTGTACCCCAGATACCTAGAACAGTGCCTCATCAAATATAGGCACTGAATTATACTGGTTAGATATAAGAATCTTACACTTTATTTGCTTCATTTTATCTTCCATATACGATACACATAATAAATGTTCATGACATATTTGACAAATGAACAAGTGATTTTTGAAAAAAAAGATTTGTCTTTCTTACATGAAAGAAGCAAGACAAGGGAATTAGGTTATAAAATGTGTGGAGAAGAGAGGGTGCCACAAAGATAAAAACATAGGTCTTGGATGGCTGTGCTCCTCTGAAATCCCTTATCTGAAAACAACTTTCAATATGAAAATATAATTTGAATTTAGTTCCTCTTTCATTGGTAATATCTTTATATTTTATGCATTCTTTTGGTTAAATTATCATTTTATCTCAGTTTTAAGATTGTTACTTTTAAGGCTTTTATTTATTTATTTAAGACAGAGCACAAATGCAGATGGGGGAGGGACATAGGGCAAGGGAGAAGCAGACTGCCTGCTGAGCAGGAAGTCTGGAGTGGGGCTCAATCCCAGGGCCCTCAGATCATGACCTGAGCAGAAGTCAGACACTTAACCCTCGAGGGACCCCTAAGATTGTTACTTTTAAGGATGCTTTTGATAGGCAAAAATAAAGCCAAATATTTTTTCAGGGATAATTTGCTTTATATCACCTTAAGATTTAGAACCTTACCTTTAGTCAAATGACCTCAATGTCTATTTTTTTCTAAGTGTCATTTAGGGCAAGAGTGTCAGGGGACACTACAGCTAAGAAGATGTGTCCTGCTTCTATCCTTACCAGAAATAGGGTAGATTAGAGATGGCAAGGAGCAAATTCGGGAGATTTCATTGGGTAATAGGAAGGGAGCAAGTTCAGCAAAGATTAGTTGAGGTGAAGAGAAAATGGTATTCCCGTTAATACACAATCAAGCTTTGAACAACCCATGCTATTATGTATTATAAATTAATGCCCCCAAAGGGACTCTTGTATGCCAGACTTGGATTTTGATACATCTGTTCATGTAGGAATATTTGAAACCGATACATGGCTTGCTGACTGCCAGCCAGAAGTTCTGTTTAGCGGCAACAAGGTCTTTCTCAGTAGAAAAGGGCAATGTTTGTGCAATTATTCTAATATATTATTACAGTGTCTTTCAAATACTATTTCTTCTAGCCCCAGGTGTTTTGCAAAGGTATTGCTTGTTTAAGAAGATGAGGTAAAGGGGTAAGGATGATAGAATTAGGGAGTAAAAGTGACTTGGCACTAAGTCTTTTATTTACATTTGGGACTTCACATAAGACTATATAAAAAGGGGACGGGGTGACCAGTAAAAGATATTTGAAAAGAGTGAGCATGGAAAAATGTGTTAATACTGATAAAATCATAGGTATCATACATTTAACATTGACACAAAGATAGAAAAAACAGTAACAAATTTATAGACTGAGTTTGATGCTAACTATCTAAGCTAGTTGACCACGTACTGCTTGATGGAAGAAAGGGAAAAATAAAGTACATGAAAAAAATGACACAAATATCCCGTGAATGCATCTAACAAAGGAGATGTGATGAAGGATTTTTAAACTATTTTTTAGCTTTTGGGAAATATGCAAAACATTTTCAAGCTTCCTGTACAGTTTTAGGAGTACAGAATATATGAAGGAAAAGGCCTCCACTATAAATCCAAGCAGGCAAAAACAGTTCTGCTGAAGGGGCCTCAAGATCTCAGCACTGGGTGAAAAATTTTGTCCCTGTAAAGAGGGTTTTGACCCAGGTATATTTTATGACTGTCTCTGGAACCACAGACTTTGATATACAGGGCTCTTCAATGCTGACACTATTTGGTAGGATAATTCTTTATGATGAGGTATTGTCCTGAGTGTTGCAGGATGCTTAGTAGTATCCCTGGCCTCCATCACTAAAACCAGTAGCACTGTCCCCACTCCATCCCCTGCCCTCTTAAATGGGACAAACAAAAATATCTGTAGACAGTGCCAAGTGTCTCATGGTGGGGAAGTCACCCCTGTTGAGAACTACTGATATCAACTGTAAGATCAGCTATGATAGATATAGCACAATCTCAAAGTGATGCTAGGATTGTTTCACATATTTTCTAGAATATAGAAATCTAAATAAAACAAAAACATTATTGATTACAGTAATTGTCTTTCAGCAGATTAGTTCCCAAATTGTTATATTTTAAGTCTGGTTTTCTGGGCATTATTTTTTTTTTAAGATTCTATTTATTTGACAGAGAGAGATCACAAGCAGGCAGAAAAGCAGGCAGAGAGGGAGGGGGAAGCAGGCTCCCCAGTGAGCAGAGAGCCTGATGCGGGGCTTGATCCCAGGACCCTGAGATCATGACCTGAGCCGAAGACAGAGGCTTAACCCACTGAGCCAACCAGGCACCCCTAGGCATTATTTTTAAATGGGCAAATTTAGCTGAGACTGTTCATTAATACTGTATACTTTGTTCATTTATAAGATGTCATTCTACTACTATTAGATACTTCAGTTCTGTGTTGTATGACCTATAAAATATAAGAACGAAGTGAGAAGTGTATATTTTCATTGTCAATCTTGAAATATTCTTTATAGATAAGGTAAAAGCTATAAAATGCTGGCTGTTAAATAAGAATTGTCCATAGGTTAAAAACTCCCGCTTTTTAAATTTTTAATAAAATTTCTAACTCTGTCAAATTAAAAGTTGTGGTGACTTAATTTTTATTCTGTGAATAATTTACAGTACAGGAGGATCTTATAACCTTCTCAACAAATACTAAGTAAGCACCTGCCAAACGCAAGCCTTAGAGAATGAAGTGATTATGAATGCGAATTCAGTGCCTTCCTGTAAAAACCTCTGTCCGAAGTCTGTGTTTTCCACTTTTCCTATTATGTCTTCTGTATTAATTTTGCTAACTCCTTATTCTGTTCTTACACATCCAAGGCTTAGTGGTCAGACCACTGTTCTTCACTGCTACAATCTGTTGGTGATAAAACCCACTTTTACAGGTTTAATAACTAAATTTCCGTATCTAACCAGATTACTTCTGAGCTCCAGACCGTTAACTCCAAAACTTCACAAGGCAATTCACTTCAATTTTCTATTAGCTCCCAAAGTGCAACAAATCAAAATTATCTTCATCCTGCTCTCCATTCCCTATGCTTCAATCAAATATACTTGTCAGAATTTCTAGTCTGCCACATTGTGGGAAACAGAAGTCTTGATGTTTTTATTGCCATTTCCACAGGCATACTCCAGATCTGATCTGTTACAATACTTTTGTCTCATCTCCCCAATGCCTACCAAAATAAGGTATATCTTGGTCAGTTTTCAAGGCCCTTTTTCAACTATACTAAGGCTACTTCTATATTCTGTCTAATATAAACCCTTAACTCCAGCTAGCTGACTTCCTATTGTGTGAACCTACCGTGTACATTCCTGCTTTTCCACCTTTAGCATGAATGAGTTAAAAAATATTTGCTGCTATAAGGCATCCAGATTTTTGTTTATCCAATTTAATCTTTGAATTCTGTAATTCTGTTTTTTTTTTAATTTAACTTAAAAAACAGATTATGGGGGAACCTGGGTGGCTCAGTGGGTTAAGCCTCTGCCTTTGGTTTGGGTCCTGGGATTGAGCCCCACATCAGGCTCCCTGCTCAGCGGGGAGCCTGCTTTCCCCCTCTCTCTCTGCCTGCCTCTCTGCCTACTTGTGATCTCTGTCTCTCTCTGTCAAATAAATAAATAAAATCTTAAAAAAAAACACAGACTATGTCAATCTTGCTTAAAATCTTCTAGTGCTTTCCATTGCAGTTAAACTAAATAATACGTCTCATGGCAACTTCTTCAAATTTAACTGGGCACAGTGTATTTTTATTTACTAAGGCTGGAATTCTAAAGCCACTTACTCATAAACTGGCAACCTCTCCCAAAGCCTCCTTCAGGCATTAGTTCTTGCTGTTCCTCCTGTGTAAGATAAAATACTACAGTTGATTGTATGCTCCCTCTTCTCTTTGTTCATGCTTCAGTTCAAATTTCATCTTTTCATACAGGACTTCCTTTATTTCCTAGTGCAAAACGTACCCCCACTCCCCACCTTTGCCTTCTTTTACTTTTTGTATAGAATTTATTTTCATGTGTAATTAATGTGCTTGTATTCATATCTATCTTTCATTATTATAGGAAAAGGTCTTTCTCTGGTTCAACCTCATCTTCACAGTTTTGAACGAACTTGATACACGTTGCTATCAAATACTAACAAATATGTTATTGAATATTTCAATGAAATATTTAAAAATATTTGTTGAATAATTCAATGAATAATTGCATGAGCAAATAACTGAATGAATAAATGCATGTCAAGAACAGATAAAAAGATTCTGCTTCCATGATGACCAAGTAATTCCTGTTAAACCAACTGTCTCGCAGATAACTATAATCTATAGACATCCTCATAAAAAAGAAAACAAAACACTGAAAAAGCACTACTTGAGTGGCAGACTCCGTCCATGCCATAAGATTAACTAAAACTCTAATAGAAAGTTTTAGTCTAGGGTCACCCAGGTGGCTCAGTTGGTTAAGTGACTGGCTCTTGATTTCAGCTCAGGTCATGATCTCAGGGTCCTGGGATCAAGGCCCACATCAGGCTCCACACTCAGTGAGAAGTCTGCTTGGGCTTCTCTCTCTACCTCTCCACCTCCTGCCATGCAGACATGCACACACTTTCTCTCTCTCAAATAAATAAATAAATCTTTAAAAAATTTCAGTCCTTTATAAAAACAAGATAGTAGACTTGTACAGGAATAGTCAACATGAAAAGTGAAGGAGGAGATTTTTCAGAGTGGAGGAATCTGATGGTGGAGAGCTTTAAATTCGCCTAAACTCTGCCCAAATTTCTGATAATGCCCTGAACTGTGAATGGACTATAAATTTGCAGGGAAGATGCAAAGAAGTCTAACTTTACATTTAGCTTTATATTTCAGTCCTAACCATTTTCTTTTTTAAGGTTTCCTAATTGTTGAAATTCTCTATGGTTCATTCACTGATACCATAATGTTTCCTCAATTCTTTGAAAATATTTTAATTTTCTGAAAACATTTATATTAGCTGCTGTGATATCTTTTTAAATCCAACATGTGGGTCTAGTCAAAATCGTATTCTTATGATAGCTTTTTATCCAAAAGTAGAAGTCATATTTTCCTGTTTCTTATGTCTAGAAATTTTTTGTTGAAAAATTAATATTATAATAGATATATTGTGGCAACTGGATTGTGTCGTATTCTTAGGATGATTTTGGTTTAATGCTCTAATAGGCAGTTAACTAACTTACTTAATTCACACTGCAAAATTTGTCTTCCTCATGCCATGCAGCCACTAGATTTCATTACTTTCTTAGCTTAAAAGGCTTCAGCTTTCTGTTGCTCTATCAGTTCTGTTGGGAAATATACTCAGTTAAAGAAAAAAAAAAGTTACAAACTTACAGATCTGGCCCCAGTACAATTAAAGCCTTTGTCCTTCCTCATTAGGGACTTTGGAATATTTACTGTAAATGGACACTTGAGTTAATGTTTTGGGCAGTTAATGCTCAGATTTTAGATATTTCCTCCATAGTTCTCTTGCTGATTAAAATTACCCTTTAAATTCATGTTTTTCAGCCCTGAGTTCTTATCTCTGGAAATTGAACTGATAAGGTTGAGTTTTTCTTTTCTTTTTTTTTTTTTTATGTTCGGTTAGCCAGCATATAACACATCATCAGTTTATGAAGTAGTGGGTTCAATGATTCACTAGTTTGTGTATCATTGTGTATCACAACATGTGCCCTCCTTAATACCCATCCCTCCACAACCCCTCCCTTCTGTACCCTCATTTTGGTTCCCAGAGTCCAGAGTCTTTCATGGTTTGTCTCCCTCTTTGATTTCTTCCCATTCAGTTTTCCCTCCCTTCCCTTGTGGTCCTCTATTCTTTGTATTCCACATTTGAGTGAAACTGTATGATAATTGTCTTTTTCTGCTTGATGTATTTTGCTCAGGTGAGGCTTTTCTACTGCCCATGCTCTCCTGCTATAGCTGTGGAGATTTGGCAGGGCCCATAGGCCAGAATCCTATACTGTCATAATTTTAACATCTAGTTGCAGATTTTCAAGTGTAAACTCTCATATGACCTCTTAGACTCTTAAGTTTCCTTAATTTTTTAAATATTTTATTCAGATTTTTAAATCATTGCCTCTGAGAGGTTTCACATAACTTCTTACTCCTACTATCATTACCATATCTCCTTTAAGTTTTAATTTTGTTCTGAAATAATATTTCTGGGTCTCAAATACCTCTTACTTTAGAAAATGCTAATATATTACAAAATGATATACTTTCTCTATCATCATCCTTTTAGAAATTGTTGAGTTTCTATAAAATACTTTAAATTCTTCATTAAATGTTATATATCAATATATATTACTTTATATTCTTATATACAAATACATTTGTATTTGAATTTTCATTGAAATTAATCATTCTAAACAAATTAGATAAAATTTAAATATCTTTAAAGTCCTGTTGATTTACTAAATGATATGTATCTCTTCTATGTCAATAATATTACACATGGAAATTCTTGCTATAAAGCCATGATTTACAGTAGAGTAAGAGTTATTCCAAGGATCAGATTGACACAAAAATTCTGATTGGTCAATAACTAAATGACCATTCTTTTTTTTTTTTAATTTTTAAATTTTTTAAATTTCTTTTCAGTGTACACTAAATAACCATTCTTAAGCAATGGGTGTGGAACCATTAGCCACCTTTCAAATTTTTGCATTATTATTTAATCTTGAGTGAGATGAGACCTTAGATATTTTAATAATAAGGTTTTAATACTTGATATTTGTGAAACAAGAAAAAAATGTCAATAATGTCCAGGGAATGTTATATAAAGCATACCATGGGCAGGAAATCTATAATTTGCGTTCTTATCACTCTTCTGTTGGTCAAGTTACAAAATTTTTTCGAATTAGATTTTCATTTACTCTGTAGTAAACTAGAGATCTATCAATATTTGTAGAGGATATTCTAGTGTTCTGTGTTAATCCTCCCTTTAGGATTTAGCAACCTTAGGCACTTATTCTTCCACCCACCAAGAAGGTTGACTGCTAATGGCCCACAGAGTTGCCTTTTTCGATTGTTGTTTTAGCGCTTAGGAATTTGCTCCTCTTCCTGAAATTATTTTAACATTACATAGTTCCTGGTTTACTGTGCCATATATATATATATATATAAAATATATGTATAATTATATAATATATAATAATATATATAAATATATAATTTATATATATATAAAAATATAAATATATATATATTTTTTTACCCTTTAATCCATCTGACATCTTTCAGCTATTTATATGACAGTCATACTATTTAGAAATATGATTTGTTTCTTCATATCTGCTAGTGAAATGCTGATTTTTTCTTCCTCCCTTCCTCCCTTCTTTCCTTCTCTCATTTCATATAGTTAGAGTCCATTTTTATAATTCCTAGTTTTGGGGGTTAATTTTCTCCTCTATTGCCAACACCATGGATTTTAATTTTGCTATAAAGTTTTAATTTCCTTGAAAGAGTACAATTTATTTTCTTCTTAGCCTGAAACGATTTTTTTTTCTTTTAAAACATGTGTGCCCTGTTTCGTCTCAATTTAAGACTTTAAAAATAACTTTCTAAAATGTATTCTGATACCTATAGTAAATAAACCTGAGTGGTATCTTTTTTTCTGAATGTCAATTATGGTTTTTGTTTACTTTTACATTTTTTCTTAATAAGAATATTGTTATTTATTTTTCTACTTGCTCATCAAAGAAAAGGGACCTGTCAAGACCCAGTACATGCCCCAAATAGTGTGGTTTTCCTCTTGGTTCCAAATACTCTGTACTTAAATGGTGATTTAAAAAAAAAAAAAAAAGCTACAGAATTACAGTTGGACAAAAGGCCCAATATCCAGAGTCTACTGACTATATGTAGATTGCAAGTAACCTGACATAAATTTTATCTCTTAATTTTCAGTTTTCCAATACTTTAAGTAAAACTTAGTAAGTGTAAAATCACACCCCCCAGCATGTATGCCAATTCGGAAGCTTCTTATTGCCACTATCTCCCCTCACTATCTTAAACCCATTGGTTTTCTCACAGCTGTGTCTTGGAAAGGTGAGGTGGTTTTGCTAATGCAGCAAATCAAGGTTTTATTGATCAAGAATTGTGATTTCTCAACCCAGCATTATGATTCTTTCAGTTAATAAGATCGCCTTCAAAACTCGTCTTTTTTCAGAGTTGATACTTTTTTTCTTTTTCTTTTCTTCTTCTGTGTTTCTCTTGTTTTTTTTGGGGTGTGTGTGTGTGTGTGTGTGTGTGTGCGTGTGTGTGAGATTATTTGAAGGAAAAGTGTGAAGGGCAACTTCAAGAATACTAGTTAAATATCAATTAAGCTGCAATTAGTTGACTCTTAACAAGTAAGAATTTCCTACTCAGAGAAAAGAGTGGGAGGAGGCATCCTCATAAAGAGAAATACATGTTGAAAGACATAGTAGTGTGACAGAGTGGCATGTTTGGCAGACACAACCATTTTGGTGCAGGTTAAAAGCAACATATATGGGCAGTGGAAATCACATTGGAGGAAGAAATGTAAATGACTAGCTGGCTTCAGATGTGTAAAACTGTACATGTTTATGTATGGGTCTGTGGTTAGTGAGGAAACACAGGCGTTCATCAAAGTGGTGGTGTGAGTATTCTATGATTTGAGACAGGTGGTGACCCTGTGAAAGATGGAGAGGAAGAAGAGGTGCCAGAGTGACCAATTAAGTCTCTATTACAAGATTCTGAGTGTCTTTTTTTTTTTTAAAGATTTTATTTATTTATTTGACACAGAGAGAGAGATCACAAGCAGGCAGAGATAGAGGGGGAAGCAGGCTCCCTGCTGAGCAGAGAGCCCAATGTGGGGCTCGATCCCAGGACCCTGGGATCATGACCTGAGCTGAAGGCAGAGGCTTTAACCCACTGAGCCACCCAGGTGCCCCAAGATTCTGAGTGTCTTAATAGAAGTCCTAAGGCATGACCAGTGGAATTTGAGAAATACTTTAGTCACAGAATTAAAAGGACAATTTGATGGAAGGAATACATTTTCAGAAATGTGTGGGAAGGCTTCAGGTAGAATGTGACTAATTCAGAAATAAAAAGCTATGTGAGAACAAATTGTTCAAATCTTATGGAAGTCAATTTGCCAATTAAGATTATACAGATTATATTTATTATATATTATGTACATATGTTTATTATGTACATTATATAATTATATATATAATCTTTGATCTCGTAAGTCCACTTCTGTGCACTTACCTTATGTTATTCTTGTACACATGTTAAATAATTTCATACAACTTTGTTTATTACCAGAGTGTTATTTACATCAAAAGACTGGAAATTATTATATTATATATCAGTGGGAAATTATTTAAATAAATTATGATATATCCATCCATTGAATTATAAAGCAGTGGTTTAAGTTTAAAAAAAATGTTTCTATGTATTGGTATAAAATTATCTCAAACTGGTTTTTTTTAAGAGTAAGTTGTTTTTAAGAGTATACCTCTTTCTTTCATTGCTTTATTGAGATATGATTATATACATAAGCTGTACATGTTTCCAGTGTAAATTTTGATGGATTTTAGAAAATATATATATAGATGAAACCATCTTCATAGTCAAGTTAGTGAACATCTCTGTCACCTCTTAAAATTTCTTCATATTGCTTTTAGTCTCTTCTTCCTTCTTATCAACCCTCCTTCATCCCATTCTGTGTTGTCATTGATCTATTTTCTGCCACTATAGATTGATTTGCATTTTATAAAATTTGGTATATGTAAAATTATATGTTATCTTTTTAGTCTTGCTTCTTTCATTTAGTATACTTATTTTGTATTTAGACATGTTGCATGTATCAATAGTTGATTCCTTTTTATTGGTGAATAGTATTCCATTGTATGATAAACCACAATTTTTTTTTTTGACTCATTCATCTTTTGATGGACATTTGAATTGTTCTTAGATTTGGGGTATTACAGATAAAACTTTCATGAACATTTGAATACAGTGCTTTTATGGATGTATGGTTTCAGTTATCTTGGTTAAATACCTAGAATAATGTTTGAGGTAGTATGATAAATGTATGTTTAACATTTTATGGAATTGTCAAATTACTTCTGAAATAGTAGCACCATTTCACATTCCCACCAGCAGTGTATGGGGGTTTAAATTGATGCACAAATTCTTCAAAACTTTGTATGGTCAGTATTTTAAATTTTGGCTATTTACTGAGTATGGTGGACTTTCATATGGAATTCACTTACATTCCCCTAATGATTGATTACTTGAATGTATCTTTATGTGATAATTTGCTACCCATATATTTACTAATTCAAATATTTAGCACAAGGAATTACATATTCTAGATATAAGTGCTTTTCAGATGTTCATTTTGCAAATATTTTCTCCCAGTTTATGAAATACATTTTCATTTTCTCAAGAGTGTATTTTGAAGAGCAGAGATTTTAATTTTGATAAAGTCTAATTTGTTAACTTTCCTTTTATAGTTCATATATTTTGTGTCACATATAAGAAATCATTGTCAAACCCAAAATGATTAATATTTTCCTTTGTTTTCCTCTAGAAATTTTATAATTTTAGCTTTTACATATAGATGTATGATCTATTTCAAGTGAATTTTTGCATATAGTATGAGTCAAGGATCTAGTTTGACTTTTTTCTTTTTTCCACATATGGTGGTTTAACTTCTCAGCATCTTTTATTGAAAAGACTATCCTTTCACTCGTTGAATTGTGTAGGCATTTTTGTCAAAAATCAATTGACTGTGTATGCCTGGATATATATCTAGACTTTCTGTTCTATTCCCTGATTCATACTCTGAGATTTAGTACCCATATCAAAGAAGAAAAAAACTGCTCTGCAAAACTAGAAAAGTATGTGCCAGTCAGAGTCCTGGCAAGAGACAGTTGGAACTCCTCAAAGTGATTTCAGTGAGGGGAACTTTGACAAAGATTTGCACAGGAAGGAAAACCCAGAAAAGGACATTGGTAGTATTAAAGAGAAAGTCCCTTGGACCTTTGGGGCAAAACACGCATCAGTGAATTACCACCCTCATTTTAAACACCTAATTATAATATGTACTAACCATTTGTGAGGAAAGGTACACAGTGCTTTAAAAAGACATAGTCGGGAGTTAGGAAGTGTTGATCAAAAAAAAAAAGTTATTTGGGTAAATGGCATTCCAAGTAGAGGGATTATCATGTATGATGACTATCTAATAAAAAGTAGAATGGTACATTTCTTTTAACTATAAAAATTCCAGAATGTGAGAAGGAGAGCATCCAAAAGTGAATCTGGGGAGACAGGCAGAGGCCAGGCTACATAAGGCCTTATATGCCAAGTGATAGATACAGATCTTTATTCCAAGAGTTACAGGAAAACACTGAGGAGTTAAATGATAAATAAAGAGTGATATAATATGATTTGTAATTTGAAAAGAATTTTTGTCTGATAAGCCCCATCAAGTTTTTCACAGTATAAAATACAGAGAACTTATTTAGGAAGCCAGTACAATAATATAGGTTTAGAAATGCAACAGTGGAGAATAAAGTAAAATCAATAGGATTTCATGATGGACTCAATAGAAACAGAGAGAGAAAGGTAAGCTTATTGAACTTTCAGGAATACCTGTGATACCTTTACTTCCTATTCCACTGTACTGAATGTTTTGTAAGAACAAGGTCCATTCTGAGAACTGACAAAGCCCCTCTGGGCTGAGACCAGCTCTGAGCCTATTAGCATTCAGATCGTTTTTCTTCTCTTCTCTTCTCTTCTCTTCTCTTCTCTTCTCTTCTCTTCTCTCCTCTCCTCTCCTTTCCTTTCCTTTTCTTTCTTTTCCTTTCCTTTCCTTTCCTTTCCCTTCCTTTCCTTTCCTTTCCTTTCCTTTCCTTTTCCTCTCTTCTCTTCTCTTCTCTTCTCTTCTCTTCTCTTCTCTTCTCTTCTCTTCTCTTCTCCTCTCTTCTCAATTTTTTCCTTTTTTTTCTTTTTTCTGCTCTCCCTTGGTCTTTTTCACAGTGCCCAATCTCTACGGACTGCATTTATTCAGCTGGGTTCAGCCAGTACATGGTTCTTGCAGGGGATTGAAGGATGGAAGGAAGTCAAGGTAATTTTCTCTGTCTTTGCTTGGGTGGCTTTTCTTTCTCTTTCTTTTTTTTCTTTCTCTTCTTTTCTCTTTCTCTTTTTCTCTTTCTCTGTCTTGAGTAGTGTTTCTTTTTCTCTTTCTCTTTCTCTTTCTCTGCCTTGGTGATGTTAGTTTCTCTTTCTCTTCTCTTTGTCTCTTTCTCTTTTCACTTTCTCTGCCTTAGATGGTGTTTCTCTTTCTCTTCCTTTCTCTTTCTCTTTTCCTTTTCTTTGCCTTGGATGGTGTCTCCAGCCAATGTGTGTATCTACAGCAGCAGTTCACACCAGGCAGGGTTGATATATTTTCAAGTTTTCTCCAGTGACATCAGCCCCTAGAATTTCAAAATGCCTCCTCCCCTTGTCTGTGCAACCTAGGTTGATAGTAGTTTCCTGCTGTTGCTAATTTCTGGGTTGCCTTTATATACTCAACGTGACTTCTTAGACTTCTCATTACTTGTATAACAAAATCTCCTTTAAGTTCATTCTTAGGGAAGTTTCTGTTTTCCTATTTGGACTTTGAGTGATAAACAACTCAAAGCCTAAATCTGGAATTAATATTTATAAATGTTTAAGATTTGCATCATGGGCTTGGCTCTACTCTTCCAGGTCAATGCAAGAGGTACTCTTTATGGATTAAGAAAAGCAGCGGTATAATAAATTAAGCACTGAGCGTTTTTGTTTTACTAGGCAGCCCTTTAACTCATAGTTCTTTTTTTTTTCCCCAAACAGAAATATTTTAAAGAGTGAAAGTGTTGTTATTATATACTCAACCAATAGGGATCCATTCTGACTTGGATCTTAGAATACTGTAGCTTTATGCTTGTCCTTCATAGTACCCCAACTGCATACAGCAAACATTCTGAACCAGATAGTCAGCTTTTGCACAAGATTTTGATTTCTTTCAAAATATTCTTCCAAATTTACTATTGAAAGTTATAAACAATAATATGAAATGATAATTTTATCAAAATCTATGTTAGACATACAATTAGACATTTACCAGTCACCTGCTAAATTAGAGGTATAATGTCATGTTTTTACATATAGTAATTGATTTCATAACCCTTATTTGTCATAATAAAAATTTAGAAACTGTTGCAGAGAGAGGTTAATCCAATTGCAGAAGGTCATTTTAATAGACCATAATGTCTCTCTTATGACCTGCTATAGACAATCCATTTTATTTTTGGCATTCTTTAGACTAAATCTATCTTTTTAAAATTTTCTTTTCTTCTATTTTGGTCCAGTTAGGCCAGATAATAACTAGACATCAAAGAGAAATGACATATTAGGTCATGCACTTGATGGAAAACAGCAATATTATAATTAAAATATTTCAACATATGGAGGCAAAATGGAAGTGTCTGAGGGAATTAACATCACACTGAAAGACTAAGCCTTTTCTATGATAAAATGTAACATGTTGAACAGACTAAAAATGTTTCTGTATTAGTCAGCTTTTTAAGTTTCATCCAACAGAGACCAATTTTGGCTAAGTTATTAAAATAAATTTTTGAAAGGAAATTGGCATCATATGATCTATAATAAATTCAGCTTTTAAAAGCTATTCAGTTAGACTAGGATGAACTTCACCAAAGACCCTCACCAGGCAATGTCACTTTTACCAAAAAATATGACCTGTTGTTTTGCCCTGACAACAAACCAAGTTGAAGGGTAATAGGTAGTTTAGGGTCTATGAGTCAGGGGACACCCAAAGTCTGTCTCAATTCACCCATCCTGGTGGCCATATTGCCCCTTAAGTAAATATTTATATTACTGTTTTTATAGCACTATAATCCTGGTGGTGTGGATTAATTTGTTGTGGGTGATGATGATCATGTGGAATAATTGTCTAGCATCATGGCACTTTAAGGAACCATTGTGTCCTGGTCTGGAACTTATATCGGAAACAGTTGTGAGCAGAGCTTACCAACAGAGCAGAGACTGCAGCCCTGATAGAGGACATTGATAAGGACATTATCAATGTATCGATAAGGACATTGTCTTCAGCTCCTGTGAGTGCAGTAGCACCACTAATCTTCAAATATGTCTTCAAACGTGGTTCTGAAGCAATACCAGGTCTTAGGCATTGTACAGGAGACAGGATATTGGCCCCTTAAATATATCCATGTCCTAGCTTCCGAAACCTTTAATTTACCTTACCTTACATGGTAAAAGGAACTTTGTAGATGTGGTTAAAGTCCTTGAGATGAGAAGATTATCCTGGGTTATTCACGTGTGCCCAATCCGATTACAAGTCCTTAAAGGTAAAAAAAACAAAAACAAAAACAAAAAAAAAAAAACCTTCCTTAGCTGTTAGGGACAGATGTGATGACAGAAGAAGGGTCAGAGAAATGCAGTGATGCTGGCTTTAAGTTAGAGGATGAAGACCATGAGCCAAAAAATGTGGGCAGCTTCTAGAATCTGGAAATGGCAAGGAAGCAGCTTCACTCATAGTGTCTGCAGAAAGGAACATAGTCCTGCCAACATCTTGATTTTATCCCAATGAGACTGTGTCAGCCTTCTGACATATAGAACTGTGAGACCATAAATTTGTGTCTTAGGCTACTCAGTTTATGATATTTATTGTAACAGTGTTGTGAGTTGAACAATGACCCCCCCAAAAGATATGTATACTTCCTAACCCCCCAAATCTGCAAACGTGGCCTTATTTGGTTAAAAAAAAAGTCTCTGTGGATGTAAATAATTTATGGATCTTGGGTGGATTATCTAGATGAGTCCTAAATCCAATAACAGATGTCCCTATAAGAGACACACACATTATGTAATAATATGTATTTCACGGATTCACTATGAGGATTAAATAAAATAGTGCATTTTTAGTATTTACTCCAGGGAATTATAAAAACCTTAAGAAATTTTGACAATTTTTTTTAATTATTGTTGTTACTTGAGGTAGTTGAATCAGACAATTTTCAGTAATCAATCAGACTGTGTATCTTATAACATTTTTGTGCACCTGTTATTATACATGTGCTTGGAAGTGTAGAAGAACCTTGAAGCACAGATATGAATAAGAAATCATATTTTCAATAATCTCAGAGTCTAAGCTTAATTGTTTAATTTTTTTGTATAAACGTCATCTTAATCCAGAGCTTTAATGAGGGCACACAAGAAGTATTAACAAAAACATTTGCTCATTTAACAGTATCCGGTATTTTCGGCTTTTACTAGTAACTCATGCATTTATTTTAAAAATATTTGATTTCACTTTCTGTGAAAAAAGTTTGGCAATATGGAAATGATAAGATACCATTGTTTCCAGAGGCAAGAGATTAATTAGAAGATTATGATAATTACTGTAGGAGAGGTATAGGCAAAACCTAGAGAGAAAAGGAAACATTGGCCTTGCTTTTACATTTTGAAAAGTAAATAAGTTTTAATTCATCTGATGAAATTTCAATGCCTCTAAATCTAGTGATTTAGTGTGTATGAGAAAGTGATTTAGTTCCATTTTTGCACTGCAAGTTGGTAGAAAGCAAAGGCTGGAAGATGCATAGCCTGTGCTTTACTCCAGATGGTGCTTCTGCTTTTTGGACTAGATGTCACTCTGCATCCCTCTCACCCCACCCCCTGCAAAATGGAAATGATGTTAATCCAGTGTCTTACATTAAATACTTTTCCTTATGCAAAGTTTTCTGGATGACAGTATTTATGCTTTATCTTAAATTTATATTTATTTATAAAATCAGTTGTTCTCCTGTGGGGAAAACTATCACTTTCACCATTCTCTCTTATCCCTGTGACAGGATAAATGCAAGAAGACACAGAGCTCTCTTAGGTATGATTATTTCCTTATGCCTATCTTTCCTGTTAGGTTGTTCTCTATGATGAAGAGAGAAAGGAATAATGGAATCATAGACTCCTACCCAGTGAGCAGGATTGACTAACATGGCCCCAACTAGTGTGATTATTTATAAGAGATGCTGTTCTGTTTCCTAACAACTTTAATAGTAATAATGGCTAACATTAAAGCAGCATTTACTATATGTCTGGCAGTGTTTTAAATCATACTTTAACTCCTCAACATAGACTTATGATTTAGCTGTGACTGTTATCTGTGATTTACAGATGGGCAAACTGAGGCACAGAAAGGGTAACTTGGCAAATGTCACACAGTAAATGGCGGAGTTGAGATTTGAAGTTGATAGTCTGTCTCAAGAGTCTATATTCCTAAACCATCTACATTATGATTCTATTAAGAAAGTCTTTACATTGAGTCAAATCTTATTTCCAAGTTGTAGTCTATAACTGTTAGAATTATAAAATGCTAATGTTGGAAGAGTTTCCAGAAATCAGCTGGACTGCTAGACAAACATAATGTATAGGTAGAGAATTCTAATCCAGTGCCCACATATTAATCCTTTAAATATTTTAAATTCATAGTTAATTCAAAACTATCCCATTTCAAGATAAAATATTGTTGGTCTGTTTTCTGTTTCTCCTGTAAAATGGTCTGCAAGTTTTTACCAGTTGGTTTACTCTGCTTCTCTGTGATACAGCAGTCTTGGTGTCTTTTGAAATCACATCACTCCAAATCTCACGTAGCCTTTCCATCAGGACTCTTGCCCAAGCAGTGTGTGATAATTAAAACTGTAGACTCAGGTTCTATAATTCTGTGAATACTAACTTCACTTTCAATGGCTCTTGCAGGATTAGACGACCTTCCCTTCTTCCCCCTCTTCTTCCTCTTCTTTAGAGTGATAAATCCATGCCTCCCTGGTTTGCCTTTATCCAGTGTTCCTATATAAACCTAGGGCTTTTTTTTCCTTTGTCTCTTTAATTTTATATTTGACCTTTTAAGAAACTTTTGATATAACTTAAGTTTTCTTAGGCCATTCCAGCTAGGCATTTAATTGGCTAATGATATATAATGATAATAGTTATTCTCATTTAGTACTCCACCAGCAGATTTCTTGAATCTCACCTTCTTCCATACTGCTCCTTTTGGGATTAAGATAGACAATTCATGGACCAATTCCTTAAAATCTTAAAAGGAGATGTGTATCCTTAAAAGGTGATTGCTTACTCCTATTATTTTATCTTATCTGCTATCCCTGATTGATCAACTATCTATTCATTGTATTGACTTCTTGGAGATTCTGCTTTTGTTATATCCCCATTTTAAAACTTCTTAATTTATTATGTCTACTTCATCAGATATATTTTGTTTTGATAAGTGTTTTGGGGCTACAGAAGACGATAATTTCTAAAATACTATGTAGGATTTTGCTGAACTTATACATTAAGGTCACCTAAGGTCAGTTCCAGTATATCCTTTTGGAAAAACAGGGCATTACTTATAATTGCCAATATTCTGAAAACTTCCCTTATTCCATTATATTATAAAGATTATAAGATTATATTACAGGCTGGGTGCTGATAATATATATCTGAGAATTATTATAGTAGCCTGAGAAAATATTTTCCTAGCTTTGGAATTTTCAACTAATTTAAATCAGATAGGAATAAATAACTTATTTTAATTATACATAGTAAAATTAAAAAAGTATAGCTCAGGAAAGAGGGAAAAACTACCTTAATAGGGACCTTCAAGATCACACTTGTCTTGGTGAACTTACCATTATTTAGGATCCAGACCTTTTTGGATAATGAGAAAGGTGATCAGTCAGCAAACCAAGAATAACATAACCAGTGTTAGGCAGCAATATTAACCAATTTTATAGACTTTAAACCTGTGAAATCTGTATTCTTTGCTTTTTGGTGGATTAAACATGATACAGGAGAAAATACGTGAGGCAGGAATCTATCAAAATCATAGAAGAGAACAAGGGCAGTAACCTCTTCAACATCGGCCACAGTAACATCTTTTAAGATAAGTCTCCAAAGGCAAAGGAAACAAAAGCAAAAATTAAGCTTTGGGACCTCATCAAGAATAAAAAGCTTCTGCACAGCAAAGGAAAAAATCAACAAAACAAAGAGGCAACCCATAGAATGTGAGAAGATATTCACAAATGACAGTACAAAGGGCTGATACCCAAGATATATAAAGAACTCCTCAAACTCAACACCCACAAAACAGATAATCACGTCAAAAAATGGGCAGAAGACATGAACAGACACTTCTCCAAAGAAGATATACAAATGGCTAACAGACACATGAAAAAATGTTCATCATCACTAGACATCAGGGAGATTCAAATCCAAACCACATTGAGATACCACCTTACACGGGTTAGAATGGCCAAAATTAACAAGACCGTAAACAAGTGTTGGAGAGGATGTGGAGAAAGGGGAACCCTCTTACACTGTTGGTGGGAATACAAGTTGGTGCAGCCACTTTGGAAAACAGTGTGGAGATTTCCTAAGAAATTAAAAATAGAGCTACCCTATGACCCTGCAATTGCACTACTGGGTATTTACCCCAAAGATACAGACGTAGTGAACAAAAGAACCATCTGTACCCCAATGTTCATAGCAGCAATGGCCATAGTCACCAAAGAACCAAGATGCCTTTCAACAGATGAATGGATAAAGAATACAATGGAGTATTATGTCTCCATCACAAAGGATGAATACCCAACTTTTGTATCAACATGGATGGGACTGGAGGAGATTATGCTGAATGAAATAAGTCAAGTAGAGAGAGTCAAATATCATATGGTTTCACTTACTTGTGGAGCATAAGGAATAACACAAAGGACATTGGGTGAAGGAGATAAATGTGTTGGGGAAAATTGGAGGGAGAGATGAACCATGAGAGACCGTGGACTCTGAGAGACAAACTGAGGGTTTTGGAGGGGAGGGGGTTGGGGATAGGGAGGGCCTGGGGGTGGGTATTAAGGAGGGCACGTATTGCATGGAGCACTGGGTGTGGTGCATAAACAATGAATCTTGGCACACTGAAAAAAATAAAATAAAATTTAAAATTAAAATGCAAAAAAAAATTTTAAATAACAACAAAAAATTAAAGTGAAAGGAAAATTTTACTGTAAATGGATCTCTTTATGAGGTAGATGAAGAGTTATAAAAAATTGATTATGTGTATCAGGGAACAGATGTTAAGTTTTGATTGACTACTATATGGCTAAATATAAGTTTTTATATTTCTTTTATTTTTATAAACTTGAAAACCTTGTCAACATAAATTAATAGATAAGAATGGAAATGCAGTTCTGTGCCAAATATTACATAGTGATTGATCATTTTTGATCAGTCTCTGTGCTGAGAATTCAGTTAAGTTCTATATCAATTTTGTTAAAAATAAAACATTGAAATAACCTGCCTTGCAACAACAACAACAACAAAAAAGAGTTTGAGATTTTACCAAAGTACAAGCTAATAAGATAGCCTGTTACTATTTCATGATTGCTAGCCGAAGACATGAAACCCCTGGGTCAGAGAAAAGGACTTCATTACTCATATTACAACAGTCAGCATGATCATCAGCATTTTTGCAGTGCTCACCCTTGCCCCAAAATTCCACCAAGATTATGCAATGTGCCCAGAGGGTACATGCATACACAGAGGGTTTTGTTCAAGGAGAGGAATCCAGGGCAAAGGGCCCAGTGTTTTTTGAGCAAGCAGTAAACGTTGTTGCAAGCAATGAACAAGCCAGGCTCTCTCTGCGCCTGCCCCTCACCCCCAAAATGAACAGAGTAATGTTGACCTACTTAGTTGTCTATGTAACTACCTACAGACTACTCCTATCAGGAAATATGTAAACCTTGCAGCATACTGCAAGATAATACAGGCACGTTCAAGACCTATGGTGGATTGCCTCTCCCAGTGTAGAACAAAAGAAACAATACGGTAAATAACCCAAATATACATTTTTTTAAAAACCCACATAGTAATCAACTTAATGATAAAATGGCTTTTTAACATGATAAAAAGATCAGTTTTTTAATGGTGAGGGAGCAACTGCTTAACTATTAACTATAAACTATTAACTGTACAAGTTGGATGCCAACCTCCATCTTTTATCATAATTTTGGATGGATCAAAATTTAAATATTATAAGAAATAAGTGGGGAATGTATTTTTTTTATATTTTAGAAATAGGAAGTCCTTTCTAAAAAAGATACAAAACACACAAAAAAATTTAATTAAATAATTTATAAGAGTAAAAATATGATCAAAGTCAAATGACAAACTAAAATAGTTTGCAAACCATTTATATATAAAATATAGAGACAGAATTCTTAATATGTAAAAGGTTTTCATAAATCAATATAAGAAACCAACAGCAAATAAAAATGGGTCAAAGTATAAACAGGGGTTTTACAGAAATACTATTGCAAATAGACAACATATGAAAAATATTTAACCTCAATTATAATTAAAGGAATTCAAATTAAAGTTCACGGATTGTGGAACTCAAGATGTTTTGTGATGGACAAAGAAAAAAGCATTCTAATATTTTCATGGCAGTTTAAAATAAAACATTTTTGGATAATATGTCAACAATGTTTAGCAAAATCTTACTACAAATATATTATCGACACTACGATATAGAGAAAGCAGACAATCTTGTCTTGTTACTGATCTTAGGGGAAAAGTATTTATTATTTTACCATTAAATATGATATTAGCTGTGGGTTTTCATAGACATCTTTATCAGGTTGAGAAAATTCCCTTCTATTTCTAGTTAGGTGTTTCTATCATGAATGGGTGTTGAGTTTTGCTGAATGCTTTTTCTACATCTATTGGGATGGTCATGTGGGGTCTTTCATTCTATTTATAGGACATCATAATTGGTTTTCAGATGTTACTATAAATATTAAAAATTTTTTTCAAATAAAGTCAGATTCTTTGGGGGAGAATGTTGGGGCTCTCTTTTCTTATGGACGTCTCCTTAAAACTAAACCTCTGAGTCACTATTTTGTACTTCAGGCGAGAAAATAGCCTCTGGTCTTCCTGGCTAGCTTCTCCCAGCTTGGAAGCTCTGTACTACCAGTGAGCTTGGGTGAGGGTAGTTGACTTTCCAGTATTCTCAGCCAACTGTACCTGGGGAAAAAGCTTCTTCCTACTGGTAGGGACTGGGTGGGAAAAAAGGAGCCCCACACTTCTTGGCCACACTCACCATAATTTTAGCCTCTCTCATTTTGAGTTGGAGAAGATAAGAAATATTGGTGGCCTCTCCCTTCCCACAGCTCTCAATCACAGTAGTCTTTGATTGGGAGTTGAGGTGAAGGAGCTCCATTTTCTTGACCACACCTACCAGGCAGGAAACTTTCCTCACGCTGAGTTGAGAGGGGGAAGAGGGAGGGAAAGATTGTGCCTCAAATGCCACAGACTCTCTCTGTCTTAATCTAATTATCATAAATTTTCATGAATAAATGTTCCTTTATTTGCTCTATGCCTTGGAATTCTCTTTTAAAGGCTATAATTTTTTTATACTGTAGCCAATTTTTCTTGTTTTGGAGACCATGGACCACCTCATGATACAATTCTAGGAGTTGCATATGAGAGAGATATATATATATATAAAATAGATAATATATATGTATATATGTGTATATATATGTATATATGTATGTGTATACATGCATATATATGTATACATGTATATATACATGTATGTATACATGTGTATATATGTACACATGTATATATACATGTATACATATATATACATGTATACATATATACATGTATATATACACACACATATATATATAAAAGATTTGGGGAGTAAATCATAAAAATCTGCTAGTAATTATCTCTGAAGAGAAGGACTAGAGTCTGAGTAGGAGGGAAACCCAATTCACATTGTATTCTCTTGTGTAAAATTAATTTGTTGAATGATTGAGTGAATTTTATATGTCATTTGCATCCTTTCATCAGTTTTTATACAAAAATGTTTAAAATATATCATTCTTTTCCCTCTGATATTTCAGATCATTTCATATTCTCAAATAAACACATAGTCTCAGTAGCTACTAATGGGCTGTTTTCTTGATATTTAGTTACTAGAGGATCATAATACTCTCCTTACCCAAAAGGAAAATTGCATACAACTTAACCTGGAAAGTAAGGCCCTTCACATTCTAGCTATAACATGCATTTCTAGCCATATTTTCTATCCAACACAGTATGATATCTTATGCTCCAAAGCTTCTTTATAATCTTGCAAATTATTTTTCTGTCCCACTCCCTTACTTCTTAAATTGCTGGTATTTGTCCTTCTTTCCTCTGTCGCCTCATGACTTTAGCTATAGAGTAGTGATATGTGTGTATCTATTTTTCCCACTACACTGAACTCTATAAAGGCTGTTTGCCTCCAGACCACCTCCCCCTGCCCCCAGAGCCTTCAACATAGTAAATGAGGAAGAATGTTGATAGAAATGTTGATATAAATGGGCAAAATGCAGGAAATTTAAAGAGTAAATGTGGCCTACCTACATGTCTTTGATTGTCCTGAAAAGAACTCATTTATTTTCTGCTATGAAAATGAGCTCAAAAAGATGAAAGCTTTGAAGAACATATACAAAACAGAGCCGAATCAGATTGTGACTACATAAAGCTACAAGGGATGAAATGAACTAGACATGTAAAGATAATATAGGTAAATGGTGTAAGTCTGAATTGCAAATGTAAATTGTTCCTATCCTACCTTTAGAATACAGCTGTCCTCATTCATAAAATCATCAAATAATTGATCCATGTCTACTTTGCTTGACTTCATAACCTGAAAGCCTCATTACATACACTTAGAGCCATTGCTAGTATCTTTCAAATCAAGAACAATTACTCAAAATGGTCACAGAATAAATAATAGCTTAATAAAGCTATTAAGATCAATCCTATCAGTTTAAGTTTGCAGGTCTGTATGTATGAGATTTTGTAATCTTTAAAAAGCTGGGGAAAAAAAAGAGAGAGAGATATTCTTGACCTAGAAGTAAAGGCCTTTTCAGAAGGGTTATAGAAGACAACATGAAAATTTTTCAGAAATA
Organism: Martes martes; assembly: GCF_963455335.1. NCBI lineage: Eukaryota > Metazoa > Chordata > Mammalia > Carnivora > Mustelidae > Martes > Martes martes. Next base: position 76,736,869 of record NC_137888.1, read on the forward strand.
ATCATTTTCCCCATGGATTCTAATTGACTAATATACACTTTAAAAGTCTCTATTAATAGAATTTGAAAAAGGATTTGGCATTGCATCTTCTAATTCTTCTAGTTCAAAATCATCATGAGGGAAATAAATGAAGAAAATAAAGTTGGAAGATACTATAATTGGGCCAAACCCAGCACTGGTATTGGAATATATCGAACCAAAAAGCATAGATTTCCAGTTTAGTGAGACTATTTCCTCCCCATATCTATATGACATTGTTGTGATTTTTAAAAATTATTCAGTATGGGGCGCCTGGGTGGCTCAGTGGGTTAAGCCTCTGCCTTCGGCTCAGGTTGTGATTTCAGGGTCTTGCGATCGAGTTCTGCATCGGGCTCTCTGCTTGGCAGGGAGCCTGCTTCCTCCTCCTCCTCTCTCTCTGCCTACTTGTGATCTCTCTCTGTCAAATAAATAAATAAAATCTTTAAAAAAATTATTCAGTATCTTTGGAGTACCTAATTAGGGCCAAACTTATTACAGCTTTGGGACTCTGTAAGGAACAAAACAAATATTTACCTTCACAGAGTTGATGTTTCAGTAGAAAGATACAAACAATAGGTAAATAGAGATATGCCAAGTATAAGTCTCATGGAGACCATAACACAGGAATGAGGAATGGAGTGCTGGAAATGTGAAATTTCCATTTTAATCCAAATTGTTATAACCTATAAAGAAATTACTCCTTTGAAGTTGGTGAAACTAATATTCCAATCTATGGATGTCTTCTGTCCTTCCCTCCTTCCATCCACCTCTCCTTCCTTCCTTCCTTCCTTCTTTTCTTCCTTCCTTTCCTCCTCACCTGATCTTTGGTAATCAGTCTTCCTCTTAAGCATTGCCGTAACACAGTGGAAAAAGCAAATAATATATTTTATTTATTGTGTATTTTACTAACTTTCTCCAAGTAGAACATTTAGATGGTTTCAAAAAACTTGATATATTATCAAAGGATAAATACTGTAAGAAAGGTTGCATAAAATGAAAATGTAATGTGGTAAAACAAAATGATAACATGCCGTGAAGTCCTTTACTGCTAGAATTCCACAAATTTTGCTCCAAGCATTCTATGGAAAAAAAAAAAAGAGAGGGTAGGCATATTAAGTATGAGATTTAAGTATCATAAGGCAAAATAAGTCAATTGGGTAGGGTGACAATTGGTTAGAATATTGCCATAGCTTGTTCTCTTCAAGAGTCCACTTGACAATAAAGTCAGCAGCATTCTCCAATAGTATTTTTCTTTATTGGGTAGTTCCTAATTGAAAGACTCAAGTGTGAAATATAACCCTCTGCTATGAGAGTTCACTATCTTCTTAGGGGTATCTACCACACACCCAGGAATATGTTACTGCTTTAAGAGATACTGTAGTATATTCAACAACGTGCACTGTTTAACAAATTAAAATTGCAAAGAAGTAAAAATTCCCTGTGGACTGATACAGTTTTTTTTTCTTGGAGAGACTTACTTGTTTTAGACTTTGATTTTATAGTACTGGGAATAGGAGAAAAAAACACAATGGTTATCCAGGATCTAGGTGAGAATGGCAGTAGTAGATTTCAATATGACCTGTTTTGGAGATAGTAAGGAAATCATATTGACTTGAGCAGCAGCTTAATTTTATGAAATAGTAGGTGAAGAGATTGTGAGAGGAATAGGAGATGCTCTAGTTGTAGAGAGTTGAGCTTAAAAAGTAGATATTTGAAGGCTCAGTTGTTAAGTGTCTGCCTTTGGCTCAGGTCCTGGGATTGAGCCCCACATCGACTGCTTGCTTATTGGGAACCCTGCTTCTCCATCTCCCACTGCCGCTGCTTGTCTTACCTCTCTCTGTGTCTCTCTCCGTCAAATAAATAAATAAAATCTTTTTTTTTAAAGTATACGTTTGGTACTTCAAGTTTTAGGTTCTAAATTGGAGGTACATATATATAGTTCAGGATGTGTATGGCCCCTTGAAATAGCATATGATTGTAAATGTATATACATACGTAGACTTACCTGGAGAAAGGTCCTGTCTTGTTCATTTTCTGAAGGGGACCATAATCTCCTTACACCAGTATGCCAAACAATAATGAAGTATAGAGGGACGCCTGGGTGGCTCAGTTGGTTAAGCAGCTGCCTTCGGCTCAGGTCATGATCCCAGCGTCCTGGGATCGAGTCCCACATCGGGCTCCTTGCTCGGCAGGGAGCCTGCTTCTCCCTCTGCCTGCCACTCTGTCTGCTTGTGCTCACTCTCGCTTCTCTCTCTCTCTCTCTCTCTCTCTCTCTCTCTCTGACAAATAAATAAATAAATAAAATCTTAAAAAAAAAAAAAAAAATAATGAAGTATAGAAACATTGCCCTCCAGTCAGTGATTAGCCATGGACATTTTTTTAAATAAGGAGTGACATCGAACTTTAATTGAAAACTTCAGGGCTATTAGCATAAAGTTTTCTCTGGTTCTGATAAACATAATAAGCAAAATGTAACTAAAATATAACAAATAATTATTACAAGAACCTGGGCTTGGATATCTTAATTTGAGAAACAAGCAAAGAAGAGAGCCCAGAGTTCTTTTCCTCTTGCTCATGTGATTTAAAAGGAACAATTCCAAAACCTTGACAGAATTTCCCACACTCAACTAGTCAGTCACACTGGAATGTCATCCTCAGGTTCAGGAACACATAGCAGTCAATGCTGTGGGCAAAAACCATGATTTTCCAATGCAGTGAAAATTATTTTCATTATTACATTTGTCACAAAATTAAGTTATTGCAAAATAATTTGTAGATCATCAACCCATCTTCTACAAAATAGAATTGAATTATTCTTTTAAAAAGTCTAATGACTATAAGAAATATGAAAATGCAACTTTTTAAAGACTCTGGGAAGTTGATGATAGCAATAAAAAGCAATAAAGTTAACATTAGGCAAACATAAGAAATAAAATGAACTGAAATTGTTTTAGGAGTCAAAATTTTAGTTTCTTTCAAACCAAGATTTCTAAGCATATAAAATCTCATGTAGATCAAAACTAATTTACTTTGCCAACTGGGTTTGTTTACTTTAGGGTATTTTAAAGTATTCTTTCTCATGTTTCCAATTACCAAAAAAGCTAATTATCTTTAAATTAAGGCCTATATGATAGATGATTTTTCAGTAAATTCATGAAAACAAATTTGTGTTTTCCCATGGCAATACCATAAGATAATGGAAATATCATAGTATTGTGGTTAGATACAACTACATGTTCCTATAAGATGTAAAACTACTTTCCTGACTCTACATCACCATAAAAACTTATTGTAATCCGTAAAATCTAGAACCAGGCTGAATACATTGTGTGTACTCAATAAAGACTACTTGGCTCATTTGAAATTTCCTGGACTGCTCCCTCTTTTCCACAGAAGCTTGTTAAAACACTATGACTGGATATGTTCATCAGTTCCTCAGCCATTTGAGGACCCTCTGAGGCAGTGGCACCATGAAAGAGCTCCTGGCCAGGAGATTGTCTTTGGGACCATAAATGAATACTAGATCCTTTGCCCTTAGGTCCTGGCACTGTTAATAGTCAGCCAGGTGACCCACGAAAGTGGTTGTATACCCTCTTACTGTATCACCCAGTACAACCCTTTGTGTTCTGCCTAAATGATAGTTTTGTGTCCAAAGCTACTATGTTTGATGTTCAGTAGTCAGTATTACTGGTCAAGCTTCATGATGGCTAACCTCTAAGGTTTCTTCTTAATGAAGTGTGTTTCCTACTTGATCAATTCACTCATATTCTCTCCTTAGCCTCTTTACTTTCTGAGATCTACAGAAATACACATATGGACCCATATATTATATATATAAATGTCTATCATCTACTTATCTACTTAGAGAGAGATGATGACGAGGAACATGTAAATATGGTATAGCACAATTGCACATTAAATCCTGTATCTTTCTCACTACCCATAGGAAACTTTTTTTTTTTTTTGCCTCTTGTATACCTGTTATTTTTTATTTAGAAAAAAAAATCTGTGAAGGGGAGAATGAGGAGTTTTTATTATCAAGGAATGGGTATGGAGTTACATTTTGCAAGATGGAAAGAGTGCTATGGATGGATAGTGGTGATGATGGCACAACAGTGTGGATGTAGTAAAGCCACACTTAAAAATTATTAAGATGGTAAATTTTATGTTGTGTATTTTATCACAATTTTTGTAAAAAGATCTGTTCACCAATCTACTTAAGTCAAATATTTCTTCTATTACAGAAAATGTGTTTCAAATTTAAGTAACCATTTTCAAAAACAATGCTTCACCATGAACAGATTAACACCACCACCATGTAAATGACTTAGCGTAATTTCCATGGGCCTCTAATCTGAATTTATTTTCTTTATCTGAGATCTTGCAGCTAGCTGTTTAAGCTGAGGCATAGTTCCTTGTTTTCCAAATAGGTAATTAGTGGTAGCACTTTTGTACTACCTGTCCTTACCAGGTTCATGCTCTTCTGTCTTTTGGAAGTCACTTCCCTGTTCTCTTCCTTCTTATAAAAGTCATTCTCATCTTCCAAGATTCAGGTAAAAGTATTCCTTCTGCCTTTAAGCCTTGTGGACTTCAGATAGCTCCAAATAATAGCAGATTTCTCTATAAACCCAAGATGCTACACACATGTCACCACAAATAACTTATCTTCTTTGCCTATCTTTCATCACCCAGTCACAGTACAGCTTTGTCAGCAGACAAACAAATCTATTAGAAAGCACAGTCCATATGTTATTTTTCCATCTTTGTCTTTTTACCTCTTGATAAAGCATTTTACATGTAATAGACACACAAATGTTTGTTAACTTGTATAATATATCAAGATTGGTAACTTTAGTACCTTTTTTTTAGACACTACCTTAGAAAGTTTAAAGAGGCAAACTTCATGGCAATACAGAAACTTGAAAAACAAAGTAATAATAAATTGGCTCTGTCCTACCTAAAACCGTTTTTTAAATTACTAGTTAAATGTTACGTTATAGAATTTTATTTTATTTTATTGAAATGAAGGCTTTGTCAGTTTTAGAGGACTAAATGATATATTTATTAAATTTAGCACAGTTCTTAACTGAAGGAAAATTCCATAATCATGGGTGGTGCTATAAAATATGACCCTCCAAAAATTGGTTAGGCTACATGATAAGTAAGTGGATTTATTTTGGCTCATGATATTTGTTCTCTGCTATTGCTATTCTGTGTTGCTCAGCCTTCGGCTTTGCATGGCTATAATAAGCCGGTTTTTGTTAGAAAGTCAGATTTTAAAGCCAGTAACTATTGGAAATTTTGGTTGGTCTCTGTGGAAACCAGTGTATGTGATTGGCATAAATGTTTTTTAATGAGAATGTCTATGGAACGTTTATATTTGGTATGATTTTCTGGCTTGGCATTAACCAAATTTTGTCCCATTCTACTATTTCATGCTTATCATTTGCAATTTGTAAAAATAATAATCACAGCATGCTTTCCCCTACTCGCCTTTTTTGTGGCAACAGAAGAATATACCCATTCCTTGTGTCATGCCCTCTAGACAAGAAGGCCTGGAATAGATTGCTTTAGTATTTTTGTTAGTAGAATATAAATCAGATTCTTTCCCACACATTTAGATATATCATAGGACCCAATTTTAACCAAAAAATTTGGGTAGGATATTACCATATATTTAAATTTTTTAAATTGTCTTTACTGTAATAATTGCAGCCTATTTGCTTGGCGCAAGAGTTTAAAGTTACAGCAGGGCATTCAGTGAAAAGTATCCCTACCACTAAGTGTCATCCAAATACCTAATTCCTCTGGGTAGCAACCCAGTATCAGTTTCCTGTGTAACATCCTAAAGATATTCATATACAAATAAACAAAATGTTTTTAGTCTCATTTTGCCCTTTTGTTCATACTAATCATAGCATCCTCTATACATATCCACTTAATTTTTTAATGATTTCCATTTAAATATAAAAGGGATCACTTCATTCTTATTTTTTTTCTTTCCTGTAACTCTTTTAAACTAAGGATTGTGTCATACATACATAAGTAATGCATACATGTGCATATACATAATATATGTATATATAATATGCATATGAAATATATGTAGAATAATAAACTGAATAAAATATGATAAAAATAATAAATAATAAAAATAATAAATGATAAATGATAAAAATAATAAAATAATAAAATGAATAAAAATAAAATTCAGATAGCTATCTCATGTCTTTATATAGAACATTACCAATAAACTTAAAGTCCAATCAAATTTCCTCTTTTTCATCATACAGAGGTTTTTTATTGTTTTAAAGATTTATTTATTTATTTATTTGAAGGGGTCGGGGGGAGCAGGAGAGGGAGAAGCAGGCTTCTCGCTGAGCAGAGAGAATTATATGGAGCTCTATCCCAGAACCCTGGGATCATGACCTGAGCTGAAGGCAGATGCTTAACCCACTGAGTCACCCAAGTGCTCTAGAGGTTTGTTTTTTTTTTTTAAAGATTTTATTTATTTATTTGACAGACAGAGATCAGAAGTAAGCAGAGTGGCAGGCAGAGAGAGAGCAGGGGAAGCAGGCTCTCTGCTGAGCAGAGAGCCCGATGTGGGGCTTGATCCCAGGACCCTGGGATCATGACCTGAGCCGAAGGCAGAGGCTTTAACCCACTGAGCCACCCAGGCACCCCTCTGGAGCTTTTTTTTTTAACTAAGCTTCATATTTACCACTTTCTTACTTTAAATGATTTACCAGAGATTATGTATATGTGTGTGTATGTGTGTGTATGTATAAATATGTATTTATATGATTATTTTCACATTGCATGTGTTTGAGCAATTAAAAAAAAGAAATCATACTGCATATATTTTTCTATAATATACTTTTTACATCAAGTATGTGATTCATCTTTGCTAATGCACATGATAACTCATTAATTTTCATCATTACATAGAAATCCACATAGGATTATTCATGTTTCTATTATAAATTGTATGAATTATTTCCATTTTTTTTGCTATTATATATAATAGTGCTATTAACTTTCTTACATATGTCTCCAGCATATGAGGTAGAGTTTCTCTACAAAATGTACCTAATGGTGGAATTGTTGAGTTGCAGGTATGAGAACCATCCACTTTACGAGATGATACTGAATTATTTCCCAAAGTGCTCATATAGATTTACACTGCCACCACTACTTTTCTACATTCTCACCATACTTTTTAGTCTTTGCAAATCTCATTTAATTTGCATCTCATTTAATTTTATTTTTTATTATTACAAAGTAGGTTAGGAACCTTTTCACAGGTTTCACAGGACTTTGTTTTTTTTTTCCTCTTCTCAGATATATGTGTTCATTTGATATAATCGCAGAAAAGAGTATAAAATGTGTGGACAAAATTTGAAGAATAATTATAAAGCAAAAAATTAAAAATTACGATAAATTTTATTTTTTTTTAAGATTTTATTTATTTATTTGACAGAGATCACAAGTAGGCAGAGAAGCAGGCAGAGAGAGAGGAGGAAGCAGGCTCCCTGCTGAGCAGAGAGCCGGATGCGGGGCTTGATCCCAGGACCCTCGGATCATGACCTGAGCCAAAGACAGAGGCTTTAACCCACTGAGCCACCCAGGTGCCCCAAAATTTAAAATAAATTTTAAAAAAGAATAATTATAAAGTGAATCTTGTATAAATATAAGTTAGGTAAAATTCAAAGCATTCAACATTCCAGAAGCTCCTTCATGTCCATTCTCTGTTTCTTTATTCATCCTCCCAGAGGTAACCATTGTCCTGATTTTTTATGTTAATAATTTTCTTGCTATTGTTTGTCATTTTATCACTCACGTATGTATTTCTGGTCAGCAAAGTTTAGTTGTGTCTATGCCTAAATCTTATATAAATGAAACTACGCCATATGCATCTTTTCTGTCTTGTTTTTCATTTTACACACTTGTAAATATTTTTACATGTAACTCCAACTAATTCCTATTTAATGATGTATAGGAGTCCACAAAAGAAACAGTACATTTAATTTCTCCATTCCACTCTTTTTGGACATTTTGGTTATTTCTAACTTTAGTTATTTCAATCCTATATGAACATTCCTGTATTTCCTGAAGCACAGACAAAAGAGATTACCTCAAACAGTACCTAATGGAGCAGAATTAATGGGTCATAAGGTATACCTATGTTCAACTCATTTAGATGATGTCACATTGTTTTTGAAATGGTTGTATCAAAATTATACTTCCACCAGCTGTCTGTGACAGTTCCTATTTATTTATTTATTAATTTTTTAAATTATGTTCAGCTAGCCAACATATAGTACATCATTGGTTTTTGATGTAGTGTTCAAAGATTCATTAGTTGAGTATAACACCCAGTGCTCATCACACGTGCCCTCAATATCCATCACCTGGTAATCCTATCCCCCACCCCCCCTTCCTTCTGTGACCCTGTTTGTTTCCTGGAGTCCAGAGTCTTCATGATTTGTCTCCCTCTCTGATTTCTTCCCATTCAGATTCCCTCCCTTCCCCTGCGGTCCTCCGCACTATTCCTTATGTTCCACATGTACATGAAACCATATTACTCCAAGTCTCTACCATTTCTTGATTCAGTCTGTTTTGTTTTGTTTTTTTTCAAGCAGTCTGGTAGGTATGTAATGACATATCACTGCAGTTTCCATTTTTATATCTCTTTTCAACACTATTTGTAAAAATTATTTTTATGAATTATTTATTCCTCTTGCAAAATGCCATTTTGAGTTATTTTTTATTGACTAATGTAGGAATTATTTGAATAGTTAGGTATGAATTCTTTGCAGTTATATGTGTCATAAACATCTTCTCCCACTCAATAACTTCTTTCTTCATTTTCATTATGATCTCTTTTGATATATAGAAGTTTTTATCAGTATTTTTGTTTTCATTTATTTTTAGTTTGTGTTTCATTTTTAAAAATCCTTATTTATCTTGAGGTTTTAAATTAATTGTTCTATACTACTGTATAAAATTGGCTTTCACATTCCATCCAGAATTTATTTTTGTTTGTGGTTTGAGATTCGGGATCAAATTTCATTCCTTTTCCATTTAGATACCTTATCATATGAGTGTTATTTATTTAAAGGTCCATTTGATCCCAAATGATTTTCCATCTACTTTTGTTATATGTCATGTGTCTGTATTGTAGGTCTGTTTGGGTGCTTTCTTTCCATTTCAGTGGTCTATTTCTTGCATGTTTTTAGTTTTACTGTTTAATAAAAAACATGCTGACACTCATTAAGGTAAAGCCTCCTACTTAATTCTTCTTACACTGTGTTATGTCTGTCTTTGGACTTTTTCACTTCCACAAATTAATTGATACTTTTTTTAAAAAAAGATTTTATTTATTTATTTGAGAAACAGAAAGAGAGCAAGCAGGGGCAGAAGGAGGGGGACAAGCAGACTCTGCGCCTAAGCGTGGAGCTCCACACAGAGCTTGATCCCATGACCCTGAGATCATTACCTTAGCCTAAACCAAGGGTCAGACATGTAACCAACTGAGCCATCCAGGTGCCTGATTAACTGATACTTTTACAACATTAAGTAATCCATACACAAACATGATATATAATGTTGAATTTCTCCATAAGTTTTCATATTTTTGTTCTGTGGGGATTTTATTTCTATTTTAAATTCTATTCTCTTTAAAATTAAGTACCTAGCTTTCAGAAAAACAACTGACAGTTGTATGTTGACCCTTTCTGAAGTAACCTCTTTAAATTCTCTCATTAATTCAAATGATTTTTTAGGGGATTACATTGATTTTCTTTGTTGGCGATCATATCAACTATTAAAAAAGTGGTAGGTATTTTTTCATTATTCCTAAATGATTTGCCCTTTTGTTTTTCTTACTTTGCTGGCTAGAACATCATGGTATAAGCAGAACATAAATGATAAAGTGGTTCTCCTTTCCTTGTTCCTGATTTCAAAGGGAATGGTTTTAATGTTTTACCATCAAATTTGATGTTACTATACATTTGAGTAGGTACCTCTAATCAGATTTTTAAAATCCCTTTTTATACCTAATTTCCTAAAAAAATTTTTAACATAAATTGATTCTGAGTGATGTTGAATGTTCTTTCTGTATTGAGATGATCAAGTAGATGGTCACATTGTTTTTTCTTCTGTAATCTATTAAATCAATGTATTTTCAGGATATATCCAGTTTGCTCATAAGTTAACCTCAAGAGGAGGTTACCTCTCCTCTTTTTCTTTTCTCATTGCCAAGGTATGATATCAATCCAGAATACATTCAAATAAATTCTTTGCTTGAGGTCTTTGAAATGTTGCAGTTATTTTTAATTTGGGTCACATATCTCAATGGGAGCTAACTTGTGATTCCATTTTCTAAGGGGGGGATTTTTTTTTTTAAAGATTTTTTATTTATTTATTTGACAGACAGAGATCACAAGTAGGCAGACAGGCAGGCAGAGAGAGAGGAGAAAGCAGGCTCTCCATGGAGCGGAGAGCCCGATGCGGGGCTCGATCCCAGGACCCTGGGATCATGACCCGAGCCGAAGGCAGAGGCTTTAACCCACTGAGCCACCCAGGCACCCCATAAGGGGGGGATATTTTATTCTTTGAATCACAACCATGGTCAGTATAGACATGTTATTTATGTTTACATGGTATTCCCAACCTCTGGCCAACATTTTTATTAAGGTTGTAGTCTTTTGGGGTCCCATTTTATGGGGGCGTCTCTTATTCAACTTTCCACAATGCACCAGTCTGGCCTTTTCTCCTGTCTTACATGGCTCTTAACACTAAAGGCAAGGAATAGCAAGTTCTTTTGGCAACCACTAATTTTAACACCTGCTTACCTCTGAATTTGTGCACCTGCTTAGCTCTCAATTTGTCCTTTAGCTTCATTTGGCTTCTAAGGCATTTCCCTGTTTTATTGCAAACTTAGTCTAGTATCTGAAATTTTTTAATGTTAATACATTACGTTTCGTTGCCTTATAGTAGAAGGGTTTTCTTGGCTAAGGGAAATGAAAATCGCTTTTTATATGCCACATGGAATTCAGTTGTATGTATATCAGATCATCTGTGGAGCCACGTAATTTTTATTTCCAATGTTTATAACAACAATGCTATAAGAAGTCATTTGACAGAATAGGTGTATATAAGTAAAAAGTTTTGGAATTACAGGGACAAAGGGCTATACATATTGGCACTGTAATATATATTGCCAAATTCTTTCCTTAGAAGGTGTACTACATTATATTCCCATCAGCAATGTATATAAAAAAACCTGTTTCTGTTTGTTCACCCT